>NC_048226.1:55332482-55646797 GCF_002007445.2 Ailuropoda melanoleuca
AAATACATAGCCATCCAAGCCTCACTCAAAAGAATAGAAAAATCTAAAATGCAGTTTTTATATTCTCACCTCAAGAAGCTGGAGCTGGAACAGAAGAACAGGCCTAACCCACGCACGAGAAGGCAGTTAATCAAGATTAGAGCAGAGATCAATGAATTAGAAACCAGGAGCACAGTAGAGCAGATCAACAAACCCAGAAGCTGGTTCTTTGAAAGAATAAATAAGATCAATAAGCCACTGGTGAGACTTATTCAAAAGAAGAGAAAGGATCCAAATTAATAAAGTTATGAACGAAAGGAGAGAGATCACGACCAACACCATGGAATAGGAAGAATCATTGAAAACTACTATCAACAACTATATGCCAATAAATTAAACAACCTGGAAGAAATGGATGCTTTCCTGGNATCTGGAAGAGATGGAGGCCTTCCTGGAAACCTATAAACTACCAAGACTGAAACAGGAAGAAATTGATTATTTAAACAGACTGATTAATTATGAAGAGATTGAAGCAGTGATCAAAAACCTCCCCAAAAACAAGAGTCCAGGGCCTGACGGATTCCCTGGGGAATTCTACCTAACATTCAAAGAAGAAATAATAAATATTCTCCTGAAGCTGTTTCAAAAAATAGAAACAGGAGGAAAACTACCAAACTCATTCTATGAGGCCAGTATTACCTTGATCCCCAAACCAGGCAAAGACCCCATCAAGAAGGAGAATTACATACCGATATCCCTGATGATTATGGATGCCAAAATTCTCAACAAGATCCTAGCTAATAGGATCCAACAGTAAATTAAAAGGATTATCCGTCATGACTAAGTGGGATTCATCCCTGGGATGCATGGGTGGTTCAACATTCGCAAATCGATCAGTGTGATGATCATATCNAATGTGATACATCATATCAACAAGAAAAGACTCAAGAACCATATGATCCTCTCAATTGATGCAGAAAAAGCATTTGACAAAATACAGCATCCTTTCCTGATTAAAACCCTTCAGAGTGTAGGGATAGAGGGTACATTCCTCAATTTCATAAGAACCAACTATGAAACGCCTACAGCAAATATCATTCTCAATGGGGAAAAGCTGGAAGCCTTTCCCTCAAGATCAGGAACACAACAAGGATGCCCATTCTCGCCATTATTATTCAGCATAGTACTAGAAATCCTTGCAACAGCAATCAAACAACAAAAAGGGATAAAATGTATCCAAATCAGCAAAGAAGAAGTCAAACTGTCTCTCTTTGCAGATGACATGATACTCTCTATGGAAAACCCAAAAGACTCCACCCCCACACTACTAGAACTTATAGAGCAATTCAGTAATGTGGCGGAATACAAAATCAATGCTCAGAAATCAGTTGCATTTCTATACAGGAACAATGAGACTGAAGAAAGAGAAATTAGGGAATCCATTCCATTTACAATAGCACCAAAAATCATACGTTATCTCGGAATTAATTTTACCAGAGACGTAAAGGATCTGTATTCTAGAAACTACAAACCACTCTTGAAAGACATTGAAGAAGACATAAAAAGATGGAAAAATATTCCTTGCTCATGGATTGGAAGAATCAACATAGTTAAAATGTCTATGCTATGCAGAGCAATCTACACTTTCAATGCCATCCCAATCAAAATACCAAGNTAACACCAAAAACCATGCGTTACCTTGGAATTAACTTAACCAGAGACGTAAAGGACCTATATCCTAGAAACTATAGATCACTTTTGAAAGATATTGAGGAAGACATAAAAAGATGGAAAAATATTCCATGCTCATGGATTGGAAGAATTAACATAGTTAAAATGTCCATACTACCCAGAGCAATCTACACTTTCAATGCTATCCCGATCAAAATACCGAGGACATTTTTCAAAGAACTGGAACAAATAGTCCTTAAATTTGTGTGGAACCAGAAAAGGCCCCGAATCGCCAAGGAATTGTTGAAAAGGAAAAACAAAGCTGGGGGGCATCACGCTGNAGGAAAAACAAAGCTGGGGGCATCACAATGCCGGATTTCGAGCTGTACTACAAAGCTGTGATCACAAAGACAGCATGGTACTGGCACAAAAACAGACACATAGACCAAAGGAACAGAACAGAGAACCCGGAAATGGATANTGGACCCTCCTTTGGGCACCTAATCTTTGACAAAGCAGGAAAAAACATCCAGTGGAAAAAAGACAGTCTCTTCAATAAATAAATGGTGCTGGGAAAATTGGACAGCTACATGCAAAAGAATGAAACTTGACCACTCTCTCACACCATACACAAAAATAAACTCCAAATGGATGAAAGACCTCAATGTGAGACAGGAATCCATCAAAATCCTAGAGGAGAACATAGGCAGCAATGTCTTTGACATCAGCCACAGCAACTTTTTTCAGGACACATTTCCAAAGGCAAGAGAAACAAAAGAAGAAATGAACTTGTGGGACTTCATCAAGATAAAAAGCTTCTGTNGGGACTTTATCAGGATAAAGAGCTTCTGCACAGCCAAGGAAACAGTCAAAAAAACTAAGAGACAGCCCACGGAATGGGAGAATATATTTGCAAAGGACACCACAGATAAAGGACTGGTATCCAAGATCTACAAAGAACTTCTCAAACTCAATACACGAGAAACAAATAAACAAATCATAAAATGGGCAGAAGATATGAACAGACACTTTTCCAATGAAGACATACAAATGGCTAACAGACACATGAAAAAATGTTCAAAATCATTAGCCATCAGGGAAATTCAAATCAAAACCACCTTGAGATACCAC
Source organism: Ailuropoda melanoleuca (assembly GCF_002007445.2). Taxonomy (NCBI): domain Eukaryota; kingdom Metazoa; phylum Chordata; class Mammalia; order Carnivora; family Ursidae; genus Ailuropoda; species Ailuropoda melanoleuca. Next base: position 55,335,264 of record NC_048226.1, read on the forward strand.
CTCATGCCAGTTAGAATGGCAAAAATTGACAAGGCAGGAAACAACAAATGTTGAAGAGGATATGGAGAAAGGGGATCCCTCTTACATTGTTGGTGGAAATGCAAGTTGGTACAGCCACTTTGGAAAACAGTGTGGAGGTCCCTTAAAAAGTTGAAAATGAGCTAACCCTANATAAAAGTTAAAAATTGAGCTACCCTATGACCCAGCCATTGCATTACTGGGTATTTACCCCAAAGATACAGACGTAGTGAAGAGAAGGGCCATGTGCACTCCAATGTTCATAGCAGCATTGTCCACAATAGCTAAATCGTGGAAGGAGCCGAGATGCCCTTCAATAGATGACTGGATTAAGAAGATGTGGTCCAGGGGTACCTGGGTGGCACAGTCATTTAGCGTCTGCTTTCGGCTCTGGGCGTGATCCCAGAGTTCTGGGCTCGAGCTCCACATCAGGCTCCTCAGCTAGGAGCCTGCTTCTTCCTCTCCCACTCCCCCTCTCGTGTTCTCTCTCTCGCTAGCTGTCTCTCTCTGTCAAATAAATAAATAAAATCTTAAAAAAAAAAAGAAGATGTGGTCCGTATATACAATGGAATATTACTCGGCCATCAAAAAGAATGATTTCACAAAATTTGCAGCAACATGGACGGAACTGGAGGAGATAATGTTAAGCATAATAAGTCAAGCAGAGAAAGTCAATTATCATATGATTTCAGTCATTTATGACATAAGAAGTAGGATGATCGGTAGGAGAAGAAAGGGAAGAAGAAGGGGAGGTAAACAGAAGGGGAATGAACCATGAGAGACTATGGACTCTGGCAAACAAACTGAGGGTTTCAGAGGTGAGGGGGGTGGGGGAATGGGATAGGCTGGTGATGGGTATTAAGGAGGGCACGTATTGCATGGTGCACTGGGTGTTATTCGCAAGTAATGAATCATGGAACTTTACATCAAAAACTAGGGAAGTACTGTATGGAGACTAACATAATATAATTTAAAAAAATTATTTAAAAAACACACAAAAAATTGGCCAATGCCGATAGGACTATAACTACATCTACATGGGACACAATTTGTCTTTCTATGGAAAAGAATCATTTAATGATTAGCAATATTCTACTACTTACAAAGTAAAATAGCTTTTGATCTACAATATATAACCTGGAAGTATATGTTATACAATGATAATTTTCCATTGAAGACACCCTATAATCTTTCTGTCCATTTCTAGGTCTTTTGCAATTTTTTCCTATACCATTATAATGTATTGGTATTTTATAGCCCTAATGCATTTTCTATAAAAATATTACTTCAATAAGTTTAACAGCTAATATTTTTTCTGCTTATCCTACTAAATATTCTGATTGCTCTTCAACATTGACTTAAAACGATATGATCTGTAAAGTAGAATGGTATCTCCCAAATTATTTATTCACAAGATTTAATTGGGGGTACTTTTTAACATTCAAATTTCCAGGCCCTCCTCTGGAAAATTTCATTGAGTAGGTATGGAAAGGGGCCTGGAAATAAATATTTTTTTAATAAGCACCATATATGATTTTTATGATCAGGTTAAGTCGGGAAGTGTTTCATTAAAGCAAGGCTGAAAATAATCCCGTAACTAAATACAGTTTTGAGTACCCTTAAATTAATTAAATAATCACTAATTAAAGTTTTATTTAACTCAGGAGGTGTAGCAAATCTTTTTTTTTAGAAATGTCTAAATTTATGACTACTTACTGTCTCCCAAATCACTTAAGTATTTTACCAAAGCATAAATATTAATTGCATCTGAATTACTTGCACTAATTGCATCTTTTAACTTTCAAAGATCCCTATGTCCTCTCTATATTTTCTTCATCTTACATTGAATAATGTAATAGCATCCTTTGAACTGTCAAAATTATAACAAAATCAGGGGCACCTGGGTGGCTCAGTTGGTTAAGAGTCTACCTTCAGCTCAGGTCATGATCCTGGACTCCTAGGATCGAGTCCCGCGTGGGGCTCCCTGCTCAGTGGGGAGTCTGCTTCTCCCTCTGACCCTCCCCCCTCTTGTGCTCTCTCCCCCTCTCTCTCATTCTCTCTCTCAAATAAATAAATAAAATCTAAAAAAAAATCAACAATCAATAAACTGAGGTTAGTCACCAGGAATAGCAAAGACAGTTGATCCACCAAATCCTAAAAGATCAGTAGATGTGGGGAGAGGCAAAGATGAGATCATGAGTAGGGGTGATATCTGAATCTGAAGGGCAAATCCATGAATTCACAAATGGCTAAGTGGAGAGGTTTAAGAAACAAATATGGTAGATCCAGATAAATTTCCAGCACAGCAGTTTTCAAAGAAACTATTCCCATAACAAGGGCTAAATCTCAGCCAGAACACACCAGTCCATTGAAATATTTTTATTCTACTAGTAAATCGTTACTACCCTAAGTTCCTCATCCCTTACTCCTAGCCAATCCTGTACCCTATGACCAAAGGATAGTAGATGACATGACAGGGGATCCCCCAAACCTTGCTCATATAAATACTAAATGAAGCCCAATTGCCAGCAACGTTTCTGATTGTTTTAACCCCACATCCCATCGTGGTTAAATACTGTGATTATCACTCCCACTCACAGGATGTCTCCACTGATATTTCATGGTGCTCTTAACCAAACTCTTAAAACTACCAAAAAGAAATCCATTTTCTCCTAGAAAAAAACAATGAGTATTTGTCCTGTTATTCCAGCATTTGAATCTTTATGTCTTACTGACCTGAAAATGGCAGCAATGTCCTTATATTCACATTGTGACTTAAAATGATACAGTGCACTAATTAATTCTTTTGCCAATTCTTAACTGAGAAATATTTTGCTACTTCTTCTCTACTAATTCTGTGCAGCTTCCTTCTAAATACTTCTAAAAATAACCAGAAAAAAAATTATTGGACATACATTTACCTGTAATGGACTATGGTAAATGCTATTATACCTAATCAAAGACCTAAGCAAAGCAGTAAAAATTAAAAAAGAAAACTCCTTTAGCACACACTGATACAATGTTTTTTCCTTTCTTTCATGAGCCCACTGTATAACTTAATTCCAGTCTTCTCTGGGACCTCTGTTATTAAAATAGCTGGGCTTTTTCTTTAAAACAACCCACATGAATTCATTTACACACCAGCATATTTGTGTGGGGAATAAAATTAGTGATTTTCTTGCACTAGATATCTAGGGGGAAGTCTTATTTCTTTCATTAGTACCTGGAAAAATCCATTTAAAACCCTTGTCCCCAGTGTCCACCCATGAAGATGAGTATTTGGACAAGATCAGAGCTTTCCCAACTTTGCAATAGCATGAAGCTCTCTTCAAAGAAAATATTGCACAAAAGTTCAACAGATAAGCAGAGCATCTCTAGTTAAAGGGAAAGGGTGAGCAGAGCATTGTCAGCTTGAACCTTCATCTACTTCCCAGGCGATCCTGAGACACCTAAAGGAACTACTTAAGATTCCACAAAACAGTGTGACATGCACAAAAATATGATCACTAATATCATTTCCAACTCTAAAAATTCTATGAAAATTCTATAATGTGTTCCTAATGCTTGGGTTGCTCAAGTAGACCACACAAAGGCTCAAAGGATAAAGGCTACACTAATACAAACACACAGCAGAGGACAACATTAGGTTACTCATAATATAAAAGAAATGACCAAAAGTAGGCAAAGCTATGCCATTGTAACTTAGTATCTGTCCCTTCACACTTCGTGATATAATCCAAACCAAGTATGAATGGAAGATAAAGTAACAGCAAAAAAATAAAATTATAATATAGGTCATGTTGACTGTGACCATTTATCCAAGGTTCTCTCTCTGCATATATACATATATATACATACATTATATATCCATACATTCATAATACTCATGCATACAATATATATTCATACATTCATACATATTTCTCTTTTAAAGTTTCCTTTGATTGTTTCATTTTGGGGACTTCTATTCTTCTAAGTTAGATCCTCAAAGCCACTGCTCCTATACACTGATTTCAGTTATTCTTGGTAACTATTATCAATCCAGTGATTTGAACAACTTGAAAAAAGTTGGAAACTTTACAAAATTGAATCCATATTATGTTGCACAGGGTAACAAGAATTATCTGTTAAAAATGTAAATTCAATCATATGATTAGTGTGCTTAAAACACTTCATGGCTTCTTGCCTCTCCTAGACTCAATATGAAATCCAGGACCTTATAATTTTTCCTCTGTGGATCTCACCAGCTTCATCTTATCCCACTCTCCCCCTGCCCACTTCTCCTAAAGTGGCAGCTTGGTCATGTTCTGTGTTCTCTCCCCTGTCGTTGGGGCCTTAATTATGCCGTTCCTCCGCCTAGAAAACACATCTTGTCAGCGGACTGCTTTAACAGTCTATTCATCCTTCAGACTTCAGCTTGAGCCTCACATTCTCAGCAAAGCCTTTCTTGACCCAGCCTAAGTTAGGTAACCTGATATATACTCCAAATAGCATCTTATACTTTTGCACAAAACTTTGCATATTTGAAATTGTTTAATTTATCATTTGCAGTTATTTATCTCATTTCTGAATTTTTGTTGCCAGTAAATTCCCTATGGACAAGGCCCTATCTATCTTACTTATCCATAAAGCCCCATTACTTCTCATAGTACCTGGCATTTGGCAGATATTTGACAAGTATTAATTGATAACAAATGGCACTTAGAAAATTTACAAATTTCTGAATTCACTCCTTAATAGCTGATAGTGGTTTTAAATTCATTTTCTTATAACTAAAAAAAATTAATTTTCATTTGTTATCAAAGATTTTATGATGCCTTCAAATTCTTGAACCAAATGGAATATTCTGAATATATGTGCTTTTATAGAGCCACCTAGTGTCCATTTCGTTTAGTGAAGCTTAAAATGAAAAGGCAAAAAAAAAAAAAAAAAAAAAACCCCAAANCATAATATACTTAACAGTGAGAAACGCATAATCTCCATCTGGCAGTAGCAATTTAATACATCAACTGGCCACTCAAATAATTTTTTTTTTCCTGAGCTTCCTCTGCCCTTCACCTTACAGACATTGTATTAGGCATTCTAGAATTTTGGTAACTAAAATTTTGATGAGAGATCTCTGTTTCATGTGGCGTATTGAAGAAATATGCTGCTACCTATTCCCTCCTAAAGCCCCACTAAAATGACAGGAAAAGAATAAAATATGCATAGACATAGAAGGATAAACAAAATAGGATAAGGAATTACAGCAAATAAGAGATGTAACAAAGTTTTAGAGGTTAGAAAGGAGAAGATTGGATAGTAACCGACATTCCCATTAGAGAAAGCTAAAAGTTAAAAAAGGGGAACCAGTAAGAAAATGAACCTCAGAACACCTCAAAAATTGAAGGCACTAGTAAAGTTATAACCCTTCTCAAGAATCTCCTGTAGGATATATGCTCCAGCAGAGGATAAACCAAGAAAAAAAAAAATAACAACATATCCAGGACACAGAATATCCAACAAAGGAAAAATGTAAAAGGGATTCCCAGGATGGTCAAGAAGGGAAATCTCAGGACTCCAGTTGTGAAGTAGGATAGAAAGTAACCAGTGTAGGGGCACCTGGGTGGCTCAGCCGTTAAGCATCTGCCTTCGGCTCAGGGCGTGATCCCAGAGTCCTGGGATCAAGCCCCACATCAGGCTCCTCTGCTGGAAGCCTGTTTCTTCCTCTCCCACTCTCCCTGCCTGTGTTCCCTCTCTGGCTGGCTGTCTCTCTCTCTGTCAAATAAATAAATAAAATCTTTAAAAAAAATAAAAAAGTAACCAGTGTAAATTGGAGCAGAAGGATGGAGTCTCTAGGAAATATCAAAAAGGAAAAAAAAAAGAAAAGAAAAATAAACAAAGAAACAAAAAAATGCTGTTTAAATATACGGAGAGGATATTGAAACTCTGGCAGAATATCTGGGAATGAATGTCATAGGTACAAGAAAAATTTTAAAAAGACAAGAAAAAATATGAGCACAATAAATTGCCCAGCCAAGAATCATATTTAAAAGGTAATAATAATGTAGAAACTAAATATTGATTTAATCAACTGTGACAGAACTACACTCAGAAGATGGGAAGAGAGAAAAATGGGGGGGGGAGTGGGTGCATATAAAAAAGCTAATTTCTTTAGCTAAATATTTTGATATCTAAATGAAAAATGTTTTAAAAGAACAATAAAATTACATCATTTAAAATATAGAGACAAAGCCTGAAAAGGAAAGAAAGTCATTTCCACTGGGAGAAGGAATCAGGAGTGGATGGAAGTGTGACTGAGGATAGATTTTTTTTAAATTATGTTTTAACTTTTAAATTATAAGTGTATACATATAAAATTTTAATTAGTTTAATAAAATATATATCTTATATATTTTTCTTTCTTTTCTTTTTTTCCCATTTGTGCATTCCCACACTGAGCTGTATGAAACAACACATCTTTAAGTTCTATCTAAAATATACCAGTGTTGATAGCCTCGTTTAGTTTCATCTGGAACTCTGATTACATGATATTGACAACAAGAACACTTAATATTTTAAGACATGCACAAAAAGCCCCTCACCACTTCTGTAATCATTTCCCATCAATGGTTGCTTGAGTATACTGGTCACTGTGTTCTCTCTGTGGGAATATTTTTGTGATGTCTGGCATCACAAAGCACTTGTTCTGAAAGACCGACAGATCTATACAACATCCTTGTGCAATTTCCTACCAGACTTTTTCTGAATAACTCCTTTAAAATTGGGAGCCAATTGCTGGCATTTTATAGTAGCCTCTCTGACTCTGTCTAAACAATCAGCTTCTTGGGGTCCTATATGGACCACTACTTTACTGAGGGCTGCCTGTCAAGGTTAATCAGTCATCAGCTAGAGCAGTTCTTTTACCTCAGTGTTCTGCCTTTTTGTATGGATCTACATTTATTGTCACTTTTGTAGAAAGCGTTAAAGCGCTTAAAAGTTAAATGGGTTGATCATTTTAAATTGAGATTACTACAGAAGAAGGTCTCTCATTTTTACAGGGTTCCCAAACTATGGACTGCTCCAAAGGCATACTTGCTATCAGTGTATATATTAACTATGATTATAACCGGCTATCAAGCTTTGGTGAGTGTGGTAAGTTGTGCCATCAGGGCTGATTTTACCTTTGAAAAGAGGTCATATTCTAGGCAACAAAGAGTTGAACATATTGCTTGCACATCTCATACCTGTGTCTCCTCAACCGAAATGTTGGACTGCCTACCATTATAATCTGAGAAATACACATTTCCCAGCAGATGACAGGTTTGGAGAGATCTTTTCTAGAACTAGACTCTCGTGGACAAAATAAGACAAGCATAGGAACAGTTTTCATCAGGTTTTTGATAAGCGACAAAGACAAAATATCTATTTGGAAGGTGTGGTGTGTGTGCTATTTTTATTTTTAAGAAGTTCACACTTATAAAAATGTTGCAGCAGAGTAGAAAATAATTCCCATATAGCTTTCAACCAGATTCACCAACTGTTAACATTGTATCACTTTTGTTTCATCATTCCCCTCAAATAATCATTTAAGAGTTTACCATAGATAACTTGTCTCTTTACCTCTGAAGTCTTTAAATACAATTCCAAAGAAAAAGGGCATCCTATAAACAGGTACAATTCACTTAACAAAATTAAGGAATTTAACATTGATACAATGCTGTAATCTAATATGCAGCCCGCATTCAAATTATACCAATAATGTTCTTGTCCCAATAATGTTCTAATGCCATTTTTTCCCAATCCAGGATCCAATCCAAGATGACATATTGCATTTATTTGTCATGTGTCTTTAATGTCCTTAAATCTAAAAATCACCTCAAACTTTTTTTATGACATTGACATTTTTGAAACGTGTGGTCACTTTTATAGAATGTCCCTTAGCTTGGGGTTCTTAGAAACTTCTTTGTGGTTAGATTCAGGTCATGCCTTTTTGGCAGGATAACCAATAGCTATCAGTTGTTTCAGTACTAGTCAGGTTAGCTTTGAAACCTTGGCTAAAATGGGATCCTTCTCCAATGTGGTCACTATTTTTCCTTGAAATTAGTAAATAATTTCTAGGGAGAAATTTTGAACTGTTCACATACTGTTATAAAACTTTCACCCAAATTTTAGCAGCCATTTATCATTCTTGTCTGAATCAATTTCCATATGGTGGCAAATGATTTTTTAACTTCATTATTTTTTTTATTTTATTGTAAAGAATTTGTAAATCTCTGGTATAGGCCTAGATCCTTGTAATTAATCTCTAGGGGCGCCTGGTTGGCTCAGTCGGTTAAGTGTCTGCCTTCAGCTCAGGTCAGGGTCTGGCATCCTGGGATTGAGAACCACATCAGGCTCCCTGCTCAGCAGGAACTCTGCTTGTCCCTCTCCTTTGCCCCTCTCCCCAGCTAATACTCTCTCTCTCAAGTAAATAAGTAAAATCTTTAAAAAAAAAAAGTTCTTCCAAGATAAAGGTGAAGTCTGCCAAGCAAAATATTAGTAATGTATAAATCCAATATTTACTTAATGTTAAACATTAAATGCCAGCACTATCCCTTAACTGAGTTGTATTTCTTGCGTTCTCCATTTAACATGACTTGCTTTTTAAATATATATTAACCACAGTATTTCTGAAAAACCAAAAAAACTGAATAAAAGTATGTGTTTCATAAAATGTGCAATTATTAAAACTCAGAGGGGCTTAGAGCTACCTAATTCCCACATTTTACAGATTAAGAAACAAAGATTTTGGGGAACCTGGGTGGCTCAGTCAGTTAAGTGTCTGTCTTCAGCTCAGGTCATAATCTCAGGGTCCTGTGATCTAGCTCCATGTTGGGCTCTCTGCCCAATGGGCAATCTGCTTCTCCCTCTGCCTGCTGCTCCACCTGCTTGTGTGCTCTCTTTCTCTCTGTGTGTGTCAAATAAATAAATAAAATCTTAAAAAAAAAAAGGAAACAAAGTGTTCAAATGGACAAGGAAATCACCAAAGGTCCTATCAATAATTAGTAACAATACAGGCCAAGAGTAGAGATCCTCTGTCTTCTACATGCTTAATTATTTATAAGGCATGTTAATTAACAAAAACACAACTTTCTAATGCAAAATAATTATAAAACAAGCTTCCATATTTCCCTTCAGATAGTTGATGTGAGATCTTTTCAGAACTAAATAAGAAAAAAATTGTAACTAATGAAATTTTTTAAAAAATGTTTTGGAATTAGAGGGGCGCCTGGGTGGCACAGCGGTTAAGCGTCTGCCTTCAGTTCAGGGCGTGATCCCGGTGTTGTGGGATCAAGCCCCACATCAGGCTCTTCCGCTATGAGCCTGCTTCTTCCTCTCCCACTCCCCCTGCTTGTGTTCCCTCTCTCCCTGGCTGTCTCTATCTCTGTCAAATAAATAAATAAAATCTTTAAAAAAAAAGTTTTAAGTTACAAAACGCAGAGCACTAAGCTCCCAAAAGCAATAGAATTTTTTTCAGGAAGGAGGACTTTTATTCAGTAACATAATAGATGCTAGGATCTTTTTACTTCCCAAAGAGGTACTGAACTACTTCTCAGTCCATAAGAAAATCACCCCAACAGTTAGGGCTTGTGCTTAATGGCATGCATGCTGTCTGCTCTTTTTTTTTAATAATAACTTTTTATTATGTTATGTTAGTCACCATACAGTACATCCCTAGTTTTTGATGTAATGTTCCATGATTCATTACTTGAGTATAACACCCAGTGCACCATGCAATCTGTGCCCTCCTTAATACCCATCCCACCAGCCTATCCCAATCCCCCATACCGCTCCCTCTGAAGCCCTCACTTTGTTTCCCAGAGTCCATAGTCTCTCATGGTTCATTCCTTCTTCTGTTTACCCCACCTTCATTCTTCCCTTCTCTTACTGATCTTCCTATTTCTTATGTTCCATAAATGAGTGAAAGCATATGATAATTTTCTTTCTCTGCTTGACTTATTTCACTTAGAATTATCTCCTCCAGTCCCGTCCATGTTGCTGCAAATGTTGTGAAATCGTTCTTTTTGATGGCTGAGTAATATTCCATTGTATATATGGACCACATCTTCTTAATCCAGTCATCTGTTGAAGGGCATCTCAGCTCCTTCCATGATTTAGCTATTGTGGACAATGCTGCTATGAACATTGGGGTGCATATGGCCCTTCTCTTCTCTACATCTGTATCTTTGGGGTAAATAACCAGTAGCCACTATCAGCAATAGACAGATCACCTAAGCAGAAAATCAAAAAAGAAACAAGAGCTTTGAATGATATACTAGACCAGATGGACCTCATAGATATATATAGAACACTACACCCCAGAACAACAGAATATTCATTCTTTTCGAATGCACATAGAACTTTCTCCAGAATAGGCTATATACTGGGTCACAAAATAGGTCTCAACTGATGCCAAAAGACTGAAATTATTCCCTGCATATTCTCAGACCACAATGCTTTGAAACTGGAACTCAATTANCAAAAGAATGCTGGGGTAACAATTCTCATATCAGACAGATGAGATTTTAAACCAAAGACTGGAGTTAGAGATAGAGAGGTACAGTATATTGTTCTTAAAGGATGTATCGAACAGTGGATATGAAAATTATATATGCCCCAACAGGGGATCAGTAAGATACACAAGACAAATCTTAACCAGAATAAAGAGACAAATACATAATTATACGTTAATAGTAGGGGAGCCCAACATTCCACAATCAGCAATAAATAAGTCACCTAAGCAGAAAATCAACAAAGAAACAAGAGCTTTGAATGGCATACTAGACAAGTTCGACCTAATAAATAATATATACAACATTACACACAGAACAACAGAATATTCATTCTTTTCAAATGCACATGGAACTTTCTCCCGATAGACCATATACTGGGTCACAAAATAGGTCTCAACTGATGCCAAAAGACTGAAATTATTCCCTGCATATTCTCAGACCACAATGCTTTGAAACTGGAATTCAATTACAAGGAAAAATTTGGAAGAAACTCAAACACTTGGAAACTAAGAACCATCCTGCTCAAGAACGATTGGGTATACCAGGAAATTAAAAATCAATTTAAACAATTTAAGGAGACCAACGAGAATGAAAACACAACAGTCCAAAACCTATGGGACACTGCAAAGGCAGTCCTAAGGGGAAAATACATAGCCATCCAAGCCTCACTCAAAAGAATAGAAAAATCTAAAATGCAGTTTTTATATTCTCACCTCAAGAAGCTGGAGATGGAACAGAAGAGCAGGCCTAACCCAAGCATGAGAAGGCAGGTGATCAAGATTAGAGCAGAGATCAATGAATTAGAAACCAGGAGCAGAGTAGAGCAGATCAACAGAACTAGAAACTGGTTCTTTGAAAGAATAAATAAGATCGATAAGCCACTGGCCAGACTTATTCAAAAGAATAGAGAAAGGACCTAAATTAATAAAATTATGATCGAAAGGGGAGAGATCACAACCAACACCAATGAAATAGGAAGGATCATTAGACAATTTTATCAACAGCTTTATGGCAATAAATTAAACAACCTGGAAGAAATGGATGCCTTCCTGGAAACCTATAAACTACCAAGACTGAAACAGGAAGAAATTGATTATCTAAAGAGACTGATTAATTATGAAGAGATTGAAGCAGTGATCAAAAACCTCCCCAAAAACAAGAGTCCAGGGCCTGACGGATTCCCTGGGGAATTCTACCTAACATTCAAAGAAGAAATAATACCTATTCTCCTGAAGCTGTTTCAAAAAATAGAAACAGAAGGAAAACTACCAAACTCATTCTATGAGGCCAGTATTTCCATGATCCCCAAACCAGGCCAAGACCCCATCAAGAAGGAGAATTACAGACCGATATCCCTAATGAATATGGACGCCAAAATTCTCAACAAGATCCTAGCTAATAGGATCCAACAGTACATTAAAAGGGTTATCCATCATGACCAAGTGGGATTCATCCCTGGGATGCAAGGGTGGTTCAGCATTCGCAAATCGATCAGTGTGATGATCATATCAACAAGAAAAGAGGCAAGAACCATATGTTCCTCTCAATTCATGCAGAAAAGGCATTTGACAAAATACAGCATCCTTTCCTGATTAAAACCCTTCAGAGTGTAAGGATAGAGATTACATTCCTCAATTTCATAAAAACCATCTATGAAAAGCCTACAGTGAATATCATTCTCAATGGGGAAAAGCCGGAAGCCTTTCCCTTAAGATCAGGAACATGACAAGGATGCCCACTCTCGCTGTTATTATTCAACATAGTACTAGAAATCCTTGCAACAGCAATCAGACAACAAAAACGGATAAAAGGTATCCAAATCGGCAAAGAAGAAGTCAAACTGTCTCTCTTCGCAGATGACATGATACTCTATATGGAAAANAAACTACTAGAACTTACAGAGGCAATTCAGTAATGTGGCGGGATACAAAATCAATGCTCAGAAATCGGTTGCATTTCTATACACGAACAATGAGACTAAAGAAAGAGAAATTAGGGAATCCATTCCATTTACCACAGCACCAAAAATCATATGTTATCTCAGAATTAACTTAACAAGAGGCATAAAGGATCTATATTCTAGAAACTACAAACCACTCTTGAAAGACATTGAAGAAGACACAAAAACATGCTGTCTGCTCTTAGTCACTTGGAGGACGGCTTTCCTAGCAGGGGAGCACAGTACCTCATTACCAGTAGATCCCAAGGTTCTCTCTTTTGATTCCCCCTACTGTCTTCTCAGCATGTGGTGCCTAAAGAATTTTGTTGCCAGCTAATTTTATTACCCAGCCTTTCCATTCCTGGTATTCTAAAGTAAACCTTCTAAGATAGGATTTTGTTTGGTGATTTTTCATTCTTCAGGGATTTTGTTTGGGATTTCAAGACACAGTTTCAATCTGTATGGAGATGGATGTCACCGGCTTTATTTTCTTAACTAGAATTGTGCTCAGTTACAGAAGAGGGGTTTGGAGCAGACTTGTGAATGTTCTCTGTGACAAGCTTTCTAATGCCTCTAAGAGTGTGGAAGGCTTTGGCTAAGAATTCCTTGACTATGCACACCTGAAGGTCCAGATTCATACAATACAGAAATATATTTCCCTAAAATATAGTTCCTTTTCTTCATTCCTTTACTTGTCCAAAAATGTTGCCTTCTACGTGCCTCTTCTAGAAGTTTTAGACACATTAACAAACAATCAGAAATGGCCCTGCCTTCACAAGAGCTTATATTCTAATAGAATCATAGAAAGAGATAGAAAACAAGTAGGTAAATATGTAATGTGTCAGGGGATGATATTTGCTATATATATAAACCGAGCAAGGTAGGGAAACAGAGTTACCGAAATAAACATACCTAGACAAGGTGCTCCTCAGGAATTTCCACTTGGGTAAGTTGTGATTCTCTGTATATGCCCATACGCCTCTCCCATTGTGGGGACAATAGTTTTCCCTATGATCTCAGTTCTCTAACAGAGCTAAGAACAGTTGTTGATTTTTAAGTTTGTTCAGCTGTAAAAGCTGTTGTTAGGACAAAGTGAAACTTCTAAGCTCTTCACATGCCACACCAGAAAGCAGAAGTCTTGGTGCAATATTTTCATTACCTTCCTGAGTTCCTCGGTCTGGGTATTAATTTATAATCCACGGCCTCCTTCTGTTCCATTGAGCTGTTAAAGTGACTCAAAGATCATCCTTCCTCTCCTTCCTGCTAGCAATGCTATTTTACATAGATTTTCTGTATAGGTCTATTCCCTGACAGGATGAGGGCACACAGGAACCTTCAGCCCTAGCTCAATGCTTCCACTTCTCCCCAAATTTTCCAATCCCTGAGACCAGAGCATATACCATATGGATCCAAGTTAACTAGATAGTATCTTTCCTGGTTCTCCTTATAACCCTACACATACCCCTGTCCTGACTTCTCTACTCCCTGTTTTTCTCATCACCATATCTGGCCTTGGTATCAGCAAGACCGAGAAAATTTTAAAAGGAACCACAATTCTTGCTGCACTTTCATCTCCAGCCATAGATGCTTCCGCATGCAACTTTTATTGTCAAAACAAGATCATTCAGAGAAAGGAGAAGGGCAAGGTCTGTGTAACTCTAAAATTTGTCCTATTTCTACAATTCCATGCTGTAGAAAGGAAGGTAGACCAACAGACCAGACTAAGCATAAGGGACTCAAAACATAGGCTCTCCTAAAGTTCTATATAAATTCCTCATTTAAATTTTGGAATGAGGGACACCTGGGTGGCTCAGTCTGTTAAGTGTCTGCCATTGGCTCAGGTCATGATCCCAGGGTCCTCGGATCGAATCCCCAGTCAGGCTCTCTGCTCAGCGGGTAGTCTGCTTCTCCCTCTCCTTCTGCCCCTCCCCTCGCTCCTGCTCTCTCTCACTCACTCTCTTTCTCTCAAATAAAATTTTTTTAAAATTTTTTGAAAAGATTTATATCATACAAAATATTTTCTTCAACCATGATGGAATCAAAATAGAAATCAACAAACAATGCAATTTGGGAAATCCCATGTATTAGAAATTAAACAACCAGGGGCTCCTGGGTGACTCAGTTGGTTGAGTGACCAACTCTTGATTTGGGCTCAGGTCATGATCTCGGGGTTGTGAGATTGAGCCCCACCTCCAGCTCTGTGCTGGGCATGGAGCCTGCTTAAGATTCTCTCTCTGGGGCACCTGGGTGGCTCCATTGGATGACTGTCCAACTCTTGGTTTCAGCTCAGGTAGTGATCTCAGGGTTGTGGGATCACGCCCCGAGCAGGTCTCCATGCTCAGTGGGAAGCCTGCTTGAGATTCTCTCTCTCGTTCTCACTCTCCCCCTCACCTCCCTAAAAAAAATTAAAAAAACAAAAACAAAAAACAAAGAAATCAAACAACTCACTTCTAAATAACTAATGTTTCAAAGAAGAAATCACAAGAATTTCAAGAACTGTGACGAGTCTGCAATTTAATCCTAATTGCAAGGTCACACGTTAGCCTAGCGCAGTTTCATGAATGCCAACACTGGAGACAAAAACAATTTATTATTCATAGCAACAGCAATAGCAAAAATACTATTTTTATGCTGGTTCCCCAAACCTCAGTTCCCACAAGACAAAGTAAAGAAGGCCAGGTTATACTTCCACATGACAGTAGAGGAGCCCCAAGCTCAGGGAATCCAAATCTTTCATAATGGGTAATAAGTCTCCTATACCTTTACCCTAAAGTAAGTCACTGTCTTTATTATACAGTAAACAAACCTGCCTTTTCTTCTAGATAGAAATACTATATGTCCATGGTAGTTCACTACACAAACATCCTTGAAAATATGGTCGAAGACAAAGGCAGTCATTGTCTCTGCCCATTAGATGTACATGAATGCAAGAAACCCATGGACAATTTCCTCCCAATAATACCCACCCTTCATTCCTACATTTGGCTTCTAGTGAACTGTCCCATGAGCATACAAATCCATCAACTATTCTGATAAATCTAACTAACAGAGGCTAGGGCCAAATACATTCAATTTGTCTCACAAAGCATTTAATTAAGGCTGCTATTTACAAGATCCCAAACAACAAGAGGAGGCAGTATTGACCTCAGCCTTGCTCCCCCTCCTCCCATGAGGTCCTGGACCTAACCAGATGAAAAAAATCCCAACAAAATCGCTATGGAAATGGAGGTAGAGAAGATATCTATGGAATTGCTATGGAAATGGAGGTAGAGAAGATATCTGGAAATGTTAAAAGTTGTTTTGTATAGGACATGCTGAAGTTGATGCCATCACCTCCTGTTTTAGGTAGACCTCTTGGTAATGTTAAGGGACATAGCAATCAAAGCATTGTCAGTCATTTGGCTTAGAACAGTTTCAAAGAGAAGCACCAGGTTATTTTCCTTCAAGAGGAAGGTCTCAGGACTGGCTCTGAAAGACAAAGGGTCATTATTGTCCAACCATCCATATTTTCCAGAATCTAAAATATTCTCTCCTGGAAACCTACAAGTGGCCACTATAAGAAGACTCAGCAAAGTGTACTCAACCAAGTGGTCATTATCTTTATAATCTAATACCATGTCAATCCAACAAGAGAATCCAGGTAAATGAACCAGAATTAACTTCGAATTCCCAAGGCTTTCTTTTGGCCAGGCTGCTACTCAGAGGTTATACCAACCAGGTGAGCTTGAGGTTGCTGTATAAGGAAAGGAAGAAGCATAATAACCACCAATGATCAGAAAAGCCTCCCGAATTTACAAAATAGGTCTACGTAACTCTCTATCCCATTCTTCTTGATTATTACCCAGGAAGCAGCAGAGAATGGTTTATCACTTTCTAACAATGGTTATATTTTTCTGTGCCCTATAATTCCCATAGGTTTTCTTCATTTTTTTATCCTTTTTTTCTTTAATCATCTGACTGGGTAGTTTCCAAAGTCCTATAGTCCAAGTTGCTGATTCTTTCTTCTGCATGATCAAGTCTACTTTTAAAACTCTCTATTGAATTCCACAGTTCAGTTATTGTATTTCTCAACTAGGATTCCTGTTTTGTTTTAACATTTCTATTTCCTTGTCAAACTCTTTTTGTTCATGCGTTGTTTTCCTAATTTTGCTTACTTGTCTATGTTTTCTTATAGTTCACTAAACTTTAAAAGGATTATTCTGAATTCTTGTCAGTTCATAGATCTCTATTTATTTGGGGTCAATTACTAGAACTTTATTATATTCTTTTGGTGGTGCCATATTTACCTGCCTTTTTTGTGATCTGCGATTCCTCATGTTGGTATCTGTGCATTTGAGTAAGCAGGCTCCTCTTCCAGAGACTTCACAGGTTTACTTAGACAGAAACAGCTTTTCACCAGTCAGCTCAGTTTGGGTTTCTGGGTGTGTCTGCTGGTAATGACCTTGGGGAGGTGGGGCCTGCTGTTAAGGTCATTTTGGGGGTAAGCCAACAATTCGGGCTATGAAGACAGGGATAGGGGTTGTGCCTCTGACTGAGAACAGTTGGGTAAGACAGCTTCTTGGTTCCCTACCCAACTGAGGCTGAAGAATAGGCTCTGTGGGGCCTGGATTCTCTGCTCAGCCTTACTAGATAGTCAGGACTGGGTCCCATCTATATTCAGTAACAGAAGGGACTATGAATTAGCTTCCCTGCCCTAGTAGGGCAGCAGGATGGGACC
The DNA here is from genome assembly GCF_002007445.2 of Ailuropoda melanoleuca. Taxonomy (NCBI): domain Eukaryota; kingdom Metazoa; phylum Chordata; class Mammalia; order Carnivora; family Ursidae; genus Ailuropoda; species Ailuropoda melanoleuca. The sequence goes on from NC_048226.1 coordinate 55,352,473, forward strand.
TGTACAACTTATTATTTAGGGGGCTGAATCAGTTGTACGCAATGAATTCCCTGATCAGGTGAGACCACTGGTTTTGCTTGCAGATGAGGGAAGCCACAGGCTGTGCTCTCTGTTCGAGAGCTACTGTACATCGGGCTATTGAATGGGCTATGCAGCTGCCCATGCATTCTGGTTAGCTTTCCTGGTCAGACAGGCTAAAGGTTGTATTCAGCAATGAGCAGGGCTACAAATTAGTTTTCCTGGCCAGGCTCAGCACAGAAGTGATTCTAGGAGTGCCTGGGTGGCTCCGTTGGTTAAGCGTCTGCCTTTGGCTCAGGTCATGATCTCAGGGTCCTGAGATTGAGCCCCAAGTCAGGCTCCCTGCTCATGGGGAGTCTGCTTCTCCCTCTCCCTCTGCCTCTTCCCCCACCCCACTTGTACTCACTCTCTCTCTCTCTCTTTTTCTCTCTCAAATAGATAAAATCTTTAAATAAAAAATTTTAATTAAAAAAAAAAAAGAAGTAACTCTAATGCTGGTGAAGCTTTTGTTGTCTTAAGCCATCCCACACCTCAAGTTTCCTGGCCAGACAGGGCCACTGGCTTTGCTCTGTGTACTATCAGATCCACCTTCATCTTAGTTCAAGTACCCCTGGGCTGCACAGCTTCCAGGAGTTGTTGTTTGCCCTTATGGTTAGATGAAGCCAGAAGGAACATTCCATAGTGGATAGGCCTATGTTTCAGCCCCTTGTTTGGGTGGGAAGAAAAGGGGGCATTCCAGGCTACTTTAAATTTCCCAAACAGGGTCTCTCCACCCTCAGCCTGGGCTTTGAATTCATTCTCCTGCCTGTGCCTAGCAGGGGAAGCCTCTATGACCAGTACCAGCCTTCTTCTGGGGGTGATCAGTTCTGCCCACCTGCCTCTTAGCTTGAGCACCACTGGGTCACCAGCCATTCTGGTTAGATGGTGCTGGAAGGCACTCTCCACAGCAGATGGGGCTGTGACTCACAACTTGTCATGGCATTGGCAGGTTTGCACCCCAAAGAGTTCCCTGATGAGAATATGCTACAGACTTGGTTTTGCAAAACCACTGGTTAGGACTACTACTTGGGCACTGCAGTTATGAACTCAGTCTGCCAAAATCCGCGTGCTGGATGTTGCAAGCCTCTCCTTCACATCTTCTTCACAGTCAGACTGCCAATGGTTGAACCCCACAGATTCCCCTGAAATCTCTGTGGTGCACCATCAGAGTAAAAGCTCCCACAAAGTGACCCACAATACTGAAGGGTTCCTGACTGTCCACCCTGGGTTCTCTTTCCCCACTAGAGGAACTAGAGGAGACCTCTCCTCGTGGTGATGCGCTGGCCTTGGGGAGGGGCAATGCAGTCAATACATAGCAGCATCTCTTATCCTTCTAAGGCAGTCTGTCTTCATCTCCATGGTGGAGGAAGATGCTTCAGCCTTACCCCCATGTTCTAGGATTCTCTCAGTGGTGTCTTGTTCTCAAATAGATGCTAGCTGTTCTTATTATGAGGGGACACAAAGTCAGAAACAACCTATGTTGCCATCTTGGTGACATCACCACTCCCTCGTTATATTTCTAATGACTGAGGCTATTGCAAATATCCTGTATGTTTGGTCTGTCACTTAGAAAACTTTGGACTGGCGGGTAAAGATACCCCTTTTAGGGGCTATAAAGTATGGAAACAAATCATGGCTGCTGAATGAACCATCTGCTGACTACTTACTCATGTCCACTGAGTTTGCAGTTCCACAGCGGTGCTGAGGTTAAACAGCTGTAGCAGCCTAATGGAGGGTTTCAGCTTAGCCAAACCATCAGTGGACCATGCCCAGACATTTATGGGAACCCTTGTGAATAGAAAGCCCCACTGAACCAGCAGCTCTGCTTCAGTCAGCAAACTGGGGTGTAGCTGATGCTTTTTCATGCAAAGCCAAAATGCCACTGGGCCAGGCTAGTTACATTCTTGAATATGCTATCTCTATTTGATAAGAGAGACTTGTTGGGCTCTTTACACCTTGTTAACAGTTGAGTCGGAGCTGATTCACCCCAAAATGAGGATATCAGTGAGACTGAAGAGTCACAAGGCCTCCACGGGCCAGTTGTTCAGTTTGACAACATCCTAGTAGCAAGTTAATAATTGTTTTTCAATAGAGGTATCACCTGGTAGTTGCGTTAGAGAGGAAACAAGTCAAAACCTCAAGGGCCATCTCTAGCTATAAGCTGCCTCTTGGTCAGAGGATGGATGCAATAGGAAAAAAATCATCAATCATGGTGACTTCTAGGTCAGAGGAGTATTTATGTGTGTGTGATTCTCAAAGTGTGATTCTCAATGGTAGAGTATGCCACAGCTTGCTGGACAGCTTCAATACAGCCTGTTGATTTTTGTTCCCCACTCAAGTCATACTGGTCTGTGGCTTAGCTGATAGAGAAGACCAAGCAGAGTGCCCAAGTGAGACATATACTATCCACAGCACATAAGGAATCCATAAGGTGCTGAGCCTCTTTTTAGTAGTAGGGGATCAGAGACATTTTTTTTTCTTAACTACCAGAGGGATTGAGTGTTGTGAATCTGCCTACATATTCCCAAGAAACTTTACTTGGTAGGCAGTACTCTGAATTTTGTTCAGGTTTGTCAGCCCATTGGTGGAGGTGTAATAACACCACCTCTGGTCTGTTGAGACTGAGGCTTCTGATTTACCAACCAACAAGCATGAACTATACAGTATGAATTTTGGATATCAGAGGGCAGAGACACTCATGCAAAATCCTGACCACCAAATGGTAACAAATAGCAGGAGAGTTTAGGGATCCCGAGGGGAATACTATGAAAGTATGTTGAAGGCCTTGCCACATGAATGTGAATTAGTCTTGGTCTTCAGGTGCTAGTGGGATAGAAAAGAAGTGCTAGCAATGTCCAAGATAGTATACCAACTAGCATCAATCTATAAAATGGTTTCCATCACATTATTGTTCTCAGAGTAAAAGCCTCCACAGAGTTTCCCAGCATATCCGGGTGGGTATAGCCAGGGAGACCTCAGGCACATACCTAATTGTCTTTCTCCTCAAGATACCTGAAGTTGAGGAAAAGGGGGAGAAAGGCCATGGAGAAAGAAAGAATGGCTTTGTGCCATTAAGTAAGATACATTTTTTAGATCTCAAATTAACAAAACTGCCTCCAAAAGAAATAGAATACCTAAATATATCCATAGTAAGGAAACAAATTAAATCAGTAATTTAAAATTTTCCCATAAATTAAACCCCAGGACCCAGTGGCTTCACTGATGAATTATATCAAGCATTCAAGAAGGAAATAATACCACTCCTACACAAACTATTTCAGAAAATAGCAGAGGAGGGAATGCTTCCCAATTTATTTTATGGAATCAGTATTACTCTGATGCCAAAATCAAAATAATTCTTTTCACAAAGAAAGAAAATTATATACAAATATTCCATATAACATATACTGTTGTATGAACTACAATGAAACAATTCTTTAAAACATTAGTAAATTGAATCCAGCAACATATTAAAAAAATGACATACAATGAGAAAGTGAGGTTTATCATCAAGGTTGGTTTATTATCCAAAAATCAACTAAGGTTTTACTATACTAACATACTAAAGAACAAAAATAACATCATAATGTTAAAAAATTCATAAAAAGTATTTGACAAAATCCAACACTTATTCATCATTTTTTATAAACTTTCCCAGAAAATACAGGCATAGAAGGGAGCTTCCTTATTTTTTTAGGGCATTTTCTACTTTCAACACTTTTTTTCTCATATCTATATGTAAAATTCTTTCTAGCCCTGTGAGACCATTTTAAGAATATTTGATCAAGAGTATGGATTTTTTATTTACTTATAGAACTATAAGTTTCTTAGACCATTTTCAATGTGAAATCTCAGGACAGAAAGTATAAGACTGGTCTTTGTTAGAAAAGGCTAAGGATCCTCAGGATCTTTTTATATCATGACAAACACAACCAGAGAAATTTGAGTCAAAAAAGACCATATGTGGAGTTTATAATGTTTGCACTAGATCTCAGTGGAAGAGATTGACCAATGTTCAGGACCAATGATTACTTGAGTGCTCTCTTAACGATACTACCTTAGCTTATCTCATAGCATACACACTTGGGCTGGCTTACTACGGGAATAATACATGGAGAGTCTTGTGATTACCTAGTGAATAAGTAACAAACAAGAGCTCATTTCTTCCTTTCAACGGTTGTCTCAATGAGGTTTTTGGCAAAATGTGTCTGACAAAGAAACTCATAAACAGCAGGTATCTGAAGGGCAGGTAGCCTACATTCTGTTTGAAAGTTGATTCAGGGGCGCCTGGGTGGCGCAGTCCTTAAGCATCTGCCTTCGGCTCAGGGCGTGATCCTGACGTTCTGGGCGAGCCCCACATCAGGCTCCTCCGCTGGGAGCCTGCTTCTTCCTCTCCCACTCCTCTGCTTGTGTTCCCTCTCTCTCTGGCTGTCTCTCTCTGTCAAATAAATAAATAAAATCTTAAGAAAGAAAAGAAAGAAAGAAAGAAAGAAAGAAAGAAAGAAAGAAAGAAAGAAAGAAAGAAAGTTGATTCAAATGCTCTAGAATCCAAGCCTTTGAGCTAAAATTCTGATGTTTATAGAGAGGCTGGGAAAGGGTTGGGATTACCCAGCTGTGTAGAAAGACTCAGAAATTGGCAATTACGGTGTTGGTCCAGCTGGCATGAGCAAATACAAACTAGTTTACTGCTCCATGCTTTACCCTTGGCCCCAGGTCTCATAGCTTACTAAAAAAGGAAAGGAGATTTTTAGAGCTAATGTAGGATAAGTTCAAAAGAGGCATTTAACCTTTAAATTTCATTATAAAGTACCTTTAAAGAGGCACTTTCCAGGTTTGTGATATTTCCTTCCTTAATCGAAATCTATCATCCCACCCACGAGGAGCCAGCCCATCCTTTCCACGGAGTAGTAGCTACACAATCATCCTCAGTCAGAGAAAGTGAAAGCCCCCAGCCAAAGGACAGGCATCAAAACAATGCCAAAGTAATAATCATGACCTGAATCTCTCACTAATAGGTAACATCTACAGTATCAAAGCACAAAAAGGGAATTAATTAACTCTAGAATTCAGGGATAATAGTCACTAAGCGTCCCTTGTTGGTAAGATTAATATTACATGGGATTCTCCACCTTTTCAATACACATGTCCTAGGACATGCGTTTTATGATCCCCCTGGGGAATTAGTGGATAAGACCCAGCCCCAGGTTGAAAGAACTCAAATCAAGGTATGGGGTGTACTGACATCTGGACTATGATCCATATTGAAAAACAGTGGCAAGGACTTTAGGAGCTAAGAATTCAAGTGAACAGAAAGGCAAGAACAAATGACTCTAATCCTTGAAGATGAATCCTCCCCAAGGGCTTAGTCCCAGTCTTCCATTTGACCTCTTTCTACAAATTATTACCCTACCTAGCAGATGCCTTTGGTATGATCTGCTTTCATTGGTCAGTCCTTTCCTTGCAACTTCGTTGGTTCCCATTTTCAAAAAGCCAGAGTCAAATTGGTTTGTCTGAAGGAGCATCATTAGGGAATCTAGTCGTCTGGCCATCCCTCTTCTTTTTAAAAAAAAATTTATTTATTTATTTATTTATTTATTTATTTATTTATTTATTCATGTATTTATGAGAGTGAGAGAATACAAGCAGGAGGGGCAGAGGGAGAGGGAGAGAGAATCTCAAGCAGGCTCTGCACTAAGCATGGAGCCTGACACTGGGCTTAATCTCACCACCTGAGATCATGACCTGAGCCGAAACCAAGAGTCAGATACTCAACCAACTATACTACCCAGGCGCCCTGGCCATCCCTCTTCTTTGTACCCCACCTCTTTATTTCCACCTCCGGTGTAGACCTGAACTTTTGAGGCTTTTTTTTTTCCCTTCACCCTTGGAGCAGAATATATACAGGCTTAGAAAGCAAACCATTTTCTAGTGCAGGTACCTAGCAGCAAAGGACTGCTCTGGATACACCACATACTATAAGCAGCCTCATAATTCCCAGGTTTCCCTTGCATAGAAGACTCCAGATTTCACTGCTCCAGAGCTTCAGTAGTCCATAGACATCAATTCTAAACTACCAGGTCATTGGCCAACCCTACTTGGTCAAGTGCCCTGCCACTGCCTCTCTAGGGAATGTTCCCCCAAAACCTGGATATCTCAGTTGACCATGGTGCTGCTTCCAAAAGACCACTCCACCAGGAAAATTGACCCATATTTACACACTTCAAGGTTCACAGGTCAAAGCCAATAATAACACAAGATACAGATACAATACAGTGTCAAAGAAGCTTATAGATACAGTGCTATGGGGTACATGAGGCTCCCCAGACTCCTGACACTCTATGAATAGATGTGCTTAAGCTTGTATGGTACAAAGGTTCTACTCCAGAAAAGAAGGCCCCAGTGTTCTGAAGATTTCTTTATAGAGGGAAAATTGGGAACAGATACTGTCTTAACTAGTCCAAAGCCTCTGAGTTTGGTAATGAAGATTCTAGGATTTCCTTTAACTTCATCCTCATTGAAGCAAATATAAAATTTGCTCAGCAGAAATTTAAACTCAGTCCCTTTATCTCTACTACCAACCAACAATCAAGGCACAACTGAATAACAACAACAAAAAAGATACTACTGCTGTTTTTAGCATTCAATCACCTAAAATTATGCTGTGTAATTATTATGCTATATATATGCTATAGACCAGAGACTATCAAGATGAAACCAGGCATCTAAAAAATCTATAGAAAACTTAGTAGAAACATTATAAACATGAATAGTTAGCAGGCTGATTGTTCTGAGGTACTGAATAAAGATCAAAAGAAAAATTTGTCTCTATACAGAAGAGATCACTAAAAAATTATTCATTTGGCTTCAGCTGAGGTCTCTATGATAATTTGACCCATATTTCTAACACATACGGAGAAAAGAAACGGATCTAATGTTTTGAACAGAATGGAAATCATTTTGCAAAAGTTCATATGTAGACAAATAATTTTAAAGTCTGAAAGAAAAGCAGGTCAAATGACGTATATAAACGTTCCATCTCGCCACTTACTGGGAAAGGGTTTTTGACCACTCTAGGGATGCAGCATAGAGCCATGGTTTAGGGTATGAAATTTAGAATCAAAATACCTAGGTTTAAATCTTGGCTTTGACATGGTATGTAGACATCTGACAAGTTACAGAAGTTCTCTGAGCCTAGTTACTATCTCTAAAATAAGAATAATACCAAGGTCAATTGGAGTAAAGATTAAATGAAATAATTCCTTGAAACTCTTAGCATAGACAGGTGTGAAATATTAATATATGCCTTTATCTCTTTTTGGAGAGTCCACAGAATAAGAAAAATGCAAACATTTGACTTCTGGAGATTAATACTATATTGATTCCATAACTTCAAGTGGACACAAATACCAGAGCTGGATTAAACTAATTCACCTGAACATGGCCAATCACTCCCCTGGGCAGGTTCCAAGCTTAGTCATCTTAAGTGGGAAGAAGCTTGACAAGGAGTCAGTTACTGCTAAGAACAACAGTATTCTGGCCTGCCCAGTTCCTGATGCAGTAGAAACAAGAATAGGAATGTATTCACAATCTTCAATTCACAAGCTAAGAAGATCTAAAATAAATCCTGCTATTAATTAAGTGCAGAGATACTACCTGGGTACCTCATAAGGTACCTCTAACTTATGCCTTCCAACTCCCACCACTACATCACACTCACCAGATCCCACCCCCTTTGTACTGGCTTTATTGAGGTTCCTGCTGTAGCAATTCTGGGTGTATTATTTATTTATTATTGAGTAACAAACCACCCTCAAAACTTAGTGATTTGAAACAACAAATATTTATTATCTCATATTTTCTGTCAGGAATTTGAGAGAGCTTTAGCTAGGTGGGTCTGAATCAGAGTATATCAAGATTTCAATCATGTGGGCCAGGTCTACAACCATCTGAAGGCTTGACTGAAGCCAGAAGATCTTCCAAGATGGCTCTTCCAAGATGGCTCACTCACATGCCTCTGACAAGAGACTTCAGTTCCTCACCAGGTAGGTCTCCCCATAAAATGTCCTCATGACATGGCCAATGCCCCACACACACACAGAGAAAGGGAAAAAGAGAGAAAGAAGGGGAGAGGGAGGGACAGGATGGGAGCAGGAACAGAAGCTTCACTGCCTTTTATAACATAATCTTATAATTGACATACCATCTCTTTTTCTGTATTCTTTTGTCACACAGAACAACACTAGTACTAGTACAATATAAGAGGAAACTACACAACAGTAGTGAATAGCAGGAGGCAGGGATCGTTATGGATACCTCTGAGGTTGGCTACCCCAATCAGGACCTATCTGAGCTTACAGTACAAATACAACATTATTATGCAACTTTGTAAGCTATAAACTAAAAGACCCTACTTGATCATTCCTCTGTCACTTGCCACTTCACTCACTACAGTCCAGTCATAACACCTGCCTTTCAGTGCATGAGTACAACACCAAGTTGTTTTTCACCTAAGAGGGTTTGCATACGCTCTTCCTTCTACCCAGAATTCTCCTCCCTCTCAATCTCTGCCACTTAAATTCTCAGTTTAAATATCACTTCCTCTAAAAGATCCTTCATGATCAAATTATGTCATCAGTGATATAATAACAATGTTAACAGTTAATATATACTAAGTATATCCTATATGCCATGTACTGTTCCATGAACTTTTTATATTCTAATACATTTAATCCTCACAACAACCCAATGAGATAAGTACTTTTATTATCCATATTTTACAAATGAGCAAACAGATATAAAGAAGCAACCAGCTTCAGGCAAGAAAGCTAGGAACTGGTGGAGGATGTGAAGAATAAAGTGGTTGAATCATCTGAACAAGAGGAGAGGGGAATGAGAGAAGACTAGAGAAATAGTCAGGAAACTGATCTTGTAGATAATCATAGACAGCGTTATGTTGATATTATTCTAAGGGCAATAGGAAACCACTGGAGAGTTGTAAGCAGAGGATATAACTGATGATAAAAGTAATAGTTAAACATTTTTAAAATATAAAGGATAATATAATAAATACCTTAAACACTCAACTTAAGAAATTAAACACTAAAAATATTGTTGAAGAACACTGTGCATCTCTCCCTTCCCATTTCCCCACATAACCCCACAGGTAAACCTTACGTTGAATACCATTATATTTTTATTATATACGCACATATTTATACATAATATATGACATTCATTTTTAATATTTTAACATGATATAGTTACATGCTATATATTATATATTGTGCAAGTTGTCTTTTCTGTTCAATTTTATGTTTTTTAAATATACACATGTTAACATTAATCTCTAGTTCATTCATATTGACCACTTTGATATCCTGCATGATGTAAATGTAGCAAAATTTACATTTTCATTCTCCTATTGATGGACATTTACATGGCTTTAAAATTTTTACAGTGACAAACAACACTGCTATAACCATTCTTTTACACTGATCTCTATAAGGGAGGTCCTAGGAATAAAGGATTTAAAAGCAATAGAAAGGAAAAGAAAAAAAGACAGCAAAACTGCCATTATCTATGAACTAAATCATTATCAACATATTAGTATCATTAAGCAAATAATTATTAAGCAATAAAGCTGAGCTTAAGATTACTTATTAATTATATACCAACATCAGATAGTAAGAAAATGCTTAAATTTACAAGTGAATTTTTAGAATTTACAAATGAATGTTTAGAATTTAAATGCAAAAATAAACATGATGCATCTAAGCCTAAATTTAACAACAACATGGCTGTCTTTATCTTTGCCGAATAAATAAATAAAATCTTTTTTTTTTTTTTAAAGATTTATTTATTTGACAGAGATAGAGACAGCCAGCGAGAGAGGGAACACAANCTGCTGAATAAATAAATAAAATCTTTAAAAAAAAATTTAACAACAACAACAAAAGACATTAAAAGATTCACTCTTAGAATATTCTATCTTTTCCTGGAGAATGGATCAGGAAAAGACAGGGGCTTAAAGCAGGAAGATAAGAGTTTTTTGCCATTACCTAAAAGAAAAATGATAGTGGCTCAGATCAAGATACTTGTCATAGAATCAGACATATGATCAGAAATAGGTACGATTTGGAAATAGAATCAAGAAGACTTGGTGAGGGAGATGCCCTACAACAGATGAATATACAATGGAATATTACTCAGCCATCAAAAAGAATGATTTCTCAACATTTGCTGCAACATGGACGGCACTGGAGGAGATAATGCTAAGTGAAATAAGTCAAGCAGAGAAAGACAATTATCATATGGTTTCACTTATATGTGGAACATAAGGAATAGCACAGAAGACATTAGGAGAAGGAAGGGAGAGTGGGGGTTAAGATGGCAGAGGAGTAGAGGACCCCTTTTTTAGCCGGTCCCCTGTGTCGAGCTGGATAGGTACCAGACCAGCCTGAATACCTACGGAATCAGCCTGAGACGCAGGAAGATGCATCTGGATCTCTACAAATGAACATCTCCAGCACTGAGTATTGAGGTACGAAGCAGGGAGCTGTGAAACCGCGCACAGATATCAGAAGATAAACGGAAGGGGGAGGGAGCCACCGCATTCGGGCTCTGGGGAGCGGTAGCCACCTGCACGGGGGAGCGGGAAAACAAACTGGGACCATGACCGGGGGGCGCGCCACCAAACTTCTCATGGAACTCCGGTGTGCTCACTGGATCCAGACTGAGACCGGGAGCTCTGGGAGCGCGCAGGGGCAGCTGGCGGCTGGCGGTGTTAGAAACACAAAGGACAGAGATGCGCTGGCCCCGGAAGTGAGGGCTGGGACGCCGGGTGTGGGGCACACATCCCGGGACGCTGCAGGGTTGAGCAGCACCTATAGTAACAGAGTTAAAGTGGCCAAAACATCAGTGGAGAACAGTCTGCAATCCCTCTGTTCTGAGACAGAGGCTGAGATTCGGCTGCTGCTGCTCTCTCTGACTCTCAGAAGAGGCACAGTAAACCGCCAGGGAAAGCAGCCAGAGAACAAAAGCCTGGAAATAGCAGCTCACAGCGTGCCCATCCCCATCCCCCCTCATAGGGGACACGGAGACTCTACCCAAACAGGGTTGCCGTATTGCATGGTGCACTGGGTGTTATACGCAACTAATGAATCATTGAACTTTACATCGGAAACCGGGGATGTACTGTATGGTGAATAACATAATATAATAAAAAAAACATTAAAAAAAAAAAGGAGAAGGAAGGGATAAATGAAGGGGGGTAATCAGAGGAGGAGACATTTTTTTCATGTGTCTTTTAGCCATTCAGATGTCTTCATTGGAAAAGTGTCTGTTCATATCTTCTGCCCATTTTTTGATTTGATCATTTGTTTCTCGTGTATTGAGTCCATTGAGAAGCAAATGCCAGGGGCACCTGGCTGGCTCAGTCTGTAGGCCATGCAACTCTTGTTATTGGGCTTGTGAGTTCAAGCCCCATATTGGCTGTAGAGCTTACTTAAAAATAAAATCTTAGGGGCGCCTGGGTGGCTCAGTTGGTTAAGTGTCTGCCTTCCGCTCAGGTCATAACCCTAGGGTCCTCGGATCGAGCCCTGCGTCAGACTCCCTGCTCAGTGGGGAGCCTGCCTCTCCCTCTCTTTCTCCCTCTGCCCTCTCATGCTCTCTCTCGCTCACTCTCTCTCAAATAAATAAAAGAAAAATTTTTTAAAATAAATAAAATTTTTTTTAAAATAAGAAATAAAATATTAAAGGGGTGCCTGGGTGGCTCAGTTGGTTAAGCATCTGCCTTCCAATCAGGTCATGATCTCAGAGTCCTGGGATCAGGCTCCACTCTCAGCAGGGAGTCTGCTTCTCCCTCTCCCTCTGCCCCTCCCTCTCCCTCTGCCCCTCCCCCTGCTCATGCATTCACGCGCATGCACGCTTTCTTCTACTCTCTTTCCCTCTCAAATAAATAAAATCTTAAGAAAGAAAGGTCAACAAAGTTTAAAGAGGGAGATAGAAGCAAATGCCAAGACATAATTAAATGTGCAAGGATTTTATTAAAAGAAATGCTTGCATTAGAGAAACCAAGAGGGAAGCCAGGTAAGGCTAGGAGAGCCATGGGACCACAATGCAAGTTTGACCCAAAGTGAAGAAGAAAAAAAGGGAAGGATAGGTAAAAACACCACAGACTGATATGCAGTAAAGGGAAGGCTTGGCACATCTGCCGGGGAGCCCTTTAGCCAAAACTGGCCATCAGATATATGAGTAGTTCTTCGTATCTCTACCCCACATTCATGAGCTGGAAACAACCTGTAAGAGCATGGCTTTGGTAGAAATGTCACAATGGATTTCATTGTACAGTAGCTGGGGCCCTAGATCAATTACACTCCCTGTATTTGGGAGTCTGTAAGGTACATTTTCATGGCTCCAGTGTTACTGTGGCTTGTCTCTGACAGACTGCATTGAGTTTGTTCATATGGTAACTAAGCAATGTTCCAAGCAGAAATCTGTGATACCTCTCAAAGTATAGGCTCAGGGCTGGCAAACCACTACTTTTAATGCATTTTACTGGCCAAAACAGACCACAAGGCCAGACTATATTCAAGAATTGATAAGGAAACTCTCCCTCTTGGAAGGAGGGGCAAAGTCATATCACAAAGAGTACAGATGCAAGAAGTAAAGAATTATTGCCATATTTGCAATCAAACAAAAGTGACTGACTTTTTTGAAAAAATTTTTTAGATGCTGTTGCTGTCACCTGGATGGACAAAGAAATCCCTTCCATGCAATGGGTCATTTCTTTTGGGATTTCAACATCAATAGTTAGCAACATGTGTTGTACATACTTTCAGCCTCAAGACTGTTCTACACAGCAAGCCAAGAAGGACAACTGCCTTTGATCTCCTCTATACTTAATAACTACTTTAGTCCAACTGCTGCTATCACCCAGATAATCATTTTAGCTTCTTTTCTTATTATATCCTCAGATTTAATCAATTTAATAAAATATTCAGGATTAGCAACCTGGGTTTTAAGAGGGCTACTTATGATAGGTTTACTTAAACTAAGGTACCAGGACCCCAATCTACCTAGACCTTGTAAGGTACATCAAGATAGAAATGTTAATATTAACTCCCTACTCTCTTTCTAGGAATATAATTTTTTTAATCCATAGGGGATGCTTCTAACCAATTGTGAGTTGAATTTATGAAACATCTGATCTGCATGTCCCAGTTTACTAATATATAATTGGCTGTATGAGCTACTTTTAGCTTGATTTTTAAGGAGTAAAAGGTCAAAATGATTCTCTACAAGGGAGATAGATGTTATCATTTTTGTTATCTTCCAGGAACTACATAATAATGTTTTTTTTGAGGGGGGCAGATATTGGCCCACACCAAAGTCATCCCTTCAGTGCACAACCCAACATAGGTGATGTGGCATTCCATTCTTGATTATGTCCTTGATAGAGTCCTCGTTTTCTATAAGATGTTAATCTAAGCCTCACTTTGGGCGATTATAAAATTGTGAACCTGAACTTAAGATAAAATCACTATCTTCTAGGTAATGTCAGTAGGGCCACTGTAGGCTTCTGGAGTATTTGTGCAAAATATAAAAAAGCACCCCACCTCTAGGCAGACATAGCTCCATGTCCAGGCATAGAGCCTAGCGAGGATAGCACAAGCTAGGTATCAGCCCCCTTCTGCCCCCTCATGTGGGAGCACTTGTGTATGTAGTGACTACCTAAGCAATCATACGCATAAGAAATAAAATCAGGGGCGCCTGGGTGGCATAGCGGTTAAGCGTCTGCCTTCGGCTCAGGGCGTGATCCTGGCATTATGGGATCAAGCCCCACATCGGGCTCCTCCGCTGTGAGCCTGCTTCTTCCTCTCCCACTCCCCCTGCTTGTGTTCCCTCTCTCGCTGGCTGTCTCTATCTCTGTCAAATAAATAAATAAAATCTTTAAAAAAAAAAAAAAGAAAATCAGACTAATTTGGAAAGACCATTCTGACAATAGTGTAGAGTGAATTAGAAGGAAGCATGAGTAGATTCAGGCCAAAGAGCCTGCAGAGGTTCACTTAGTCACCCCGTTTAACTCAAGAGAATTCCAAAACTCAGATATTAAGTAATTATCCTAGCTAAAAGGAGCAGGGCTGGAATTTAAACCAGATATTCTGATTCCAGAGTCCATATTTCTGTTATATTTACTAAAAGAAGACTGGTGAATATTTTATTCTGCAAGGACCTACTAAGGAAATTTTTTCTGATCTTAGCATCAAGAATACTTGGGCCTCTACTAAATAACTGATTTTGCTTATATTTTATGATGGCCTGCTCTCAGAATCTATATGAGGCTTTATGGCATGCATTTTATGAACCAAATTCATTCTTTATCTATGTTTATTTCCCTCTTTCTCTTTCTTATTTTCATTTATTTTGTCTTGGTATAATGTAAGCCACACCTTGCTATGATGTAAATCCTAACAGGTTTCAAAAAGTCTGTCTTATTCTTTAATCATATCATAAACAAAATCAAAATAGCCCATTTAAGATACTTTCTGACTGTAGGGATTATGTGGAAAGTAAAACGACAGTCCCATATTTCATGCCAGTGGCCATAATAACCACTTGAGTATGCTTTTTAAAATCTGAATTCCCAGACTCATCCTTGGGGATTCTAATTCAGTAGGTGTCAGTTGGGCCCTAGGAATCTATAAGTTTATCAATTATCTTGGGGGTTCTTATGCAGAGGGGTGCACTGACCATATTTAAGAAACACTAGTCTACATTATCCTGACTTTCTTCTCCTTAAAATGGCTCTTTCTTTGGCCAGGCCTCCTGTTGAAAAAAGTGAATGATAATATCTTGGATTTGAGTCATCCATTTACTCAACAAATATGCAGTAACTATCTGCTGTCTTTCAGGCACTCTACCAGGCAGTTCAGAGAAATAAAAATGAATTTTTCAAACAAGAATCTTATTAGCCTCAAAGAAGTGTAAGAAATGTGTACAAATCACTGTTACAAAGCCAATTTAAAAATGCCATTTTGTTGAGCACATTCTACTGAATGTCCTTTATGCAATTCTCAAGACTTCAAAAGATCAGCATTAGATAAAACCTCACTTTGCAAATGGGTCTGAAAGGACCCATTTTCCCCCCCAACATCCAGATTTAATATTTAATGGCAACAACACAGGTATATCATAAATATTTTATTAAAAACCTCTGAACACATTTATCATGTAGCACCCACCAACAAAAGGTCTAACATATACAAATGCCTCTGTAAGTAGTGTTTTGAGGAAAAGAAGGAAAAGGATGGTAACCCTTTGGGGTTGACTTAAGAATTCAATTATTAGTTCTAACAGTTTTTTTGGCGGAGCCTTTAGAGTTTCCTAAGTACAAGATCATTCCATGTGCAAAGAGAAACAATTTTACTTCTTCCTTTCCAATCTGGATGCTTTTTTTTTTTCTTTCCTTTTCTTTTTTTTTTTTTTTTTTTATNTTTTTTTTTTTTTAGCTAAGTGCTCTGGATAGGACTTTCAGTAACCTGTTGAAAAAAAGTGGTGATATTGAATATCCCATCTTTTTCCTGATCTTAGTGGAAAAGCTTTGTTTTTTTAATTGTTGAGTATAATGTTAACTGTGAGCTTGTCAGATATAGCCTTAATGTTAAGGTAATCGCCCTTGATTTCTAGTTTTTATCATAGTGTTGAATTTTATCAATTGGTTGTTTTGTTTTTTTTTTTNGGGTTTTTTTGCATCTATTGAAATGATCATGCAAGTTTTAGCTTTCATTCCATTTATCTGGTGTATTACATTGATNTTTTTTTTTTTGCATCTATTGAAATGATCATGCAAGTTTTAGCTTTCATTCCATTTATCTGGTGTATTACATTGATTTGTGTATGTTGAACCATCTTTGCATTCCAGGGATAAATCCTACTTGATTGAAGTGGATGATCCTTTTAAGGTGCTATTGAATTCAGCTTACTAGTATTTTGTTAACAATATTTGCATCTACGTTCACCAGGGATATTGGCCTATAGTTTTCTTTGGTTGTGATTTTTTTGTCTGGTTTTGGTATCAGGTTAATGGTCTCACAAAACAAGTCTGCAAGCGTTCCCTTCCCTTTGACTTTTCTGAACAGTTTTAGAATTGGCATTAATTCTTTAAATGTTTGGTAGAAGGCATTAGTGAAGCCATCTAGTCCTGGGCTTTTCTTTGTTGGGAGGTTTTGGTTACTGATTCAATTTCCATGCTAGTTATAGGTCCTTTCAGATTTTCTATTTCCTCATGATTCAGTCTTGGTAAGTGGCATATTTCTATGAATTTACCATTTCTTCTAGGTTATCCAGTTTCATGGTGTATAACTGTCATACTAGTCTCTTACAGTTCTTTGTACTTCTTTTCTATCAGTTATAATGTTTCCTCTTTCATTTCTGATTTTACATGTCTTCTCTCTCTTAATCAAAATGAAGGGTTTTAATTTCATTTGTTTTTAAAAATCCAACTCTTAATTTCATTGATTTCTTCTATTGTTTTTCTAGTTCTTTATCTCCCTCCTGGACTACAAGTTTTCCACTGAGAAATCTACTGAAGAGCCTGATGGTGATTGCCTTGTGTGAATTTTTTTCTTTTATTGCCTTTAAAATTATCTCTTTGTCTTTAATTTTAGACAGTTTTATTATAATGTTTCTTGAAGAAGATCATTCTGGATTGAAATTGTGGAGTATATACTTAGACGGACCTTGGATGTGGACTTGGATGCTGAAATATCTTCCCAGATTTAAGAAGTTCTCAGCCATTACTTCTTTATATAAGTTTTTATGCCCCCTTCATCTTTTGTCCTAGACTCTAATTCATAGATTACTTCTCTAATGGTATCCTATAGATCACATAGGTTTTCTTTGCTTTTTTCATCCTTTTCTCTTTGTTCTCTAAGGAGGTAATTTGAAAAGACCTACTATTTTATTTTATTTTTTTTTAAAGATTTCATTTATTTATTCAACAGAGACAGAGACAGCCAGCGAGAGAGGGAACACAAGCAGGGGGAGTGGGAGAGGAAGAAGCAGGCTCATAGCAGAGGAGCCTGATGTGGGGCTCGATCCCATAACGCCGGGATCATGCCCTGAGCCGAAGGCAGACGCTTAACCGCTGTGCCACCCAGGCGCCCCAGGCCTACTATTTTAAACTCTCTCTTCTGATTATCTATTCTGTTGCTATTACTCTCTATTGCATTTTTTTATTTTTATTTATTTATTTATTATTTATTTATAAAGATTTTATTTATTTATTCGACAGAGAGAGAGACAGCCAGTGAGAGAGGGAACACAAGCAGGGGGAGTGGGAGAGGAAGAAGCAGGCTCATAGCAGAGGAGCCTGATGTGGGGNTGTGGGGCTCGATCCCCACAATGCCGGGATCACGCCCTGAGCCGAAGGCAGACGCTTAAACCGCTGTGCCACCCAGGCGCCCCACTATTGCATTTTTTTAAAATTTCATTTATTGTATTCTTCAGCTCCAGAATTTGTTTGGTTCTTTTAATGATTTCTATCTATACGTTAAAACTTTAATTTTATTCATTTATTGTTTTCCTGATTTCATTGGACTTCTTATTATAGATCATTAAGCTTCCTTAAAACTGCTATTTTGGGGGCACCTGGGTGGCTCAGTCAGGTAAGTATCTACCTTTGTTCCAGGTCATGATCCCAGCATCCTAAGATTAAGCCCCGCATCAGGCTCCCTGCTGAATCTGCTTTTCTCTCTCCCTCTGCCGCTCTCCCTGCTCATTCTCTCTCTCACTTTCTCTCAAATAAATAAATAAAATCTTTTTTTAAAAGCTGCTATTTTGAATTCTATATCAGGCAAATCACAGATCTCTAATCTTTGGATTACTGGAACATTATTGTACTCCTTTGGTGGTGTCATATTTCCTGCATTTTTCATGTTCTTTGAAGTCTTGTATTACTGCCTTTGCATTTAAAGAGTCCCTTCCTCCAGTCTTTATTGATTGGCTTTGGGAGAGAAATACCTCATCAGCCCTACTATAGATTCTAAGGTTTTCTCAGCCCTTTCTATGGGTACACCTGCTCCACACTTCTTACTCTTGTGACAGAATTCTTAAGGTTGTATGCATTTTCTTGACCCTGAAAAGCCAGGCTGTTTACTAACAGTTTCCCCTTTGCTTTCCCTAGCATGATGCTGAGTGCTCAAGTTTATGGTTTCTTTCAAGCCCACGTATTTGAGCCAGCTTTCTGCACATGCTCACTAGCTGTCTGAAAAAGCTCACTCTCTCCACCTGCAGGAACATGGCCAGGAAGCCAGCCAAGGAGTGGGATCGTGTATAGATGAGGTGCACAGAGCACTAAGAGTACTCTGTTAGTGAGCTGGGGGATTCCCAGCAGCTCATGGCAGGCCTCCTGACAGAGAGTGTGATGTGCTTAGCAGGATCCACATTCCTTTGATATATTCCATTCTGGACCCTGGCTGCTATTCTCCCAGCCATTCACCTCTCCCCATGATCCTGCCCATAACTCAGTACCTGGATGTGGCAAGAGACAAGTGGGCCTCTTTGGAGTACCTTGAAGCTAGACATTCACTCATACTTTCACTTTCTCTTATGGGAGACATCACAGGTCAAGAAGGCCTGAGCTGTACTGTACTGGAGAAGGGATGATGTGGGTAAAGTCAAGCTATCCATCTTACCTTCTTAAATGTGTCCAATCTCAACATTTTTTGTTCCAACAGTGTGCTAGAACTTCACTACTGGATTCCTGGACTTCCACAAAGGTTCTGTTATCTGCGGATGACTGCAACATCAGTGTTCTTTGAGGGGAAGATGGTAGAAAACTCCTGCTCCACCATCTTCATGACAACACTCTCCTTTCAATTAGTTACAATTCTAACATGTTAGCCACAGGTCAGAGTTTAGCTCCAGCTCCAGCTCCTCTCAGATGGACCAGCATTCAGTATTTCTAAGCTATTGTATTCTCATCCAAGAGGCTCATATTAGGATCAGGGATATAGCACTGAGACACCAGAACAAAATATAATTCCATTGCTTCTTGAATAATTAGTTCACCGAGGACATGATAAGCATTAAAAAAAAATGTTCAAATAAGCTCATGATGTTTGCAAGGTCACTTTCTTTTTTATTATATGTTACAGTGAAGTCACTTTCCAAGGTTATATATGAAGTTATTTTTTTATAAATGGCCTTTTTTTAAAAAAGAGAGCTAAAACAGTGAAAATACCCCACACGTAAGATTACTGCTCTTACACTTGTGGCTAATTTACTTTACTGAATAACTTATTGGTTAATATTTCCTATCTATCAGTCGTGACTCCAAAGGAAATCACATCCTCAGGTATAGCTGCATAGAACCAGAGGGAAGACACTGTTCCATTCTCCTGAAGAAAGTGGGTCTTTAATACCCAGTATGTCTCTTTGCATACCTTAAGAAAAATATGTTGCATTGATTCATATCTCGGTTATCTGTTTATCAAAAAATAAACATTTAAAAGTTCTAAGCAATCTTTAATTTTGAGGATCTCCTAAAGGGTAAAATGTAGCAGCAAATATATGGAAAGCATCAAGAATAGGAATAGAAAAAAGGCAGAAAACAATAAATTAAATTGAATAGAAAAGAATAGAAAATATAAATCAAGAGGAGAGTTACATAAAACATAATAACAAAAGCAATACTAGAAAATATTTAACTTTTAAATCTAGTACCTCCAGATACTTTATACATATTGTCTTTAATTGTCAAAACAACTTTGAAAGATAGGCATTACTAACCACCATTTTAAAAGTAAAGAAACAGGATCAGAGAAAGTTCAATCACTTAAATGAACTCACAGAGGGAGTAGAAAGATAGAGAAAATAAGAGAAAATTATGTAGAAAAATAGAGTTCCAGATTATTTTTATTTCCAAACCAGAATACATGGCATTAGGACACTTGGTTATTCACATGGATGAAATAAAACTGGATTCCTAACTCATATCATGTACCGATTAAAAAAAAAGTGAAGTGCAAGGCCTAAATGTGAAAAGTATAAACTTTAAATTTAGAAATACTTAGGAAAGTAAGTTTAATACATCAAAACAAGGAACAGCTAATTAACCATGAAAAGCACAAGTCATAAAAAAGAACTAGATTATACAACACTTAAATTTTAAAATTTTCAAAAAATTAAATTTTCAATTTTCAAAAAGAATACATACTATAAACAGTAAAAATGCAAGCCACAAGCTAGCAAATTTGTGATTAAAACCAAAACAGATTGTGTGATGGCAGCAAAATGGCAGAATAGGCAGCTCCAAGCTCTCATTCTCTTATAGAAGTACAAAAACAAGCAGAAACTATCAGAACCAATAAGATACTCATTTATTTGTCCCCAAAGGATAAAATCCTATAGTTGATATTGCAAAAAGATCAACTGAAGGTGAAATTCTTTTCATGTGTCCCTGTGGTTGTGAAATATTTACCTGCCAATTATTAACCCTTTCTTTCCCCCACAAACATCACCACCACTCTACTACCCTACCACAATCAACATCCATCATTCATCACCACCTGACATATTATCCCCGTATTTGTTTACTTATCTCTCCTGTGACTAAGATACAAAATACTGTGTCCTGACTAGAATACAAAAGGTCTTTGTCTGTTTCCATCCTTCATATAGTAGGTGCTAAATAAATATTTGTTGCACTTTGGGGGTTCCAGAGATTTTGAGGCTGATCAAGGAAAGAGATAAGATCAGGAGGTGGTGGTAGCAGACACAAGCTTTAGTTGGGCAACACTTTAGCTGATTTGCATGTGGAGGAAATCACAGCATGAGACTTCCCAGAGGCCCTGGCAAGCCACCATCCAAAAGGGGAGGGCAACAAGGGAATTCCTGGGGGAAAGGAGACTCTGGATGGGGTGTCTGCATACCTAGGTGATGTCACTCAGCAGCAAGTAGGTAGACTGAGTCAGAGAGCCCCCAAGGGGAACAATGGCTTGGGATCTTTATTGCCCTGGGCTTACCTTACCTGTTAAGCAAAGTTTACATGTTAAGTGTAGTTGTGTGGGGTATGCAAAGCAAGCAAGCTCTAAATGGCTAAAAATATGTTTATTTGGACTATGTTTAAAACAACTGGGTGTGTAAAAGTTTGAACTAATGGGTCTCAGTTTGCTGTGAAGAAGTAAGCAACCTAGGGTCCAACCTAGGTCCAATATACATCTTTGGCTCATTACATATGATGCACAAAATGAACAAAACATCAAAATGAACAAACAAAACACCAGTTAATTTCTCCTTAGCTGATTCTGCTACAAAATTAATGAATGAATAAATGTCTGAATTAATGAATACGTATTCAGTGGACTAATACCTGTAGTAATTAAGATAAATTAGGGGAAGAGTAGTAGCCTACAAACATTTAATACTGGACGCCTTTGTATACACCCCCATGGCCAGTATAGACACATAAATTAACCCTAATATGTGAGGTAATCCATTGATGTTTAACATATATGATCTCATTCAATACCATGTTGCTGATCCTACAATATGAAATTATCATCCTCATTTTATACATGAAGAAATGTGGTTTCCAAAAAAATAACACAACTTGCTAAAAACCATGCCACCAGTAAGTGACAGAGTGGGATTCAAACCTTTGCTCACTTGAATGCTAAGTTTACATTTTTTCCATTAAACTACAATTTCTTCTCTGGTACTCATCTACAAAGTATTCTTTCAGAGTTAAATAATATCAGTGTTACAGAGGAGACTTCTCTTCCCAGAAATTTGAAATCTTCCTTTCTTAATTAGCTGTGACTAACTTGTTCACTGGCATATGTGATTTAAAAAAAAAAAATAATTAACATGAGAAACACTTTAACTCTGGCCTTAAGTCACAAAATCATGAAACGATTCACAAGTTAATCATTTATAGAACCAAATTAGATTCAATAATAAAATGCTTGTGGAAGGATGAGATGGCTAAATTAAGGAACATCAATGTTTGAAGAGCCTTCCAGAAACATGGCAGGAGAGCATTAAAAAAAAAATGGCAATCCATGTTAAGTCTCAAAATTACTTTTCAGAATTTAGAAAATGGAAAAAGGCAAAAACATGCAACTCCCAAGAGCAACAGAACTCTCCCATGGAAATATTTTAATATTTAGTGCCACATTAGGGACAGGAATCTTTGTGTCTCTTAACAGGGGTGTTAAACTAAACTTCACCGAACTTAGCTGTCTCCCTGAGTATTTGGACTGTCTGTGCTGTACTGATGATCATCGCCATGCTTAGACATGCAGGGTGGGAACAACCTTCCCTAAAAGCAGAGCACCAAATGATTTTTTCAAAAGATCTCTTGAGGGGCGCCTGGGTGGCACAGCGGTTAAAGCGTCTGCCTTCAGCTCAGGGCGTGCCCGGCGTTATGGGATCGAGCCCCACATCAGGCTCCTCCACTATGAGCCTGCTTCTTCCTCTCCCACTCCCCCTGCTTGTGTTCCCTCTCTCTCTGGCTGTCTCTATCTCTGTCGAATAAATAAATAAAATCTTAAAAAAAAAAAAAGATTTATTTAAAAACAAAAAAAAACAAAAAAAAAAACAAAAAGATCTCTTGAATACTCTGTTTCTTTCCTCAGTCTTTGGATCAAACATTCNTTATTTAAAAACAAAAAAAAAAACAAAAAGATCTCTTGAATACTCTGTTTCTTTCCTCAGTCTTTGGATCAAACATTCTGTTTATGCTTTAAGAATGGCTGCTCAAACCTTATTACTATCTGGCTGTGTGTATGTATCATACCTTTTCTATGCAAGGTTCTAGATGTCCGTGGAGCACAACTGGGGCAGTAGAGAGGCTAGAATATTAGCTGGTAGAGGTATACAACAGAGGACTATGAAAAAAAAATAATTTTGTAAATTTATTGTTTATTTATGTAAGCAAAGTTTCTCATTGATGGTAACCATCAAGAACTTGAAGACATCACCATTAAAATCATTAAAATGCATTGTCATTTCAAATACAAAATCTCTTTTCACCTTCAAAATTAACTTTTGAAATCATATACATTTTAGAATAATTTTGTTAAGTTCCATAAAAGATTAAGTTGGGATTCTTACTGTGATGGAATCTTACTTGGAAGTATATTTGGGGAGAACTGACATCTTTACAATAATGATTATAGCTTTCTCTAGATTAAACTTTTTTGGGGGGAAGGGGTCCTTCTATAAACTTTAGTGTTCTCCATAAAATTCTGCATATTTCCTATTACATTTACTCCATAATCATTTATAATTTTTGTTGCTATGTCAATTTAGAAAATGCAAGAGAATATAGGAAGAAAATCATATCATCTGCAAATAAAAGCAGTTTATCTCTTCTTCTTAAATTCTTAAAATTAAAGAAAAATTATTCTTCTTTCTTACAGCATTGGTTCAAGTTCATTTCAAAAGAACAGTAATCCTTACGTTGCTCATGACTCTAAGGAGAATACTTCCAATGTTTTATATTAAGGATACAGTGTTTGCTGTAGGGGGTTGGAAAACTCCCTTTATTTAATTAAAGCATCATCATCTATTCTCAACTTGCTAAGATTTTAATTATGACAGAATATTGAACCTACCTTTTGCTTCTTTTATGATAATTACAGTTTCTTTTTTTTTAATTTTATTTATTTATTTGAGAGAGAGAGAATAAGAGAGAGAACATGAGAAGGGGGAGGGTCAGAGGGAGAAGCAGACTCCCCCCTGAGCAGGGAGCCCAACTCAGGACTCAATCCTGGGACTCCAGGATCATGACTTCACCCGAAGGCAGCTGCCCAACCGAGCCACCCAGGTGCCCACAATTTCTTCTTTAATCAACAAATTTAGGGTACGTTTTGATCTTTTTCTAGCTTAATGAATTTTCTCTTTTTTTCTGCTGATCTAGATAACAGTTAATCAATTTTGTTTATCTTTTCAAAAAACCAACTCTTTGTTTTGTTGTTTTTTTGTTTTTGTTTTTCTATTGCTTTTCTAGTCTTTATGTCTTTTTCTTCAGGAGCCCATAATCCGGTGTCTGACTGCCTTACTAGGGGCCAGGCCGTGGAAGGATGCTCCACTGTTCTTCCTGTGGAGCAGCCTCAAGTTCTGCAACTTCTCCCTATTTAGCAGAGCTGTGCCAGGCATGCAGCTAGCCATCCTTCTCGTTTTTCTTTGTTCTTAGCTGCCCTCATGAACTATGGCCGTTCCATTGGTGAACCATGTGAGGTGAGACAGGAACCAGCCCCTCCGACAGCTCCCAGCTAGGCCAAGCCCTTTGTGGCATGCTCTGCTCTTTCCTCTGAAAGAGGCCAAGGTGATCTCTTTTGGTGTTGAGCTGCATGGCTTCTAGATAGTCAAGGAAGTGGCAACAGTTTCTCTTGAGCTGGCGGGGTCTCAATTGCCTTTAGCTCAAAACAGTACACATGCCAAAGTGGTGAATTTTGGGGAGACTTGTTCTAAATCCCTTCAGTCCCACCCTTGAAACTTTAAAGAAGTTTCACAATCCAGAGGCTAAACTGACAGATTAGTCCATATCTCAATGAA
This sequence comes from Ailuropoda melanoleuca, assembly GCF_002007445.2. Lineage (NCBI taxonomy): Eukaryota > Metazoa > Chordata > Mammalia > Carnivora > Ursidae > Ailuropoda > Ailuropoda melanoleuca. Next base: position 55,377,094 of record NC_048226.1, read on the forward strand.
CCAGCCTCAGTCTTGAGAATAGATCAGTTGAGTTAAACAGTTATATCTCATTTTGGGAGGCAGTCTTACAAGTGGGCTCCCAACATTAGACCTATATTGGGCAAGCAATCACGTAATTAATAAGAGGAATTTCTATGGAAACAAAAGAAAAACAAAGGTTAATGGTTGGAGCAAATTTTGAACCCAGTGTCTGAATTCTGAGCGCTGCCAGTGAGAAGATTTCTAGATGTCCGACTTGAAGCATCTTCAGACAGAGTAATGGCAGACAGTGGCAATCTGAAAGATCTTCCTGGTTTGAAGTTTGAATGTCTCTGGTGATCTTTCTGAGTGGCCCACACAGCAACAGGCACAAAGATCACTGTTGGGCTATTGGGATGATTTCTCTGACATTAATATCATGTCATCTAGCTTCAGTTTGCAGGACATCAGGGAAAATGGCAGCTTTAGTTCTCAATGATTCCAAGTCAAAAGGAAGGGAGAAAATTGCAAATTTTAGTTTGGAGAGTGTTAGCCAGATATTTGCGGAAACCAGAATTGAAGATCCAGTATAGTTCATAGGCAAACACAAACCCTCAAAGACAAGAGAACTTCACTCTAATATCCACAAAGATGTATTACTGAAACCTAATTTTTCTCTCTAAAATCACCCTCATTTCCACCAAAGATAGACAAATTAGGACTAATTTGTTTGCAAAGTAAGTCTCGTTTCAAAAAACCTTGGCCTGATTATTTACATAAGTGCAGCAAGAAGAATGAATGACCATATAGGCTCTTTTTAAATCTACTTTGCTAGAATTTTTTAAAAGGAATTGTCAGGTTGAACTTTTAACACCCTCTGAGGCTAAGAAGCCAAACCAAATACTTGCCATCAGACTTGCCAGCAATATCTAGATATTTGGGTAAATTCCTTCTTCTCAAGGTCCCCAAAATATCCTGAGGTTCCTGCATCTGCCAGGAAATGACCTTCCTTTCTCACCTGGTGAGGCTGCTGGGAACCCAGGAAGCAAGGTACTAAGCTGATTTTTCTAAGGGACTTCATTGGCTCTGTAAAGTCAACTTTAGTTCTTTAAAGCTGTCTGGTCCATATTTGAGTCTATGTATCCCTGTCAAAAATGACAATGTAGGGGGGCGCCTGGGTGGCACAGCGGTTAAGCGCATCTGCCTTCGGCTCAGGGTGTGATCCTGGCATTATGGGATCGAGCCCCACATCAGGCTCTTCCGCTATGAGCCTGCTTCTTCCTCTCCCTCTCCCCCTGCTTGTGTTCCCTCTCTCGCTGGCTGTCTCTATCTCTGTCAAATAAATAAATAAAATCTTTAAGAAAAAAAAATGACAATGTAGGGGCATGTGGGTGGCTCAGTTGGTTAAACGTCAGCCTTCAGCTTAGGTCACAATCCCAGGGTCCTGGGATCAAGCCCTGCATCAGGCTTCCTGCTCAGTAGAGAACCTACTTCTCCCTCTCCCTCTGTTGCTCCCCTGCTTGTACGCTCTTGCTCTCTCTGTCAAATAAATAAATAAAATCTTTTTTTTAAAAATGACAATCTAGGGAAGTCTTGGCAATATAACCGATGTTTCCAATTATATCTTATTACAAAAAAAAAACATATTCTTATTGAATTTGTGCAAATATGTATATTGCCATGAAAATAAGAAAATTCACTGACAGTGTCCAAATTCTGGAGGGATCAAGTAAGGAGAAAAAGATAAATGTTTCTTATTTGTTTACAAAGGTATATGTTACCAAATTGCTGTAAGTCATTGATAGCTTAAGAGAAAAAGTCTCCTTAAATCTGAAAAACCAAACATTAGAGAACCAGCAATATTTCAAATAAAAAGTCATAAAAATTATAATCCTCTTCTTCAGTTCATTCAGTCCCTTGTTATTTAATTCTTCTGTTCAAATCCAGTTTTCCCACCAGTTCTGGAAATTCTTACCGAGTTCAGTTATATGACCTTAAGTTTAACAGAAACCTGTATTTGTCAAAAGTCCTTTCCATGAATCTCCTTGAGGACGAAGCACTTTTGCAAGGAACATTTTGTAGAAGCGTTAGAGTAAAACAATACCTGTCTGTAAATAATAAAAGACTTTTTAAAAAATGTTCATCATTAGAGAACTGATGAGAATTCATTATAATGGACTTGACAGGGAAATGCAGTTATTTCTGTGACATACAACACTTCAATAATTAGAAGTACAAGTGAAAACATCAGGAGATAACAAAATTTTAAGAATTTCATATATGTTCTAGAATGGTTATAGTAGTACTATTCACCCACATAATATAACCTGCAAGAGTTTATCATTATTTATTTTTGACAATGCTTCCCATGTAACTTAATATACCAAAAAAGCTTAGCTAGTTTAAAATATCTCTTTATGAGGTGAGAGAACAATCTTTTGAGGTGTTTCAGGGACCCTCTGGAATATCTCATATTTCAACAGTTAGTTTTAAGTGAAAAAGATTTTAGTTAGAACTTGATTTTTGGAAGTTTGTCAAAAATAGTTTTTTAAAAAAGGGTTTTCTTGTCTGTTTTAGATTTTTATTTATTTATTTGACAGAAAGAGAGAGAACACAGGCAGGGGGAGTGGCAGGCAGAGTGAGAGGGAGAAGCAGGCTCCCTGTTGGGCAAGGAGCCCAATGTGGGACTCAATTCCCAGACTCGATCCCAGGACACCTGAGCCAAAGGCAGACACTTAACCAACTGAGCCACTCAGGCACCCCTAAAAAAAGGTTTTCAAGTTCTTGACTAAATAAGATCAGAGATCATTACAAAACTTAATACTTAATTATCTATTTAACCAAAGTGGCAATAAAACATTTTAAAGGCAAATACAGAAGGTTACATAGTTGTTAGCAAAACTTAGTACTTTTAACATAAGAAGATTCAGTTTTCCTAAGTAACCAAAGACTTGATAAAGACAAAACATAGAATCTTTGTTTTTTTGAGGCAGATTACACTAAAGCTAAAGAAAAACCTTTGTTACAATTTCTTATTAGGGGTAGATCAATAATCTGAGAAAACTTTGTCATTTTAACAGAGAGAAAAACCAAATCCTAAACTTGCAGCAGTGTACTTCTGATACTAAAGTTCATTTACTTAATTAAATTCGTTTCTATCTTAGCCAGTCCTGACTGATACAGTTTTGAATGTAGGTGAGGTCCAGAGAAGACGGCAAGAAAGAATTCTTGAGAGGTCTTTGGTACAAAAAGGTGGTTTTATTAAATCACGGGGACAGGACCTGTGGGCACAAAGAGCTGCACCAGGGTCATCAGGAGTGGCCCATTTTATACTTTCAAGTTGGGAGGGGGTTAGGGATAGCGTAAGTCTCTATGGAATTTTGGAAGCAAGGTTTCCATGACCTTGAGGGGGCTAGCTATAGTAGGGAAGAAGGTCGTTTATCACTGTCTAATAAAACCTGAGTCATGAGACCCTTCAGATGTATATCAGTGGGTCATATGCTTAGAGGATGATTGCTAACATGTATCTTGGGGGGTAGAGATAAAGGAAGTTTCCAAAGGAATTTTTTTATGTGTTAAAGTAGACTTACAGGATCCTGGGGATTGGGATAAAATTGCCTTTTGCTTTAGCAAAGTATTAACATCCTGGCGGCTGAGTTCCTAGAGGAAGGTCACTCTGCCTGTTTCAAGGACTTGTCAATAGGCTGTAGGTAGTAAGGAAATTTAATAATTTTTCTTCTGACTTTGTTTCTCACCTCACTGACCATGCATAAAATTCCTTTCCAAAACCCAGAAACCTTCTACAACTTTCTTTTTTACATTCAAATTTTGTCCTATGCTTTCCCTTTTTAAATAGTCAACCACACTTTAGGATAAAATTATTTTCTTTTTCTTTAACCAAAAAAAAAAAAAGCATTTCTACTCTTTATACATTTTCTTACCAAAAACACACATCTTATTCTCGTTGCATACAGAGAAGCTTCCCTTATTATTTATAGTAGTCTTAACTACATTTATTAGAATCCTTAACTCTTAGAAACTTTAATTTCTAATGAAAACTAAGAAGTAAGCAACTGTGAACTGTTATACCAGATTTCTTTAAATTGGCAAATTTTTGAATACTTTTCATAATTTCTAGAACCATGTGCTTCTCCATAGTACAATCTTTCAATAAAGCACAAAATATGTTTACCAACAGATACAAATTTATCCTTAGTTTCTCTGTAATAAGGAATTCAAAAGTAAATAAACCAACATTCAGTAATTAAAGTTTTACTATTTCATCTTATTTGGAAATGATCTAGATAGTCAATGAATTTAACTTAACTCAGCAACTTTAAAGTTTTAAGTTACCAAAAAGGTTTGGTAAAACTATTTTAAAAGTTCACTTAAAAACTTTTTATCCTAGGTTGCCTGGGGTGGCTCAGTTGGTTGGGCATCTTCCTTTGGCTCAGGTCCTGATCCCAGGGTCCCTGGATCAAGCCCCACATTGGGTTCTCTGCTTAGCAAGAAGCCTGCTTCTCTCTCTCCCTCTGCTGCTCCCCCTGCTTGTGCTCTCTCACTCTCTCTGTCACGTAAATAAATAAAATCTTAGGAAAAAAAAAAACCCTTTTTATCTTAATTGCATTTATCCAATTAAATTGCTCTTAACAATTATGTTCAGATTACTCACATGAGACATCAAAGCCAGCCATTCTCCCAAACTGTTTTTTGTAGTTGTTGTTGCTGCTGTTTAAAATTTATTAACATAATATTTACATAATAAACATAACAATTTTTTAATATAATACAAACTTATTTGGGTAGTAAACCCAGGTACAATAAAAGTATTATATTTAATATTGATAACTCTAAAAGCATGTCTATTTTAATTAAACCAACACACTTCATTTAGCTTTTATTCATTAAAGATTGATCCTAGCTCATGTGAACTAAAAAGCATTTGGGTTAGTTTTTATGTTTGAGGGTTTTAGAGTAGGCAATTCTTACAAGTGCTTGCCTTCAAACCAACTATATAGAGCTCTTCTACAAATTTTGGCAATATACCATCCGTAGAAAAATACCACACATCTACAACATATGACATATATATACAAACATATATATGTATACATATATATATATATAACTTTCCCCTATGTTCATTAGTTTTGTTTCTTAAATTCCACGAGTGAAATCATATCGTATTTGTCTTTCTTTAACTGACTTATTTGTATATGAACTTTCTCTAACTGACTTACATACATATGAACAGATGCAGAGACCTGTAGTTACTAATATTTATAGAGAAGTTTTTCATTTGTCCAATTTCCAAATACTGCCTCTTTCCTCCAAAATTTTTTTTTCTTTTCCTTCAGTTGAGAAACCTCTCCCTAAAGCTTGCATTTCAAAGAATGGCTCTTTGGTTGAGATGTGAAAAGAAAATCTACATCACAAAGGCACAGATAAAGTATCCAAGTTTCTTTGTTCACCTTGAAGAACTTTGGTTTCTTTTTATTTTTTTTAATTTAAATTCAAGTTAGTTAACATATGGTGTATTATTAATTTCAGGGTAAAATTTAGTGAATCATCAGTTACATATAACACCCAGTGCTCATTATTACATCAAGTGCCCTCCTTTATGCCCATCGCCCAGTTACCCCATACCCTTACCCACCTCCCTCCAGTAACCTTCAGTTTGTTCTCTATAGTAAAGAAGCTCTTAAGGTTTGTCTCCTCTGTTTTTATCATATTTTATTTTTCCTTGCTGTCACCTATGTTCATCAGTTTTGTTTCTTAAATTCCACATGAGTGAAATCATATGGTATTTGTCTTTCTCTAACTGACTATAAACCCACTTCCTTCCACGTCGGTGCAAATGGCAAGAGTTCATTCTTTTTGATGGCTGAGTAATATTCCATTATATATATATTTATTCCATTATATTTAAACCACATCTTTATCCATTCATCTGTCTTGGGATTGGTTAAAAAAAAAAAAGACAGATTGACCTTGAATTTTTTCTGGGTCCATATTTCTAATTTGCAAAGATTTATAAGATAAGGACAGTTGCTCTCAACTCCTCAAAATATTGGGTTGTACCTTAAATCATAAATTGATATATCTATCCAACTTTATTATCCTCAATTGCTTCTTTCCTTCTGGGTATATAGTTTTCTTTTAGCTTAGGAAAAAAAGCCTAAAAAAATTCCTATCAGCTCTAAATATCAGCTTCCAATCTGGCCAACTTTTGACTATGGAGCTATTTTTAAAAATTCTTTTAAATATCTTGTCAGTTTTCAGCCAGAACAAATAGCAAATTTTTCTGGCAGTACTGAGTAATCCCTCCTTGGGTTTAAGAGGAGTCCCTAAAGAGGGTGCAAAGGATACTACCTTCCCAAGATCCAGTCAAAAATAGCAAAAAGAATCAACAACCTGCATGCCCCAGGTAGGTAGACGAAATGAGACAAGCAGAAAAGCAATAGTTATCCCTGGGAGAGAAAGGATCAATAGCCATTGGGTTTGGATTTGGAAAGGAAGGGGCACTGTGAAATTTTATTTTCCTCTTCTACCAGCCACTGAAAATCAGTCTTCAGCTGATCATTTGTAGGAGGGCCTATGGAAATTCTGGTCATCTCTTTCCTCTATGAGAAAGAATGACCAATGATCTTTCTAATTCTCCTCTAAATTTGGTAGAAATTTCTGAAAAGATCGGCTGCTGTCCCAGAGACATGAATTCGTTTGGTGGGGGTCTAGGATTTATCCACAAAGGACATTACATAGGAAGGCCAGAAGCTGCCAAAGCCTGATTACAGTGAGTGCTACTGTCAGTCCCAGGTGCTTCTGCTAAATTCACTTCTTGAATTTCAGCATTTGCATGAGTAATCCATATACTCCAAGCCCAGAGATTAGGCTAGAGTGCTCTCTGTAAATCTTATAGCAAAAAAGGGAAGCTAAAACAGGAAGATGGGGCCAGATTTTGAGAAGGAGAGTTTACATTTGATTTAATTTTTATTCTGAGTCGAATTTCTATTCTTACATCTTATGAGAGTCCCTAAGGGTAGTCATTGCATTTCTTTGTGTCCTCTTTTTAATTTGGTCTCCTACAGATGCCAATGAATCAATTGTTTAGGATGACAGCTCCCTAAAAATCTTTTTCTTTCAAATACAGCCAAATGAAAGGATCCATCATCTGGCCATTGAAGAATAGGAATTCTCAACAGTGACTTAAACCAATAAGCCTTTTCATGGAAAGACCTGGAGATAGCTTTCCGGATTTAGAATAAATTTTTACCACAGACTCAAGAAACATTCCTGGAGTAGGTATAGATGATGTAGCCCCCGTGATTCAAAAAGTTCACTCTCAGAATGAGTCTAAGACAGCAAAGGCCTTCAGTGCAAGGGGAAAGGTGTCTCTAGTCTCCCAAGGAAACATGAGATGCCTCCAGTCACAGACTTGCTAATCTGTGAAGCTGGGCAGGCACTACTGGAATGGGATTTTTCCAGCACTAACACAGTAACAAAGGTTGAGATGACAAAAGCCGTTGTGGACTAGAGTCTCTTATGACAGATTCCCCTGGGAGCTGACATAGTTGGACGAAGGTTCCTGGATCCATAGCCTATAGGGCTGTACCCCAGATGCACAGCAGTGCATGCATCCTCCAGTTGCCAGAGACCATCAAAAAGCCAAGCTCTCAGGATATTGAATGACAAGCAGACAGACCATCTCTGGGAGGAAAAGGATTAATAAAAACCAAAAAGTACTGACACCAAATAACCAGTCACTGAAGCCAAAGAGCTAGTTCCACAAATATTTTCTCCTGCTAATGTACATTTAGAAAAGGAAAAAAAGGACTCTCACCACTCTGCTTCTACCGGACTCTGCAGGTAGAGACCAGGAGTCTGATGTGGTAAGAATTCTTACCTTCTGCCAGCTCTCCCAGAAGTCCCAGGATCTTTCTACTGCAACAGCTTCAGAATGAGCAGTGCCCAGCCAGTGAGGTCTCCCTGGCTCACCAAAAGTGCTGTTGAAGAAAAATTTTCCTCTATCCTTCAAAGGTTTTTCCAGCTGGTCTAAGAATTAAATTAACATGAGACAGATTAACAGAAGAAAATCAAATTTAATTTTGTATATATGGGAACCCAATAAAATGAGGCACATATGGGGTGCCTGGGTGGCTCAGATGGGTAAGCATCTGCCTTCAGCTAGGGTCATGGTCTCCAGGTCCTGGGATGGAGCCCCATGTCGGGCTTCCAGCTCATCGGGGAGTCTGCTTCTCCCTCTCCCTCTTCCTCTCCCCCGCTTGTGCTCTCTCTGTCTCTCTCTTTCAAATGAATAAAAGAAAAAAAATGAGGCATATATGTCTTCCTGAACTAAGGAAGAGGGGCGGAGGTGGTTAATGCTCAGGGCAATAAGAAAAGCATATGATGGTAATTAGATGTTTGCCCTGCCATACAGATGGGTCATTCAGATAAAATTTCTCTCTCTACAACTCTTACTCAGGGAAAGATCCTCCAATTTAGATTCTTCTAGGTAGTTAAGGGAGGGGCAAAATGTTATCTTGAGCCTTGATAGGGTCTTGAATGCCTTCAGCTCAAAACAGTCTGCATGCCAAAGTGGCACATTTTGGAGAGATTTGATCTGAACCCATTTGGTCCCATATATTTTAGAAATTAGTTGTAATTTCTTTGTAATCCAGTGAATGTTTAATTTTACTACAATGAATTTTATTACTACTCATATTCACATATATGTACATGCATGGACATGACTAAATAGAGATATTGCAAAAGATTAATAGTAGTGTCTTTCTCTAAGATAACGAGCAATTTTATTTTTTTATACTTTTCAACATTTTCCATAGTTAGCAAATATTTTATAAGAAAAATAATTTTCTAATACCAAAATTATGTTTTTATATAATACAGTAAATTTTTATGACAGTAAGATTTTAAGAATATATTAAATTATACTTGATATAATTTAAGAATGCAGGATAGCATAAGGAATATATTAGAAAATATTCCACCAAATTTAAAATTTTAAGGACTAGTTCCATCTGAAAGAAGTCCAGATATCCAGAAAGTTCAATTTTCTGAGAACTTACTCTCCAAATATTCTGGATAAAGCAATACACCAACAAAACACAAATTACAAAAATGTTATATATATTGGTTGGCACAGAAAGATGTACAAGCACAGCATGTGTTTGGAGGGGGTGGTATACACAACTAAGTGACTAGAATTCATGAGTAATGCAATTTTTTCAAGGCCAGAGGTCACAAACAGGATTGATTTTATGGGCCCACACTACTGACCTGATGTTCTGCACTGAGATCTGTATGTATAAAGTTACTGTAAAATTTTAAAAGCTTTAGGTTTACATCTTTTTTTTTTTTTTAAGATTTTATTTACTTATTCGACAGAGATAGAGACAGCCAGCGAGAGAGAACACAAGCAGGGGGAGTGGGAGAGGAAGAAGCAGGCTCATAGCTTTAGAGCCTGATGTGGGGCTCGATCCCATAACGCCGGGATCACGCCCTGAGCCGAAGGCAGACGCTTAACCGCTGTGCCACCCAGGCGCCCCAACGTCTTTTAAAGCTTATATATATTTTAGATGATTAAAAAGCCAAATGACAGCCTTGTGTATCCTGTCCGAGAAATTAGCATAAAAGTGCTATGTAGATTCTCATAGAAAAAAACAAATACAAACTACAGAATGTAGGGGGGCCTGAGTGGTGGCGCCTTCGGTTAGGCATCCCACTGGGGTTCTGCTCAGGTTGTGATCTTGGAATCGGGAGATAGAGCCCCATGTGGGGCTGAGTGCAGAGTTGGCTTAGGATTCTCTCTCCCTCTTCCTCTGCCCCTCCTACCTGCTCTCTTGCTCTCTCTCTCTCTCTAAAATAAATAAATAAAATAAGTCTTTTTTAAAAAACTCAAATTACAGAATGTAATACCACCATTACATTTTGATCCTACAGGAATGCAGTAAAGCATTAAAGGATACTCAAAAACTATCAAGATGAAAAAAAAGGAAAAACAACTATGGTTACCTTATACCCTACATCAAAATCAGTAAACAAAGCTTGTAAAATCTAACTTATTAACTTCTTCTCAGGTATTCTCCTCTCATCATTCAGACCCCTAGGGACTTTGCAGAGTCCTCCATTTTCCTCATGTGGTTTAATGCAACAACCTCCTTAATTTATACAGTCACCTCTAATCCCTCTCCAATCCAGCCTTCACTCAGTCTCTTAGAGATAATGTCATAAAACACAAATCTAATCCTGTCACTTCCCTGCTTAAATACCGTCTTGTGTTCTTGCATCCTTTACCAACCACACTAACAACTGTTTGCAACCACCACACTGCCACCCCATCACAACCTTCCTTCAACAAATACCAACTTCCAAACTGGCCATTGCAGGTTCTCCAAGATCTGAATCAAGCCTAACTTTCTAGCCTTGCTTTTTGCTTTCTCATGTGCACACACACCCTCACCACACATCAGTCTACCTAAGCAACTTATCATTTCCAGAATAGACACTATTCTCTCTGCCTCCCCCACAATGCTATCTTGCTGCCCCTTCTGACTGCCTATCTAATCCCTGATCTCAAACTAGTAAGGCCGATTTCAAATATATTACCCATTTTGCACCCCACAAATACTTTATAGATAGCATGAAAAGCAAGTCCAAGACAAATTGAAGTTCTGTTTAAAAATATAGAACAACAGAGTGTAGTAATTGAAAAGTGTTGTTTACATATTATTTAGAATATTAACAATAGCTTCTTTGAGTTTGAGAACTGAAATCTCCCATAGAAACTTATTTAACAAATTTTGTTTTGCAAATAAAGAATTTTGAAGCAAAACCACAGTTTCTAAGCATTTGTGCTTAAAAAAAAAACAGGCAAACAATAGTAACATTAGTGTATCGAACTATCATTTTAAAAAGTCAATTCTTGGTGCACCTGGGTGGCTCAGTCAGTTAAGTGTCTGCCTTCGGCTCAGGTCATGTGGGACCAAGCCCCACATTGGGCTCCCTGTTTATCCCTCTCTCCCTGCTTGTGCACTCTCTCTCGCTCTCTCTCTCAAATAAATATATCTTAAAAATAAATAAAAAGTCAATTCTTAAGTGCTAAGGTAATTCAATTTTTGAACTCCACTAACAATAATCAATATTTTAATTAATCAATTATAATGCCCATGACTTTGGAAGAAAGAGCCAATACATTTAATAACAGTACAACATAATTTGTTTCCTATATCAGTTATTTGTTTTAGGTAAGACTATAATACTTATCCCCATTGAAAATCTCGATTTTAATGGTTATTCACCCATAGATCAGTGACTATTATCAATCACCTAATCCTACATGTGTTAACACAAAACACTTTATTTAGCTCACGTTTCTGTTATTTTGCAATTTGCGGTGGGTTCGGCTAAGCCCTTCTGGGCTGGGGTATGTATCTGTGCATCCTCTGCTAGAGTGACTTACTTTTGCTCCATGTAGTTGCTCCTCCTCCAATTGGCTAGGGGGGCTTGTTCAAACAGCAGGTCAGCCAGTTTTCCAAGAGAGGGAGCAGAAGCATGCAAGGTGTCTTGAGGCCCAGCAGCACTAGCATTAAATGAGTTCTATCGGCCAAAGAAAAAAGTCACAAGCAAGACCAGAATCAAGAAGCCACTAAGGCGATTCTACCTCTACTTCTTATTGGAAGGAGCACAGACATATGGCAAAGCACATGTTACAGGAAACAGTGAATTGTGGCTACAAATTTTAGAACGTGATAGGTATAAATAAACAATAGGAGACTAATGACATTTAAAGTCTGGAAATATCTTCAATATTAGGGTAGAAAGTCAGGCCTTTATTTGACTGCTAACAGAGACCACCAAAGATTTTAGTTCAAGATAGTGACAGGTTCAGAGTTGACATACCTTTTTTCCATTTTTAATTTTTTTTAAAGTACGCTCCATGCCCAAGGTGGGGCTTGAACTCACCACCCTAAGATCAAGAGTCAGATCCTCTACTCCCTGAGCCAGTGAGACTCCCCTTCATTTTTAAATACTCCCATGAGTTATAAAGCAATCTAACCAGGTCTCTTCCACCTTCTGCTGGTAATGTTTTCCTACCTGGAATGCCACTCACTTCCAGAATTCGCCTTAACATACCAAGGCTCTGCTCAGTCACTAATACCTTTTAGAAAACTTTCCCACTACCCACATCACTATACAGTTGGCTTAAATGCTCCTGTGCTATTTCTAGCACTCTCCCTGTTGCACGGCAATTCATTGTTTCCTCCATTGAACTGTGAATGCTTCCAGAGAACGAGAATGGGCTTCAACTTATTCCTCATGTCACAGGTAAGTGCCCAGCATATGTAAGGCATCTCATAAATGTTTACTAAATCAAGAGTAAGTGCAGTGGCCGGTGGGGGAATAACTTATATGTATGTATGACTACAGTTTTGTAAAGACTAACTGCTCTTAAATCGCCTTCAGAAGTCAGTCGCCTACAACGCAAAAATCATACAGGAGAGCGTCACATGAAAGACCCATTCTTTACCCAAAAACCACACACACGGGATGATGTTTCCCTTTACGGCAAGTCCCAAGTATAGCGCCGTAGCTACCGTAAAAGGGAGGGAAGCCCTTGGGGAAGAAAATTATTCTTCCCGCTTTACGGCACTTGTCAAGGCGGGAAAGTGCCCCGCTGTCGGTTGGAGGGGGCGGGGGGGGGGCCGGGGGCGAACCCCGCCCCCTCGGACTGGACTTCCGCTCACCCAGAAGGCGTGTTCCGGGCTCTCCCACTCAGCTCTGGGCGCCGGTTAAGACCACGGTCCCCGTCGCCGGTGCCATGGAGGCGCCGGTGGAGGCGGAGGTCGAAAATGAAGACGGCGACAGCAGCTGCGGGGATTTGTGCTTCATGGACAAAGGCCTGCGGAGGTAAAGGGCGCTCCGCAGCCAGGAGCGGCCGGCGCATTCCCCTGGCGGGAGCCGAGCTTTACCCAGACTGCGCACAAACGCTTTCTGGCTTCCTCCCGCCTTACTGCGCCGGAACTGCTCTGCTGAAGTGCCAGTTCCATGGAGTCCTCATTCCTTTCCTCCTTGGACTTCTGAGAGCCTGGAAACTGCCCTGCATTATCTACCAATTTTTGGCCATCCTTCCTCTTCAGTTGTTCTTTCTTTACTGATTATTCTTCCTTTGCTTGCTCTGTAATTGTTGGTCTTCTCGGGTTCTATCTTGTCTCCTCTGCTCTCTTACCTTGACAAAAAGTGGCGCTATGGTATGTCCGGCGACCGTGGAGCGAAGGTTTACTGCTCTTCATTAGGTTTTCCTCAATTCTGTTTGCCTCCCTTCTGATTTCTCCTTTGCAGAGCACTATGATATATATATCCATATACTTCTTGGGAGTACTAAACATCATATTTAGCTAACCATTTCCCTCTTTCATGTAGCCAAAATTTATGCATGACGTACTAGGTTCTTGATTCTGCTTTACTGTTCCCTGCCCACCTCTTCAGAATTAATCTTTTACCATTTCTCCATTTACCCTCTATGATTAACCGTACTGATCTACAGGCAGTTCCATAGTAGGCCTTTCTGTGCCTTTGCACTTGCTGTTCCTTTGTGGCATGCGCTGCTCTATGTGAAACCTTGCTGCTGATAATTAAACCATCTTGTTATGGATCGTGATCTCAAATTTGCCAGAGGACCCCAAGGAGATGGTTTTTAAAGGCATATTTACATTTATACTTAATAATAGATGTCATTTACTGAATGCTGTCTATGTGTACATATTATATATGTTATCACAATCCCTCACAATAATTCTGCAAGGTATTAATTTTACAAGTGACAGATCTGAGACTTCAGAGGATCCAAATAGTGTTCCCAACTTCTTCCAGCCGGTGAGCAATAAAGTTCAAATTCAAACCTATTTCTGGCTAATTTCACTTTCTGCTTTTTCTGCTGTGCCACATTATCTGCACAGTACTAATTTCCAGAAACTGAAATGTGTCAGAAAATAAATGACTGTCATTAAAAGCATGTGTTAATAGCACAGAGTTCAGTAGATGACAGTAGCTAGGTAATTGGAAAATATTTCAATCACATTTAGAGATTGGTAGTTTGAAATTTACAAATGCTTTGTCTTTTTCTGCCACATGTTGCTGCGCGCTTCATTCTGAAGTCTAAGGGAGGAGCTGAATGACTTTATGGCATATTTAAAGTGTTTTTGATTTTTAATTTTGAATTTGAGATTATTGATGCCAATTTGAAAGCACACCAGAATCCCTTATTTTCCTTTTACTCCATGACTCACTTCTCTGCTGCCAGAGTTAAGTTTCCTCTGTGGTAGCTGTTACAGAATATTGAACAGATGCCTGTGACTTTGTGTGTCCCTATTCCCCACTGTCCCTCCATCCAGCACCTCTGAACTGCATGCACTGTAGTTTTTATTCCTGGAACTACCATCTTTAGGAGAGGTTCTGGTTATAAATGGCAGTACTTGAGAGAAAGAAGAGTTGAGTTCTATTTAGGGGAGGTGCATTCCAAATGCATAAAAGGGAGGATGGATTTTTTTCACTAGAAATAGTAATAACTAGTGGTTTCTTTTGAAATCAACTACATTCTGGGTTCAATAGCTGTTGCCAACAGTAAAGAAAGTAAGTTTATAAACTACTTTCCAGTGCCAGATCTGGATTTATAATGCCTCTAGTAGTAACTACAAGAACTTGGACAAGTTATTTAATTTCTGCAGACTTCAGTATCCTTACACCAATTGCTTAGAATTGTTGTGAGAATTAAATGAAATGAGGAAACAGAGGCTTAGAGAGGTTAACTCATTTATTCAAGTAATTTAGCAAAAAAAAAAAAAGTATTAGAATGCAGATTTGAACTGGGGTATTATGATTCCAGGGCCTTTATTGTCACAGCTTTCATTATATGCTGGTGACTTGGTTGCTTATAGAAGGGAGAAATGACCCAGGGTCACTTGCCTCTCTTGAGTGGGTTTTTTGTTTATCTGTATGGTCCAAAATACCAATCAGTGTTAAGAAGCACTGTACCTCATAAGAAGTTAAAAGGCTACCAGGGGTAGGAAGGATTTCATTATGGAATGAGTAGAGCACATGCTTACCATCTACATGCTGTTTGGTTGATTTTAATTATATTTGGTCATAATTTTTAAATCCATTTCTTACTTGCTTTTGATAATATATATTTTCTCTTGTAGCATATCAGAGTTATCTTTAGATTCATCCCTTCATGCCATCAATCTTCACTGCAATAACATCTCAAAAATCGAAGCCATTGATCATCTTTGGAATTTACAACACTTAGATCTGTCATCTAATCAAATAAATCAAATTGAAGGGCTAAACACACTGACAAAACTATGCACTTTAAATTTGTCCTGCAATTTGATTACAAGAATAGAAGGTTTGTAAGTGATTTTCATGTGATACTTTGCATAAGGAAGATGACTTAAGTCCACTTTTCTTCCCAAAAGAGTGGAATAAATATTATCATAAACTTTTGAATACTGACCTTAAAATTTACTTCAGAAAAGTTTTCTTCTAGAAAAGTTAACAATTTTTTAAGTATTTTGCAAAATACCACTTATCAGATTATAGATTTGCTTCAAAACTGTCTGAAATAGTATTGTAATACTATATAGTTCTAAATAGTTATTTGAATTCTGTAAAGGCTTTATGTTATCTTATTTGATTTTAGGACTTGAAGCATTAACTAATCTGACTAGACTGAATTTATCTTACAACCACATAAATGATCTTAGTGGTAAGTAGATAATCTTATGTTTTCTGTAATGCTGAATGTTTGCCACATGTGATGAGTCAGGCTAAGCTCAGCATGCTGAAAACTGAATAATCCTGTTTTTGACCAAAAATACCATCTAGAGAGTGTGCTTCAGTCATAATTCTTTTTTTTTTTTTTTTTTTTTTAATACAAACTAGGTGATCAGTAATAGAAAAAACTTGGATAGGAGGGACTTACTTCAGGAGAACAATGTTTTAATCTTAAATAATTGATCGATATGCTATTATATAAAGAATAGTTCCAATAGAACTTTTTACAGTGATGAAAATATTAAATCTTTATGCTGTCTGACATGGCAACGAATAGCCAGATGTGTCCTTTGAGCACTTCGTGGCTTGCGCAGTGAGGAACTGAATTTGTAATTGAATTTTAGTTTAAATTTACAAAGCCACATGTGACTAGTGCCACCATATTGGATCATATAGCATATTGGGCCATACTGCATTCCCAAGGCTATATTGTAAATTGAAGATCAGATAATTCTGTTTTTTACTTTTAGCAGGTCTAAGAAGGTTAAACATTTTTACCTATTTTTTTAGTTGATTAAAGTGATATACTGATAAAATGAACAAATTTTCATGATTATTTTTAGAATTATCTGTTAGAACAGGCAGAATTCTTCTGATTATTGTCATAATCCTGTCAATATTTGAAACAGTCTTATTCATGTGTTTATTTTTCACCCATGCTAGAAAAATACTAGCCTATGCCAGGTGTTTCATACACAAAAAATTAAAGCAATCTACTCCCTACTGTTAAGCTGGGGTAGCAAAAATAATTAATTTTTTAAAACTTTCCTCCAAAAATGTGAAAGTATTGGAATTGAGTATTAACCCTAGCTCTTTCACTGCTGTGTGTTGTTGAGCAAAGATTATGAATGTTTGGATGCATTTCCTTATCTGAAAAATGTGAATCTTGGATAAGATTACTCATTCATTTACTCAACAAATATTTATTGAAGATCACTGTATCAAATACTGTTCTGTAGTGATAAAAGATAAGGTTCTTGTCATAGGGCTTACATTGTAGTGGGGAAGAAAAACAAAAAATAAGATCATGTCAGCCCCTCAAAAATAAGCAAAAGATTTGAGCAGACCCCTTCCCAGGAGGAAATCTAAATACAAAATTAGCACATGAAAAAAAATGTTTAGCATCTTTAGTGATTAAGGAAATACAAATTAAAACTGTAATGAGATCTACTTCATACGTACTAGAATAGTTTTAAAACTTGTATAATACAAAATACTGGTAAGGTTATAGAGCAACTAGAACTGGCACACATTGTGAGGAGAATGGCAAGTGGAACAACTACTTTGGAAAACAGTTTGAAGGTTTCTTAACAGTGTTAAACATATATTTACCATATAATCATGCAGTCCCTCTCCTAGGTATTTACCTAAGAGAAATGAAAACATGTCTGTTCAAAAACCCGTACATGAAATTTTATATGATTATATAGCTTTTTATATAATCATGTTTATATGATTCTTTATAATCTCCCAAAACTGGAAACCATCCATATGTCTATCACCTAGTAAACAAATTAATTGTGATTCACCCACATGATGGAATACTGCTTGGCAATAAAAGGAATGAACAATTGATATATGCAGCAACGTGGATAAATCTAAAAAGAATTAGGCTAAGAGAAGGGAGTGAGACACAGAAGGATGCACTATATGATTTCATTCATATGACAGTCTGACCAAGGCAAGTTATAGTGGCAGAAATCAGATCCTTAGTTGCCAGGGGTTGAAGATGGGACACATTGATTGAATGATGGAATGTTCTGTATCTCAGTTATAGGAGTGTTTATACAACTGTATATGCTTCTTTAAGTACATTGAGCTGTACACCTAAAAGGGTGCATTTTTGTGACTTCACATCGGATTGTAATAAATATGAAGAAAATAGAATAGGCAACCCTGTAAGTTTTAATAGATAATTCTTAGAATGATAATATTTTATGTGTTCAATAAATAAAGGCAGTGTATATGGTAAGTGCATGCAAAGACACTAAGGCACCTTCAGCCTTGTCATGTTAAGGAACAGAAAGAAAGGTAAAATGGCTAGAGCATACCAAGTAAGGGGTTAGTGTGCTAAGAGAAGAGATGAGAAGGTGGGCAAAGGCCAGATCACAGCTTCATACTCAGGGTAAAAAAAGTTTTCATATTATTGTAGGTGCAATAGGAAGCTATAGGAGGGCTTTAAACAAGTGACATATGTGTATTTTTAAAGGATCACTTTGGTTGCTGAGTGAGTGAAGAATGAATTTTAGGAGGATAGGCGTGGAAGTCAGGTGACCAGTTAGGAAGCTATTTTCAGTGGTCTAGGTGAGAGATGATGGAGACTTGGACTACGGTGGAAATAGTGTAGAGGAGCAAATGAATATATTTTGCAGGTAGAGTTCATAGGACTTGCTGATGGATTGAGAGAAGGAAATGAAGAAAAAAGGAATCGAAGATAATTAACTGTGAGGTTTTTTTGTAGCAACAGGTGGATGGTGGGACTGGTTCCTGATGTGGGAAAGATTGGGGGAGAAACAGATCTAGAGATGAGGGGATGAGAAGTAAGGATTCTGTCTTAAATTTGAAAACCCTGTTAGACTTGTGTAAGGCGCAGTTTGGGGGGGGGTGTTTCATGGTTGGAATTGTAGATTTGGCACATCAATGATGTTTGTAACCATGAAACTAGGAGGTTCTGCATAGCATATGAATAAAGAGGGGAGACCAGGAATGAGCCTTAGAATTGAAAAGTAAAAGGAACATAAAACCTAAGGGAAAGAACCAGTAACGTGGAATAAGGACCTAGAAATATGGTATTAAGTTAGGAAGAATTGCGGAGTGCTTATAAGAACTCATGATAGGGGGGCGCCTGGGTGGCACAGCGGTTAAGCGTCTGCCTTCGGCTCAGGGCGTGATCCCGGCGTTATGGGATCGAGCCCCACATCAGGCTCCTCTGCTGTGAGCCTGCTTCTTCCTCTCCCACTCCCCCTGCTTGTGTTCCCTCTCTCGCTGGCTGTCTCTATCTCTGTCAAATAAATAAATAAAATCTTTAAAAAAAAAAAAACACAAAAAAAACACACACACACAAAAAAAAAGAACTCATGATAGGAAATTTGACCTTGTAGACAGTTGTCAGAGAAGACTTTTCTGAGGACATGAGGGATGAGTAGAAGTTAGTGATGAGGAATATGAACAAAAGAAAAAACCTTAGAGAGGTAGAAGGTAGCTCAATAAAGATGGAAGAGAGAAGAGTATTCCAGTCAGGTTGAAGAAACTGGTGGGGGGGGGTGAAGTTGAATTTGTGTATGGAGAGTACTAAACTAAGCAAAACTGTAAAATAAACCTGAAGAGAAACAATGTAGAGTGCATCTCAGAATAGTCCTTCCAAAAGGGAGGAGATGATTCCCTGACAATTCCCCTTTTGTTGAGGATAGCCCCTGGAGGTGTTACCCCCTGACATTTCCAGGCTGTGCCTTCTCTCAGAAGCTCCACTTTGAAGGGAGTTCTGAGGGAAGAAAAGAGAAACATGAAGTGTTCCAGTGGGGCAAACTGTCAGCATGCACGGTCCCATCCACCACAGCTGCAGCTGAAGTCAGAGGCTGGTCAAGGAGACGTGGTACCAGGCACCAGTAACCTCTGCTGCAAACCCAGCTGTTAGCATTACCATGCTCTAGATAAACTCATGTAAGAATTACTACCAGGGAACTAAATCAAATTGGTGCTATTTCTATTTTATGCTCAAACCAATAAAATTGAAGGGTATTACAGAGTTTGCTTATGTCTGCTAATCAAAAATAATGTGTTGATTGAGAGCCCGAAGCCATTGCCTTATGCTTCTCATAGAAGTACATGCATTGACCTTGGGAGGTCCATATGTTCTGTTTGAAGAGAACCAGAGACCAGGAACCTCTGGGCTAGGGCCTCAAAAGAAATGCTAAACCTGTGTTTCTTCAAAGCAACAAATGTCTTTACTCATACCCTGTTTATTAGATGTAGCTGTTTGCAGAGACTTCTTACTAATGCTGCTTCTTTGCCTTAAAATCTAATCTGTAAAAAAATTATTTTTAATTAGCTGTTGGAAAAATGACTTCAATGGCATCAAAAGTTTTTTTTTTCCTTACTGCAGGTTTGATTCCCCTTCATGGAATTAAACATAAACTTAGATTTATTGACCTACATAGTAATTGTATAGATAGTATCCATCACCTACTTCAGTGTGTGGTAGGATTGAACTTCTTGACTAATCTTATTTTGGAAAAAAATGGAGATGATAACCCTGTCTGTCATGTACCAGGTATGAGCAATTAATACTTTTTGTAACAGTTAATATTCAAAGCTCCTTTGTTTCCTGTAACTGGTGTTTATGACCCTTTTGTCTTAAGCTTTGCAACTTTTTATTATATATTTGGAAAAACATAATTGCAAATAGACAATTTTATTAAGACAAATTGAGGTTAAGAGAACACAGGATGAACAGATAATTCTATTTAGACAGTTTTATATTTGATAAGTGTATGCCTCAAACTTATGTTATGATCTATTCTTAAATAGTATAATACTATGCAGCCATAAAAAAAGAATATAAAATCCTTAGCTACTAATATGCAATTATCTCCAAGATACACTATTAATAGGAAAAAAGCAAGCAAGTCTGAAAACATTGCATATAATAGATTATCATTTGTGTGCAAAGGGTAACATGTATGTGTGTTTTCTGATTATATATATAAAATACCTAGAAAGCTATACCAAAAACTGATAACAATGGCTAACTCCAGTATTAAGTAGCTAGGGATCAGGAAATGCAGAAAGGGTGGAAAAGGTAGCTGGGAATCAGGAAATATTAGGAAGATTTTTTCCTGTGTACCTTTTAAATTTTATTTGTGAGTGTGTTAAATTAATAAATGATTTTTGTAAGGAAGAAAACTTAATATGATATATAGAAGATGCTAGGGGCACCTGGGTGGCACAGCGGTTAAGCATCTGCCTTCCGCTCAGGGTGTGATCCCGGCGTTGTGGGATCGAGCCCCACGTCAGGCTCCTCCACTATGAGCCTGCTTCTTCCTCTCCCACTCCCCCTGCTTGTTTTCCCTCTCTCGCTGGCTGTCTCTATCTCTGTCGAATAAATAAATAAAATCTTTAAAAAAAAAGATATATAGAAGATGCTGCTAAAATGCCATTTGATCTAATTTAGAATGTACCGAAGTTGGCAAGTACAAAGCAGACCAGACTACTATTTCTTATTATTATCACTTATTTCAAATGGCTTAAGCAATAAGATAGAAATGGAGAATATGAATATATATTCTAAAGATCAGTTTGAATAGAAATTGGCTGCAGAGTTGGTTCCATTCTGTCATTAATATGCAACTGTATAAAGGGTTTTCCCAGAACAGAAACCTGTTTTGATAATTTTATTTCACAGAAGAGTATAATAGATGTGAGATGAACTGTTGTCCTAAGGCCATATAATACAGAGTCTACCTAAGAATCAGGACAGACTTCAGTTTTCTGGGGAAACCCTGTTTGGCGGGGCGGGGGAGAGGAGCCTTATTTCTAAAACAACATTATTTTTCTTTTCTCTACTCACCCAATTTGGATTTTTTCCCTAACAATTTGTCTTAAGAATCTCTGGTTCCTACAGTTTGAGCCTTTGTTTTCACTTTATTTGATGA
Organism: Ailuropoda melanoleuca; assembly: GCF_002007445.2. Taxonomy (NCBI): domain Eukaryota; kingdom Metazoa; phylum Chordata; class Mammalia; order Carnivora; family Ursidae; genus Ailuropoda; species Ailuropoda melanoleuca. Next base: position 55,398,555 of record NC_048226.1, read on the forward strand.
GGTATTTCAACACGGTTGCCCTCCCCCTAGAATTGAAGGAATACTTAATACTAAAATTACTTTTTTCCCCTCAAAATTTCTAATATTGATTTGCCAGATTCTTTCTTTCTTTTGGAGTTCTTCCAACCACTTCATTGGCCTTTGTTAGAAATACTTGGTTTTTGGGGCGCCTGGGTGGCACAGCGGTTTAAGCGTCTGCCTTCAGCTCAGGGCGTGGTCCCAGCGTTATGGGATCGAGCCCCACATCAGGCTCTTCCTCTATGAGCCTGCTTCTTCCTCTCCCACTCCCCCTGCTTGTGTTCCCTCTCTCGCTGGCTGTCTCTATCTCTGTCAAATAAATAAATACAATCTTTAAAAAAAAAAAAAAAAAAAAAAAGAAATACTTGGTTTTTAACATCATAGTTAAGCAAAGTTAAACTATAAAACATTACAGTTAAGCAAAGTTTCCTTTAGCCTAAACACCAAATTAATGTTAATTTGTCAAATTTCTCATATTTAATTGTACTTAGGGAAAATAAACATACTCTTGAATAGTTGATAGATTGCCTACCTTAATCTTAGTTATATCTAATTTAAGGAAGATGGGGACGTTTAATTTTACTGATACTTAAGGCCTCATTAACAAAATTTTGAATTTCTGGTTGTTACCCACATTATCCTGATTTATATTTAGACTAATCATACTATAAATAAAAGACATGTTTGGCTTTCTGTTCAGAATAAACTTACTGGTATCATACATTTATAACTTTAAAGCAATTTTGTGAAAGATAAATGTAGCAGTAATGATTTTTAACTTTCTGATCTTCACCAGGAGGATTATGTGGGAGGGGTGGTGGGGAGTGTTTTTGTTTGTTTTATATTTAACGATTACATATGGAGAAGGACTAAGTAGCTTTTATTACAAGTTTATTAGTTGCATTCCAGGACTAATTTTATCATTCAGGTGATGTATCTGGTAGGTGATAAATTTAGTGTATTTGAGAAATAATTAACTTTTTAATGCCTGACTTTTCATTTTGATTTGTTTCCAAGGGTACAGAGCAATTATGCTCCAGACGTTGCCACAGCTTAGAATACTAGACTGCAAGAACATATTTGGTGAGCCGGTAAATTTGTCAGAAATAAATTCATCACGCCTGCAGTGCTTAGAAGGTCTTTTGAATAATTTAGTTTCTTCTGATTCTCCCCTAAATACCAGTGAAGATGAGGTATGCTATTGTTTTTTTCTAATATAAAAGATATCTTCAAATTTTAATTAATATAAATTTTAAAAGATTTTGGTTTGTTTCTGTATTGTAGATAATTGATAGTATGCCAGTGGTAACACCACCCATCGATGAGATAGCTCCCTTGGATCAATTTGCATCACCAACGGATACTGGTTTGACATCCTTTATATCTATATGTCCATCTTCTGAGCCGGAGAAAGTTAATCATAAAAACAGTTTTCATAACGACATGAAACTTCAGAAATTAGATGATCAGATTTTACAGCTTCTCACTGAAGTAACTATTTTTCCTGTATTTCTAAGCAGTGTTTGTTGGGGGAAAAAAGTAGTTAAGAAAATGTAAAATAAAAATAGCATATAAGCTAAGCAAAACAATTTATAGTTAACATTCCATTGTGTATATATATTTTTTCTTTATAGAAATAGGGTTCTGTTTTGTAATAGTAGTAGTAGAAAAAGATAACATACCTTTTTCACTCATTTTCCTTATTGTCCTTCAGTGTTTATTATGTAATTCCTTTCTTCTGTATGTCACATTATTTCTGCCCACCTACCTTTTGACCTTGAGTAAACTCAGAACTCTTCTGACTCAGCGTTTATAAACACAGAGGATATGTGAGTTACTTTGGGCCTTTATTATTTTCAATTGTTTAATGATCAAAACCACTTCTAGAACTTATAGCTGAATGACAGATTAATTTACATAGTTCCTGCTTCAGTTTCTGTTTACAGCAGACCCTCACCAAATTAATCTGTACTTTCCTGAGATATTCTTGTTTACCCCAGCTACTGGTACACTGGCTTTAAGAATCTTTGAATTATGTGGATGGACTACAATGCCTAGATTTTATTGCTGTTTGGGTCTCCAACCTTTGCTGTAGCATTCTTGACTGTGATCTACAATAACAGTTGTTTTCTTAAGCACCACACTTCTCAGAATGCAGTGGATTACTATTTAGCCCCTACCTGGATATAGGGTAGAGATACTGTGGTACTTGCCAAAGGAGCTATTATCAAATGTCAGTTTGACCTAGATATTTGTAATTAAGTTTTAATATTCAAAATTTTTTCTTCCTAATGAGTAGAAAATGCTAATAGTGGAATTATGGTTCAAAGGGTTTTTTAATAACTCTGAACTGTTACAGTTACAATACTAAGATAACAGTGCTAGATAAACAAAAAGTCTACCTTAGGGCAGTTAATGAATAAGGCTGTAAGGGTTTTGTGTGCCAGAAAACCTTAGACACTTCACTTGGGCCACAGAGATAGGTAGGAATAGAACTGGGATAAGAATGCCAGCCTATACATTCTTTGACATCATTGATAACGTGTCATTGAGCTCTTAGACTTCTCCGTTTCCTCAGATTTCATCGTTGGTCTTTTCTAATGGCTGACTCTTCTACCAGTGTCAGAACTTAGATTTAATTTTAGTAACTTATATTTGAAGTGAACTTTTTGCGGCTTCTTTTATGCTATCCTCATTTCATTCTCACAACACCCCAGTTAAGTAGCTAGGAATTAGTGTATCATTCTTATTTTATAGAAAAGAAACTCAGGAGTTTATCTAAGTGTCCTTTAATAGTAAGAGTTGAGCTTCACACCCAGATCTCTGATACCCAGTCTGGTATTCTTTCCACCGGCATGCTTCTTACTCAGTTATGGTGATAATTATTCCTACTTTGTAACCAAAAATAGGAGTCTAGCTATCTGGGGGAGAAAACATGATTCATTGCTCTGCATATTAAAAAAAATTAGGTGAATGCTAACTTGTGTGAGGAGTACACATGAAGTTTTCATTGCAGTTGATGTATACACTCAGTGTTACTTCAAAAGTAGTAATTTATAAGTGAAGTCATAAAATTACTGAAAATGTGCTGTACCGTAATGATATTTTTCTTAACTGTGGGACTTATAATTATTTCATTGATTTTGAGACTTCGCTGTGAAGACTTTCATCTTTTAGTTTTTCCCTACCATTTTATTATGAAATTTTCAACCTTAGAGCAAATTTGAAAGAATTTCTTGGTGAATACCAGGATACCCACCAACTAGATTTCACCGTCAACATTTTACTTAGCTTATTTCATTATATATCTATCCATTTATTCATTTATGAAACTATCTTATGACACATTTCAAAGTAAATTACATGCATTGGTATATTTCCCTCAAAATACTTAAGCATGTATATCATTAACTATAGAGTTCAGTATTTTTTTAGCCATCTCTTTTGATGTAAAACCCAGATATGTGTTTTCCCTAAATTGACAATACATATACCTGTTACTCAACTTCTGTGAAGATAAACATAACCATCATCAACATCTTCCCAGTCAGTCTTCTCCAGGGCAATCACTTTCCTCCCTTTTTCACCATAGTTTATTGAATGTTTCTTCCAGAACCTAATGTAAATGCAGTCGTACAATAATACTCTTTTGTGTAAGGCCACTTTCACTCAGTATAACTTTGAAATAACTCCATGTTGTATGTCTGTTTTTTAGATCTTTTTTATCACTCTCAGCAGCAGTTGTAGTATACAAGTTATGCATATCTTTTATTAAATTAGTTCCTAAGTATTTTGTTTTATAACACTGTAAATTGAACAGTTTTTGTGGTTTCATGTCCCATGATTGCTGCTTGTTTGTGAGATACCATTTATTTATTTATATATATATATATGGCTTGGATCCTGTGACTTTGTTAAATCTACTTATTAGTTCTACTAGGATGATCGGTAGGGGAAGAAAGGGATAAAGAAAGGGGGGTAATCAGAAGGGGGAATGAAACATGAGAGACTATGGACTATGAGAAACAAACTGAGGACTTCAGAGGGGAGGGGGGTGGGGGAATGGGATAGACTGGTGATGGGTGGTAAGGAGGGCACGTATTGCATGGTACACGGGGTGTTATATGCAACTAATGGAGCATCGAACTTTACATTGGAATCTGGGGATGTACTGTAAGGTGACTAACATAATATAATAAAAAATCATTTAAAAAAAAATAAATAAAAGCTGTCTAGTTATAACAAAAGCTTAATAAAGCAAAGCTGCATATAACAAAAGCTTAATAACAGTAATCAATTGGTAGACTAAGATGATTTCAAATCAGTATCACTTAGTAAGTACTCATAGCTGTTTATTCCATGAATACTATATAACTAAACACACACTTCCTATTTATTTCCAATTTTCTACTTTTAAAATTTTTCCCATGATTTTTACATATTAATGATAAAAATAATAGGAATAGGCATATCATAGTAATCCAATTATCCTAATGTAGCTATTTCATATTTTTTCAGGTCCCTTTTATTTTTTTACCGTACAAATTAATAATTTCACTTTTTACTATAATGGTCTTGACATAACTTTTATATATTACATTAAATGGATATCTCTTGTAGCTAGTGTAATCACAATTTTAATTTTAAGGACTGATTAAGTTGGCGTGCAATTTTTTTTTTTTTTAATTTTATTTATTTACTTGACAGAGATAGAGACAGCCGGTGAGAGAGGGAACAGAAGCAGGGGGAGTGGGAGAGGAAGAAGCAGGCTCACAGCACAGGAGCCTGATGTGGGGCTCGATCCCATAACGCCGGGATCACGCCCTGAGCCGAAGGCAGACGCTTAACTGCGGTGCCACCCACGCGCCCCGGTGTGCAATATTTTTACACTAATGAGATATTCAGATTGCTTAAAACATTAGTCATTAAAATTAATGTTAAAATAAAAAAAAATCTACTTATTAGTTCTAGTACTTGTATATTCCCGGTGATTTTTTACATAAACAGTCATATGGAGACAATTTTCCTTCTTCTCTTACCTTTATGCTGGTCCTTTTTGCTCTGTTGCGATAGCTAGGATTTACAGTGCAATACTGAAGATAAATGGTGAGAGTGGGCACCTTTGTCTTATTCCTGATCCTCGGGGAGCCTTCTGTATTTTACAATTAAGTAAGATGTGAGTCTTAATGTTTTTCGTAGATGTCCTTTATCAAGTTAAAGAGTTTACTTCGTTCCAATTGGCTGAGTTGATGTTGTTGAATTTTTTTTGTTACTATTACTCCATAATAGTATGAATTACATTGATTAGTTTCCAAATGTTAAACAAACATTGCATTTTGGGGATAAAACCTCATTTAATCATGATAAATTATCTCTTATATATGCTTGGATTTAGTTTGCTAATATTTTATAAGGGTTTTTACAATTTGCTCATGAGGGATATTTGTTTTTATTTTATAGTAGCATCTTTGATGTTAGATTAATGTTGCCTACCTAAATGAGTTGAAAACTGCCCCCTCCTCTATTTTCTAAAAAATTTTTGTAAGATTGGAATTATTCTTTCTTAAGTGTTTGATAAAGTTCACCAGTAAAATGATCTGGTCCTGGAAGGTTTGTGATGATGAATTCACTCTCTCTAATAATTATAAGGCAACTCATTTTTCTGTCTCATCATGTGTTGCTTTAGATAAGTTGTGCTTTTTAATTTGTCTGTTTCATGTAATTTGTCAACATAAAATTGTTGCTAATATTCTCTTACTGTCTTTTTAACATCTATAGGATCTGTAATGATAGCCTTTCCTTTATTACTGATAATGATGATTTGTGTCCTCACTCTCTCTCTCTTTTATTTTATATATATATATATATATATATATATATATATATATATATAGTCTTGGTCAGTTTAGCCAAGGGTGGGGTACCTGTGTGGCTTGGTTGATTAAGTGTCTGCCTTTGGGGGCGCCTGGGTGGTTTAGTCGTTAAGCTTCTGCCTTCAGCTCAGGGCGTGGTCCTGGGGTCCTGGGATCGAGCCCCATGTCGGGCTCCCTGCTCCACTGGGAGCCTGCTTCTTCCTCTCCCACTCCCCCTGGTTGTGTTCCCTTTCTCACTTGCTCTCTCTCTCTCTCTCTGTCAAATAAATAAATAAGATCTTTAAAAAAAAAAAAAGTGTCTACCTTTGGCTCAGGTCATGATCCCAGGACCGGTCCTGGGACCGAGTTCTGTGTCATCAGGGAGAAGCTTGCTTCTCCCTCTCCCTCTCCCTCTGCCCTTCCCTCTTCACCCCCACCTCCTGCTTGTGCTTGCTTGCTCTCTTTCTTGTGCTCTCTCTCTCAAATAAAATCTTTTTTTAAAAATTTAGTCAAAGGTTTTGTTTCTCTTTACAAAGATCAGTTTTGTTAGTTTTATCTGCTTTCTCTTTTCTCTGTTATTGATTTCTACATTTTATTATTTTTTCTACTTACCTTCATTTTTTAGCTTCTTAATGTAAGTGCTTAGATTATTGATTTTAGACCTGTCTTCTAATTTAAATTAATTTACCATCTAAAGCAGTAAATATTTTTAAGCACTGCTTTAGCTACATTTCACAAATTTTTATACATTTGTTTTCGTCATTGTTTACCTAGAAATATTTTCTAATTTCTCTTGTGATTTCTTCCTTCATCCAAGGATTATTTAGAACTGTCTCGTTTAATTTTCAAGTATTTTGGTTTCTAGATATGTTCTGTTAGTAACTTCTAATTTACTTTCATTTTGTCAGAGAACAGTCTCAATAATTTTAGTCTTTTTAAATTTACTGAGACTTATTTTATAAAAGCCCAGAGTGTGGTCTATCTTGGTGAATGTTCTTTGTGCACTCAGACAGAATGTTTATTGTATGCTTGTTAAGTCAGGATGGCTGATAGTATTTTCAGATAACTCATGTCATTACTGATTTTTTTATCTAGTTCTGTCAGTTGCTGATAACTGTTTTTTTTATTAATGTACTTGTCTAATTCTGTCACTTGTATGAAAGATGTTAAAATTTAAATCTCCATCTAAGAGTGTGGATTGGTCTGTTTCTCTCTTTAATTCTCTTAACATTTCTTATTATATTTTGAAGCTCTGTTATTAAGCACACGCATGTTTGTGGCTGTTCTGTCTTCCTAATGAAGTGTTCCTCTTTGTCTTTGGAAGTATTATTTGTCTTGAAGTCTGTTTCATCTGATATTAATATAACCATTTCAGCCTTCTTATGCTTATAATTTATGTGATAAATCTTTTTCCATCAGTCAGGTTATTTTTTTAATAATAGCTTTATTGAACTATAATTCACTTACCATACGATTCAATGGTTTGTAACCATTAGCAGTCACTACCATTTTCCTCCAGCCTTAGGCAGCCACTAGTGGATTTTATTTTTATTTGGATTTGCCTGTTTTGGAACTTTCATGTAAATGGAATCATCAATATGTGGCCCTTTGTGATTATATTCTTTCATTTAGCATAATGTTTTCAGGTTTTATCCGTTCTGTAGCACGTATCAGTACTTCATTTTTTTAAATATAAGATAATCTAGTGTATGGATATACCACATTTTATCCATTCTTCATTTGATTGGTTAACTTGGGTAATTTCCACTTTTTGACTATTATGAGTAACTCTGCTGTGAACATTCATATATATGCTTTTGTGTGAACATAGATTTTCATTTCTCTTTGCTATATATCTAGTAGCGGAATTGCTAGGTCAAATAGTTAACTGTGTGTTTAACCTTTTGAGGAATGACCAGACTGTTTCCAAAGCAACTGCACCATTTTACATTTCTTTTTTTTTTTTTTTTAAGATTTTATTTATTTATTCGACAGAGATAGAGACAGCCAGCGAGAGAGGGAACACAGCAGGGGAGTGGGAGAGGAAGAAGCAGGCTCACAGCGGAGGAGCCTGATGTGGGGCTCGATCCCAGAACGCTGGGATCATGCCCTGAGCCAAAGGCAGACGCTTAAGGACTGCGCCACCCAGGCGCCCCCCAGTTTACATTTCTACCATCATTGTTTGAGGATTCCAGTTTCTCCACATCCTCACCAGCTTGTTATTATATGTGGTTTTGAATATAGCCATCCTACTGAGTATGAAGTGGTAGCTCATTGTGGCATCCATTTACTTTAAACTTGCTGTGTCTTTATATTGAACTAGGTCTTATATATAGGTGGGTCTTGTTTTTTAATTCAGCCTGGCTGTCACTCCTTTTGAAGAGTCTATAGTCCATTGAAATTTACTGTAATCGTTAATGAAGTTGGATTTAGGTATACCATTTCATTATTTGCTTTTTGTTCACTTTTTTATTCATTTTTCTGCTTTTTCTATCTTCTGTTGTGTATTTTTTATAATCCAGTCTTAATTTGTATTTGGTTCTTTAGTCATACTTTATTTCTTGTGTGATAGCTCTAAAAATAGACTTTTCTTTACTATATTACTTCATATAAAATGTAGAATTCTTGCGTCTATTATACTTTGTTATAGCTGCCATATGTATTTCATTTGGATGCATTATAAACTCCAGAGACAATGTTTTAATTTTTGCTTTAAAGGAATTAAGAGTAAAAAAATATTTAAAAATTATTTATATTTACGTGTGTATAAATCATACATGAGGGGCGCCTGGTTGGTTCAGTCGGTTAAGCATCTGCCTTCAGCTCAGTCATGATCCCAGGACCTTGGGATTGTGCCCTGCGTTGGGCTCCCTGCAGAGTAGGAGCCTGCCTCTGCCTCTCCCTCTGCCTGCTGCTTCCCCTACTTGTGCTCTCTCTCTCTGTGTCAAATAAATAAGTAAAATCTTTTAAATAAATAAAAATAAATCATATGTGATACTCTCTTTCTGAAGATTTAATTTCCTTGTAGTATTATTTTCCTTCAGCCAGGACTTTCAGCCTGAACTTCCTGTAGCGAACCTTGTAGAGGACATCTGAGAACAACAGATTCTCTTCATTTTACCTTTTTGAAGGACATTTTTTGCTGAATATAGAATTCTATATTGACAGCTTTTTTTTTCTTTTAGTACCACTTCCTGGCCTCCAAAGTTTTGAATGCAAAGTCAGCATTAATTAGAATCCTTGATTTCCTGTATATAATGTGTCATTTTTCTTTGGCTGCTTTCAAGAATTTACATTTACTTTTGGTTTTCAGCAGTTTGACAACATCGTGCTTAAGGATACTTTTCTTCATATTTATCCTACTTAGGGTTACTCTGAGTGTTTTAAATCTGTTAATTGGTCTTTACCCAATTCAGGAAATTTTTGACATCACTTTAAATATTTTTCTGTCCCATATTCCCTTTTCTCAGATTGCACTTAGACCTTTTGATACTCTTCCTCGGTTCCCTGAGACACTGTACATCTATCAACTTTTTTTTCTCTGCATTCATTTTAAATAATTTTAATAATTAATAAATAATTTTCATAAACTGATCTTCAAGTACACTTATTCTTTCATCATCTCATTCTCTTCTTAAGACCAGCCATTTTCTACTTAGGTGTTGTATTTTTCATTTGTAAAATTTCCATTTTTTATATTTTCTTTTTCTCTGCTGAATTTTTCTTTTCATTCATGACAAACATTTTCTTTTATATCATTGAATATGGTTATAATCACTGTTTTAAAGTTCTTATTTTTAATTGAAGTATAATTGATAAACAATGTTACATAGTTTCAGGTGTACACATAGTGATTTGACAACTCTGTATATTATGCTCACCACAGTTACAGCTACCATCTGTCACCATTCGATGCTATTGCAGTACCATTGACTATATTCGCTTTTCTCACTTATTCATTCCATAACTGGAAACCTCTACCTTCCAATCTCTTTCACTCATTTCGCCCGCCCCTTCATCCCCTTCCCTCTGGCAGCCACCAGTTCTCTGTTTTTTGGGTCTGTTTATGGTTTTTTGTATGTTCATTTGTTTTGCTTTTTTAGATTCCACTTATACATGAAATCATATGGTGTTTGTCTTTCTCTGTTTTACTTCACTTAGCAAAATACCCTAGGTCCATCCATGTTGTCACATATGGCAATATAATTCTTTTTTTTATAGCTGAGTAATATTCCATTGTTCTTTTCTGCTTATTTGAACATTGGGGTCCTCTTAAGTTAGGTCTCCATTGGTTGTGTTTTCCATTGAGAATAGGTCATACTTTGTTGGTTCTTCCTGTAGTGAGTAATTATGGATTTTATCCTCGATGTTGTGAATGTTAAGTTGCAAAGACTTAGATGCTATTATAGCCTTCCAAAGAATGTTGATGCTTTTGTCATAGCAAGCACTTAACTTGCTTTCACTTAAACTCTAAGTTTGTCTCTTAGGCGGCAGTTCATTTTTTTATCCTGTACTGGGCTTCTTACAGTTTATACTGTCCAGTGATTCTTCAGGCCCAAAAGTCTATGGTTTTTCTACCTGAGTTTTAGAACTCCCTGTGTACTGCTGATTGTGGTAAGCTCTCTAGTGAAAAACCGTAAAAACAAACACCCTGTTCTGGTCATTTTTTCCAAGTGTCAACTCCTCTCTAGAATAAGCCTGCTTTTGTTCACTGTCCAAAGCCTCCAGATAGTTTTTTTTTCATGGTTGTTTGTTTATATTTTTCCTAGAGTTTGTCATTGCTATCTTGAGAGTCAACCTTATAGGAACTTAACTCGTCCATACCAGAAGCTAAATTCCCTGTCTTTAATTCTAAACATACCTAGTTTATGAACCTTTAATCTTGTAAAAAGTCATAATGTTTTAGGAAATTTCACATTTAAATCTTTTATACTGAACTGAACTTTTAACAAACTTTGTTGGTTTTTTTATTCTAGACTTCTGATTCTTTAATAGATAATGTTCCTGAGAAAGATCTCAGACCAAAAAGAGATACAGATATGACTTCTGAAAGTGACTATGGCAATAGAAAAGAATGTAATAGAAGAATTCCTCGAAGATCAAAAATCCCATATTATTCCAAAACTATTCAGACTATTAAGCACCACCATAAAAACAACAACCCTTTTATGAGGTAATTGTTTTAGTTTTAGAAATTCAAATAAGGTATACGGACAGAAGTTAATACTGTTGGTTTGTTCCTTCAAGCTTTCTCAGAGTGATATTTCTTACTTTTCTAATGTTAAAGATTTGACTTTTTAGCCTTGTTGGCTCAAATTTGTTCAGTATATTTATATAAATTTATACAAAAGGATCCCTTTCACTGATAGACTGTCATTACCTAAGTTGTGAAAACTAGTACAAATAAATTTCTTTGGATTATTACCTATGTTTTATTCTTTGCAGCTGTAATCGTAAAATGAAACCACCTTTCTTTAAAGATTTATATGTAAGATCATCTTTAGCAAACTGTAATATGTTAGAAGAATCCGAAGAACAGAAGACTGAAATCATTAAAGTAGACAACAGTAGCTTGGAAGACACCACTTACCGGGTATGATATGAGAGATTAAGGGGGCATCTGGGTGGCTCAGTCAGATAAGTGTCTGACTGATGAGCTCAGCTCAGATCTTGATTTCAGGGTGGTGAATTCAAGCCCCACATTGGGCTCTACACTGGGAGTGGATCCTACTTAAAAAAAGAGAAATATTTTTTTAAAAAATGAATGTGAATAATCTTAGTTTTAAATATGAAATTAGTCCCAGTAAAATAATGCACGTTTTTATGAGCAAAAAATATTGAATGTAATTTTACTGGGGTGATGGATTGGGTTCTTTTTCCCTTCCTGACTTCCAGATTTTGTATATTTTTGTAAGTTGTAAAGGAATGGAAATTACACATTTATCTAAGGTAAGGTTCACTTGTTATATGTTTGTGGAGGAAAAAAACCTCAAAATTTTCATGTTCTTATTTCTTAAAGCAGTGGTTTCAAACTTTTGGTTCTCAGACCCTTTTAAATAGCTAAGGAAATTTATGGGTCTTCTCAGAAACTTTTATACACACTCAAAAAATATATTTAATATCAAGGTTTTCATGGATTCTGCTGAAACCGAGTTTTGGATGCATGGATTCCAGATTAAGAGGCCTTCAAGAAGGGCACCTGGCTGGCTCAGTTGCTAGAGCATGAGACTCTTGGTCTCAGGGTCGTGACTTCAAGCCCCATGTTTGGCGGAGAGCTTACTTTAAAAAAAGCAAAACCAGGGGCGCCTGGGTGGCACAGCGGTTAAGCGTCTGCCTTAGGCTCAGGGCGTGATCCCGGCGTTATGGGATCGACCCACATCAGGCTCTTCGTCTATGAGCCCTGCTTCTTCCTTTCCCCCTCCCCCTGCTTGTGTCCCCTCTCTCGCTGGCTGTCTCTATCTCTGTCAAATAAAGAAATTAAAAAAAAAAAAATTAAAAAAACAAAACCGGGGCGCCTGGGTGGCACAGCGGTTAAGCGTCTGCCTTCGGCTCAGGGCGTGATCCCAGCGTTACGGGATCGAGCCCCACATCAGGCTCCTCTGCTATGAGCCTGCTTCTTCCTCTCCCACTCCCCCTGCTTGTGTTCCCTCTCTCGCTGGCTGTCTCTATCTCTGTCAAATAAATAAATAAAATCTTTAAAAAATAAAAAAATAAATAAAAAAACAAAACCAGAGAGGCCTTCGGGAATTTAAATATTCTTCAGTATTTGCCTTAGTAACTCTCCTATTAAGAATTTTTAGTACACATTGATTTATATTTTTCTAATATTAACTTGTGCGTTTTACTTATGAAGTGCTAGTTACACTTCTGATTGTAATGTGCACTGTTCTTCCAGTAGTATAATTGCTTTTTTAACAGTTTCAAATCTTTCATGCCATTGGTTTCCTACCCCTGTTCTCAAGTATAGTGGTTTTAATGTTTGAAAAATAATAATTATCATTAGGACAATAATAATAGCTAACATTTATTGAGTGGCTGTTACATTCCATGCACTGTTCTGCACTGTTTTATATACTTTACTTCCATTAATTTGTTTAATTCTTACCACAGCCCTTTGAATTAGATAACTGTTATTCCTGTATTATGAATGAGAAGATCGAGGCAATGAGAGGTTAGGTCACTTGTACAGGTTCATATAACACTATTATTTTCTTCTAGACACTTCTTGAACAACTAGACCAAGAAAGAGAGAAGAGATGGAAAGCTGAACAAGCTGAAAAGAAACTTATGGATTATATTGCTGAACTACACAAACATGCAAATGAAAAAAAAGATATTCATAGCCTGGCTCTACTCACCACAGATAGGTAAGGGAAAAGACTATAAACCGAAAGATCTCATCTAGTGCAAAGAATAGTAAACTTGGAACTGGAATACCTTAGTTTACACTAGGTGTTGTAAGATCAGAAACAACGTATGTGGTTTTAGTTTGTTTTGAACTACTTTTATTTAAACATTTAATGCCTTATAAAATTGTTATGTAAATGAAGGATTCAGGCTACACTTACTTGTGCCTTCAAGCTGGGAAATGTTAGAGCGATAAATAAGTGTAATAAGTGAAGAAGAGCAAAAGGCTAGGACAGGGATTGGCTTTTTTTTGTTTCCGTAAAGTGGTCGTTTCTCTGAAGAATAGGTATTGGCAAACTTCTTTCACCTTCGTGAGTCATAGTTGGTCTCTGTTGCATATCGTTTTCTACCGTGGGCTTTGGTACCAGATAACCCAAGTTTCTTAATTCTGGTATTTCTGCTTTTCCATCTTGTCCATTCCGTTGCCTATTTTATCTGTTTTTTTTCTGTATGTATTCTCTAATAAAATTTTGTCTTATTCCATTCTGTAAGAATACCAGTTTTCTGCAATTACGGTAACTTTTATCTTCTGTTTCCTGTAGGTAATTATTTCTAAACTTATATTTTTCCTCAAAGAGTTACAAGACTTTTCCATAGAGTTCTTGTTGATTTTTCTCTCTTATTCTTGAATGAACACTGTGTTTCTAGATTTAGTATTTGCCAAAAATTGGGTTTGAGAAGTTGCTCTCAATTCCATTTCCTGTCTGTTTATACAGTGGATAAATTCCTTTCTACAATCTTAATACATTAGTAAGTTGATGTACACAGCTCCCAACCCAATTCTCAGGTTCTTTTAGGCATTTAACTAGTAAAATATTGTGGTACTCATGTGGTATTTTCTATCCCCCACTCCCTGTTTTTCTCATGCTTTATACCTACGGGTTATAAGGAAAATTATAATACCCATCATGTGTTCTATGAGAACCTCTCAATTGTGCAAGCTATGATGCATTATACTATTACTGACCCTTCTACCACCACCCAGCAACTTCCTGCCTTTTATGTTTTGGGAATTGCTATCTATGATACAAGAAGATGCTAGACAGGGCTAAAGGAACAAGATGAATAAATTAACAATCTCTGACTACCTCAGAAAAACAGCACTCTCATTGTCATTAAGTAGCTAATAGAGTGTGATAATAGATTTATAGAGCCCATGTGACCCTGAATCATGGAAGAAGAGCATGCATCTTCCTTTCTTCCCCCCAGAAAGATGTGGTTTTATGAGGCTAACCCTGAGTGTTCTAGGAGTTTTATTTGCCTTATAATTGAAATTTCTCCCAGACTTTGACATATTTTCTCTTGTTTTTAATTGTATGTGTATGAATTTTTGCATTATTCTGTATTGTAAGTATCATTTAGTGGTATATTTGAGGAACCAGTATCTGGGGCTTCTAGCCACATTCCATTTAAATTGAAATGCTTTGGGCACACTTCATCTTTATCCTTCCTTAACCTCTCCATTGTTGTCCATGTTTACTATGTTACGTATTCATTATTTTCTTGAAAATCCAGCATCGGTCTTTCCTAATTCTACTTATTTATACCTCAAATGTTTGTTTGGCATTAGATCCTCACATGTTTTCATATTCCCTTATATGACTCGGTAGGGATTCTGCATTCCTCATCCCTAATACAGTCTATCATCTAGGTGCCATGTTGGGAATATATATTATTTCAAAAACTGAATCTTCTCTGTCATGTTTTTAATACCTAATCTGTAAACTCCCAAATCTTTATCTATCATCCAAATATCCTTGATCAACAAATCTTTTTTTTTTTTTTTTTATTTTTTAAGATTTTATTCATTTATTTGTCAGAGAGAGAGCACAAGCAGGGGAAGCGCCAGGCAGTGGGAGAAGCAGGCTCCCTGCTCAGCAAGGAGCCTGATGTGGGACTTAATTCCAGGACCCTAGGATCATGACCCAAGCTGAAGGCAGACGCTTAACCGACTGAGCCACATAGGCATCCACTTGATGAACAAATCTTATCATGTAATTACCTACTAGAAATGCCTTGTGTACATTGCTCCTAAGTGTCTTAAGTCAGCATATCCATACCTATACTTATCTTGCTCTTTATTTTATATTTTCTGTCCTAACAAATTGTGTTCCATCCAGTCAGCCACCAAAGCTAGCAATTCAGTAATTTTTTTTGCTCTGTTTCTTGTTCTCATATTCCACAACCAGTTGGTATTGCTGTCTTCTTCTTTCTACTTGTTAAAAGAGGTTCAGCTATCTTTTCTGTATCCCCAGTCACCTTAGTTTAGGCCCTTATGTCTTGCTTAGATGATTGCTCTAATTCTAGTGATCTGTAGCCACTCTGTCCCCGTCCACCATGCAGTCCACAGAATAAAGTCCAATATTCTTTTCATATAGTATACCAAACTGGAGTTGAGAGAGTAAACAAAGGAAGACCAGTTCGGAGACTACTCTCAAAGGCAAGAGGAGAGATAGTAAGGATAAGAATTGGAGAAATGACTAGTGTAGAAGCTGATGGGTATATGGACTTTTTTCAGTTATGGCTTGGAAATTACAGTAGATACACATAGGAGTGGCTACCTAGCTTAGTAATTTCTTCATGAGGCTGTCTTTGCTATTTGTTGTCCCATTTCCAAATGCTAGACTTGTATTCTATTATCATTTGCCTCCCTGCCTATAATATGGGTCAGGAGATGAATACCTGACCCTGGCTGGGTAAACATAATGCCTTAGTCCATGGCTACAGTGATTGGTGCATACAGTGAACATATGAATGAAATTGGACTAATCACAGCCTTTCTTAGAACTCTTCTAAATTGAACTAGAGGAATATAATCTTTTCTATTTGGTCCTCGGAGCTGTTAGAATGTGCTCCCAGGGATGTTTGTAGCTTTTTCCTTCTCTCCTTCATACTTTACAAGGAACCCTACAGTAGGAGAAGTGGAAACCAGCCTGTAGAGAATTACAAGTAGAGAACCTTACAGTCTTCATGGTTTCCATGGTCCCTCAGAATAGTGCACCCCATCCTCTGAATTGGTTATGTAGGTCAATAAACTTTCCCTTTTAATTTAAGTAGTTAAGAGTTTCGATTGTATCAAAGGTTTTATCTGATAGAAAGCTAGGATCAATATTTTGTGTCTGGGGAAGATAATAGGGAAGTCAAAGTTGACTTCCAGTCATCTATTTATATATCATTTCTCTCTTACAGCTTTATAACTGTATCGATATCTGTTCCCTCTCCTAGATGTTGAACTCCTTGAAGGCACAGGCTTTATCTTAGTCCATCTTGTTTGCTTTTAAGCCCATACGTAGCACAGTGTCTGAAACAAATTAGGTGTTCAGTAAAGTTTTGCTGTTGAATAGTAAAGTTCATATAAGATAAAGTACCATTAATTTATATAGAATGTTTTCCCTTTTGGCACAGTGTTAGTGTCAGGGATGGGAGAGAAGCATATTATACTGTTTTTCAACCATCTTTACCTAATGAGTGTTTGAAACATACTTCAAATCTTCCTCTTTACTGTAACCTTTAATGTTAACTACAATTTTTATCCTTTTGTATGCATAATATATACTTAAAACCACATTTGATTTCTGCTTTAGGCTAAGGGAAATTATTTTTAAAGAGAGAAATTCCAAAGTACAACTCGAAGTTATGGTTCACAAACTTCAAAATGAAATTAAAAAACTAACCATTGAATTAATTAAAGCAAGAGATCAACAAGAGGATCACATAAGACACTTAAGAACCCTGGAAAAAGCATTAGAAAAAATGGAGAGGCAGAAAGGGCAGCAGCAAGCAGCACAGGTACTTCTCTCTTTTTAATCTGTCAGTCATATGAATTGGCACAAATTCATAGTTTTATCTTGAAACATTATAATGTTACAGAGAAAACTTAAAAGATATTAGGGTATATGCAAAAATTAATTTAAATGTAACAATTCCTGTGGAATTCTTTCTTTTCTTTCTTTTTTTCTTTTTGAAGATTTTATTTTTAAGTAGTCTCTACACCCAACATGGGCCTCAAACTTACAACCCCCGAATCAAGAGTCACATACTCTATCAACTGAGCCAGCCAAGACGGGCAGACACACACACCGTGCCACACACCCCCCACCGTGGAATTATTTCTGACTAGAAATAATTTGTGCGGACAAAGCAGTTGTAAGAGTAGTTGGTAGAAAATATTGTAGGTCGTTAGGCTTGTGTTCTGAGAGCCAGGTTTTAAAAGTCTTTGGGGAGCCTGGGTGGCTCAGTTTCATACTTTCTGAGTGGAAATTATTGAGGTCTGTGGTGTAATTAAGCTATAGATAATGCTAGTGTTTGATGCTTCTAAAGCTAAACTTTATTTGACCGTAGCATCATTAATTTAATAAATTTTGAAAATCAACTTAGTCACCAGTTCCTGTTATTGAGAAGGCACTTTTCTTTGGAGACCTGGCATTAAAATAGAAGCAGGGAGAGTATTATCTAAATACTATAATTGTGTATATTTACTCAGATGCGACTTATCCAAGAGGTGGAGCTCAAAGCTGCCGCTGCTGATACAGAAATAAACTTACTTAGAACTTCTCTTCATCAAGAAAAGGAACAAGTACAGCAACTTCATGAACTTCTTGCATTGAAAGAACAAGAACACAGGTAAATGAAAAATATATCAGGAAAATAATGGCTTTTTTTTTTTTTTAAAGATCTTATTTTTATTTATTTATTTGTGAGAGAGAGACAGCACACACACACATGCTCACATGCACATAAGTAGGGGGAGGGTCAGAGGGAGAAGCAGACTCCCCACTAAGCAGGGAGCTGGATGCAGGGCTCAGTCCCAGGACTTGGATCATGACTTGAGCCAAAGGCAGACGCTTCACTGAGCCACCCAGGCACCCCAAATAATGACATTTAAAAATAGAAAAAAAAAAGTTTCTTGGTTCCTCCCTACCCTACTCCTTTACCTAAAATTGGACTGATTGATCAGTGGTGAAATCTAACAGTTCATGAAAAATACCATGTTTATGTATGCATTATGTATGTTTATGTAATGCATTATATTAAGAACTAGTAGCTTAAAAACAAATAGGTGTCTTTATTGCGGTAAGAGCTTATAACAATGAAGCTTATTTTATATTTTTCCAAACCCAACCAAAAGTTGGTCATTGTAATACAGAGAAAACTGTTTTAATTGACCTCCAGGTAACTCCCTGTTAAATTAATAGTTTGTATTCCTCTGAAGTACAGTAGTCAATGAACTTTTTCTGTGAAGGGCCAGATAGAAAATATTTCAGGCTTTTCAGGCCATACCAAACTATATTTTTGTAGTAAAAAAAAAAAAGTAGCCATAGGGAATATGTAAATGAGTGGGCATGGCTGTGTTCCAATAGAAGTTTATTTCTCAAAAACAGAGTCTTAGGCCAGATTTGGTCCATCAGTTGTAGTTTGCCAGCCCTATTCTATGGAATCCACAATAATTTGAACACTTGCAGCTAGTTATCTACTTATTCCCCTACCAGATGAATTGTGTATTTGCCATGGGTTAATTGTGTTTGTTCCAAAACCAGTTTTGTGATTGCCTTTACATAGATGAGATTTTTAATGTATAAATTAAATTTTGATGTGCTGGGAAAAATTGTCATCGTATGCAGGGGCAGAACAACTATAGAAGGTGGGGGGGAGATAATTGTAAAAATCTAAAATTTGCACTTAATTTCCTTTACAAATATCTTTTAACTTCTTGTTACAGTCTAAAGAAACCAAAACTAGAAATAATGGATTTTGTATTATGGGTTTGACTTACTCAGGAAAAATAGTGGAGAACTCTAAAGAATGAACTCACATTTAAATTAAAAAAAAAAAAAAAAAAAAACCTTGCCCTGTATATCAAAAGATTGGTGAATAATTTCAAACTTTAACTGATTTTTTTTTTCTATTAACCAACCACCAGTAATAGTCAGACTATATTAGTTGTATGTCAAAGATACAGCCAAAGTAGAGGATATAGTGAAGTAGAACTTGACTTCTACAAATGCACCTAAAGAATGTTAGAAGCCATACAGTGACTCTGGACTATATCAGTTTAGATATGGCATACTCCTTTTATCTCCATCACCACTGAACATACACTTCAAATAAAACTCACATTCTTCCTCTACCATCCTGTGCCAGTTTCTTTGCACCAAAGTGAGGAGCTGATTTTAAATTAACAATAGAGAATATAGACTATTTTAACAACTATTTAAAGACTTTGAAAGTTTTTCTTTCCAGGTGAATAGCATCCTGTGATTTTTATTTGTTTTGCATTCCAGGAAAGAACTTGAAACAAGGGAGTTTTTCAGTGATGCTGAGTTCCAGGAAGCCTTAGCTAAAGAAGTAGCTAAAGAAGAAAGAAAGCATGAGCAAGATATAAAAGAATACCAAGAAAAAATTGATACATTAAACCAACAGTATATGGATTTAGAAAATGAATTCCGTATTGCTCTAACTGTTGAAGCCAGAAGATTTAAAGATGTAAGAATTAGCATCTAGCTTTGTATTGAAAACAGAATCAGCAAGATATGGTTGGATGAGAGGACTGTATTTTAGAATTCTAGCTTTATTTACACATTGGCTATGTGATTTTAAGCAAATTACTTAAATTTTTAGAGCCTTAGTTTCTTCACATGAATAATAGCTACTCTTCAGTGCTGTTGGAAAAACTAAGTGAGATTATAAATGGTCAAGTAAAGAGCACTAGAATAGGAATTGGGCAGCCTGAATTCTTCTATTACTATAGAGCAGGGATTGGCAAACTAAAGCCCCTAGGCCTATTTTTGTGAATAAAGTTTTATTAGAACTCAGCCACAGAGACAAATAGTTTATAAATATTTGGAGAACTGCTATTTATAATGCAATTTTGAAATATAGGTTAAAGATGGTTTTGAAAATGTTGCAACTGAGTTAGCAAAGAGCAAGCATGCTCTTGTTTGGGCTCAACGAAAAGAAAATGAATCTTCCTCTTTAATTAAAGATCTGACCTGTATGGTGAAGGAGCAAAAAACAAAACTTGCAGAAGTTTCAAAATTGAAACAGGAAACAGCAGCAAATTTACAGGTAAAACATTATAACATATTTCCTTTTTAGTTTTCTATGTCATAGTTTCAAGTGTATCGTGACGATTTTAGGAAGTAGCGCAATTATGGACTTTTAAATAATGCTAATTATATATTTGAGGTGAATGAGAAAAGTAATATAACTAGGAGATTAAACCATGATTTCATAGATTGTATTGCTTATACTAAAATAGTATTTAAGTAAAATAAGTGAATTTAAGAAATGTACTAAGTAAATAGGTGCCAATTATACAGTGATACAGCAAAAATTGTGGTGGTGATACTCAGCTGGTAACCTGAGTTTGGGAAACACAGGCGAATTGCTGATAATTTTGTGGTGGTGATGGTTGTTTTTAGATATACCTAGCTGTAATAATTTTTAAATTTTTTAGTGCTGTTGTCTCAGTTTCAAACATTAGTGGTATTTTGCCCAAGAGAACTTAATTCCTGGAAGTGTCCTTTAGGTTATTGATATAAATGGTTGGTAAGAAATTTTGAGTATTCCATGTATAGTTACTCTTTTAAGATATTGATACTAGAATAAAATTCAGTTTTTAAAGGGATAGTCTCTTAAAATTTGACTTTTTATGACCTATATCTGTCTTTAACAAAATTAAAACTTTTTTTGATGTAAAATTTAGGAGCATTTACCTTGTATTTGCTTAAATAACATTTTTTTCTCCTAAAGTGCAAAAAGTAAAAAATAAAGAAGGCTTAAATGTGATAATTACTTTGCTTCCCCCTCCCCCAATGTTTCTGGGGATGTACAGAATCAAATCAGCACCCTTGAAATCTTGATTGAAGATGACAAGCAGAAGAGTATTCAAATAGAACTTCTCAAGCATGAAAAAGTCCAGCTTATTTCTGAGCTAGCTGCCAAGGAATCACTAATTTACGGTCTAAGGACAGAAAGAAAAGTATGGGGGCATGAGCTGGCGCAACATGGTAAAATTTTCAAATTTTCAAAGCAAAAATAGCCCATTCTTCTAAATCAACGAATCTGGGTATTGAGAAAAGGAAGGACTTTTTAACCTGCCTAAGACATACCAAAAAAGAAAGTGACATTTTATATGGAAGGATAAGCAGGCATTTGCCAGACAAACAGCCAAATGAAATGGCTCCTAAGTTATGAATTTATTACACTAGTTAGGAAGTTACAGCTCTGATTTTGGTGGTGGTGGTGGTGGTTTTCTTCCCAATATAAGTGGGTTACTTTTCTGAACAGGTATATCTTTACAGTGCTACAACTGACTAAGTCATTGAAATAATTCCTTCTTATACAATGCTTTTAAATTTTTGTATAGTATACAGTATTCAGTTTTTTTCTAAAATCGTTGGTAACACTTACCTTGTTACTGATGGAGAAATGTGAGATAGTATATGAATGAAAACCACTTTAGGCTTAGGTAAATTTACTCTTAGTCTCCTTTCTTTTCTAGTCACTATAAAGCAAAAGATGGACCCTGTTTTCTGGCATTTGTAGATACTTTACAAATTATGAATAGCTAGATGTTGGTTTTAATGGAGAATTGCCATTTGTCCATTCCATATAATAATCTTGAATATGATTTTTTTTGTTTGAATGCCATAACTTGACTAATTAAATACTACATGTCTGAGTTACTTGTTCTTGATTTGTAGTTTTAGGTTTTCCAAAAGACCTTTTGGTTTTCTTCCCCTTTCCTTTCTATTATGCTTTATATATTTTGGTTTTTTTATTCAGTTTTTCTTTTTATTTACTGTATTACACATTGTTAAGTTGGATGTTCATAAAATACAAATCTTCCAAGGTCTTTTAAAGTTTGTTACTGATGATGTTTATTTCTCAGGATCATCTCTAGCCTTAGATCGTGGGAAATTAGAGGCTCAAATTGAAAGTTTATATAGAGAGAATGAGTCTCTGAGAAAGAAAAATGAATGTGATAATGATGCATTAAGAATTAAGTGCAAAATCATAGAAGACCAAACTGAAACCATTGGAAAATTAAAAGCTGTAAGTTTGATACTTTATTTTGGGAAAAGAGCATGTGGCAGATTTGTAAATTACTGGTTCAAATTATCAAATAAATATCTATCTCAATGAATCCAAACTGTTGTGGAATTTGAGACAGATTGTCATCTGTTTCCTTGTATGATATATGCCTTTTCCCTTTTAAAAGGACCATATGGCTTTTATTTATTAATTTTAAATTACTTTTACCTCATAATTTTATGGGATGATATTATTATTGCCTGTGAAATAACTGGAAATAGTGTCAATAAAGGATTAGGAATCTTAAGAAAATTCATGTTTTATATGTTTAAAATATCCTTTTAGAGCATTGTTTAAGATGTTCCGATATTGCTAAATCACATCTCAAAATTATGACAAGACCAACTATTCTATATTTAAAAATATAGACTGTTTGTAAAAGATTCATACTTGTTCCCAGGGGAAACCATTTTTTTACCCTCTTCTTCAATATGGCCTGTCTTAATAGAGATACTAACAGAATTGTTTGCTTCAAAGTATGTTACATGAAAAATTTACAGAGAAATTTTTTAAAGTTATCTTGAGCACTGAATCAAATTTGATCTCCAAAATTTTCTTCACAAGATCATCTATTATAAAAATGGAGAAAAGAGTTCAGAAGCTTCTAGATGAGGTTATCACCCATTAAAGAACTCATTCTTCAGAGTAACTACAACTGCCTAAGATTTATTTTTCTTTTTCTCAGTCATTTTTTTAAAAAAATTCCTTGAGGGGCGCCTGGGTGGTGGAGCGGTTGAGCGTCTGCCTTCGGCTCGGGGCGTGATCCCGGCGTTATGGGATCGAGCCCCACATCAGGCTCCTCCGCTATGAGCCTGCTTCTTCCTCTCCCACTCCCCCTGCTTGTGTTCCCTCTCTCGCTGGCTGTCTCTATCTCTGTCAAATAAATAAATAAAATCTTTAAAAAAATAAATAAATAAATAAAAAATAAAAAAATTCCTTGAGAACTTTATCAAGTACAGAAAATCAACATTTATCACCATGTTGCTATATCCATAGTTAGGCTATGAATGCCTGAACTATACCACCCTAAACAGTTACATAGGTATTCCCTCAATTGAAATTTGATTTTAGTATATCCAAAATTTCAAATATATATATCATACATGCCAAGCAGCAGGGAAAAATCATCGAAAAATTTTTTTAGCAATAAGTCTTTTTTCTTGTTTTAAAAATCTAGCCAAGCATATTTTCCTTTGAGTTAAGCTAAATATGAAACACAAGGACTTGTGATTTGCTTTTAAATTTCACGAGGCAAAGCAGGTGATACTGTAGGTATAATACATTGTTTTTGACAAAGCTACTTCCATAGAAGACTGCTGCCTTGTCAGTGTTAGAGCAGGAAGGAAATGACTAGTAATGAATGATAACAGTTGATCTGAAACACAGAAGAGTTTTAGTTTTAGGTTTTTGGTTTTTAAAAAAAGTTCAGCCCATCATTTTTTCCCCCACAATTTACTACATTTATTATAAAGAACATTGCATTAGCCTCAAAGATATGAGTATTAATGCTGCTTTTCAGTTAATCATATAGCATAGAGAGGTAGTTTGGCATAATTTCTTTCAGCAGCAAATTCCTCATCGCTAATACCTAAAATGGATGATGACCATTACTCATCGTTAAATTAGATATTCATAAAATAGAAATCCTCCAGGTCTTTTAAAGTTTGTTATTGATAATGTTGTTTCTCAGGTTTGTCTCTAGCCCAAAATCATGGGAAACTAGGGGTTCAGATTGAAAGTTAATGTTGAAGGAGCAAGTCTGCAAAAGGCAAATGAACATGATAGTGATGTTTGAGGTTTTCAGTTTGGAGATTGATAATTTCAGTTAAATAGATTCTATAGTTAGTTTTTGACTATGGAAATCAGAAGCAGAAATTTTTTTAAATTCTGTTTCCTCCCCATATATTATTTTGGTACTTTTCAGTATATATGGCTCACAGTACTCTCTGATGATGCAATGTTTGTTATTCTTTTTTATTAATAGGATTATTTCATAAGACTCTTATAGCTTTTGTGGATTCCCATAATATGTGTCAAGACTGATCACTCTTAAGTGCTTCAGAGAGTTGTGGGGAGAAAATAAACAATTCATGACTTTATTTATTTTTTAATATTTTATTTATTTATTTGACAGAGAGACAGCCAGAGAGAGAGGGAACACAAGCAGGGGGAGTGGGAGAGGAAGAAGCAGGCTTCCCAGCAGAGCAGGGAGCCTGATGGGGGGCTCAATACCAGGACTCTGCTGGGATCACGCCCTGAGCCAAAGGCAGACGATTAATGACTGAGTCACCCATGCGTCCCCAATTCTTGACTTTAATGCAGATGTTGGTCAGGACTACAAGACTACTTGACATCTTTGCTTAGAATTTTTAATGTGTATCACACTGAAGAATTGAACCTCCTCCTTATAATACTTATGAATAGGTATTTAAGTTAGCCTTTTCCAGTATTTGTTTGCCTCCATCTTCTTCCCAGAAGGAAAAAAGGGCAAGGTGGGGCAGAGGAAACAGTAAAAATCAGAACTACCAAGTTCATCTTTTTCTTAATCGCAGGGACTGATATCAGTAGGTGGTATATAGCAGGGCTACTCCAGACATCCAGGCATGCCCACATAAAGCAAACAAATGTTCACCGGAATAAGTAACCTATATGAGGCCTAGTACCTGCAAACTTTTAACAGTGCCTGTGGTGGTTTTGATCTTTCATTATCCTCTGATTTGTAGTATGTAAATACAGGATAAAGTCTGGCTCATGGTATAGAAGATAGAATAAAAAATGTTTTGGGAGATATGAAACCTGTTTTAGGTGACATTTTAATAGTGATAAAATCATACTTTATTTTCAAGTAAAGTATTTGCTCATCCTGATGCAGAAAGCACTTCTGTTTAGCACAGTAGAAATAGCAGTTTAATTTATGCCATGACATATACTGTGAATATCAGTGTTTGCTGTATCAGTCATCCAATTAAAGTTTGCTTTCTGTTTTTTTTCATGAAATCATCTTTTCAAATGCAAAATTGTGGTAATTGAAAATTTGTGCTGCTTTCTTTTCTTTCTCTCTCCTTCTATGACTGATAATTGCCTAACTTACTGAAATAAAAAATGTGAAGGGAATAAAATTTTATTTTTCTTAATAAAGCACTTAAAGTAGTAGTGATGTTTCTTATTGATTGTGATTTTAAAATGTCCCGTAGGGGTACCTGGGTGGCTTAGTCGGTTAAGTATTTGCCTTAAGCGTATGTCCTATAAATCTCTTTGAAAACACTCAATAAACATTCAATTTATTTATTTATTTATTTATTTATTTTTAAGATTTTATTTACTTATTAGAGAAAGAGCACAAGCAGGGGGCAGAGGGAGAGGGAGAAGCAGGCTCCCCACTGAGCAGGGAACCCAACACAGGGCTTGATCTCAGGATTCCTGGACTCCCGAGATCATGACCTGAGATGAACGCAGATGCTTAACCAGTTGAGCCACCCAGGTGCCCCTCTATTTTTTTAATGTGTAGTTTTTAGAATAATTTTAAACCATATCTAATTAATTAGGAAATGAGACATTTAAGGTTAATAAAGGTAAAGTGCTGATTTTTTTTTCTTGAAGTGTGTACAAGAAAGAGAAGAACAAATCAAAATATTACAAGAAAAGATCACTGAAATACAAAAATGTACTCAAGAACAACTTGATGAAAAATCTTCACAACTGGATGACATAATTGAAAAACTGGAAAGACACAATGAAAGAAAAGAAAAACTAAAACAACAGTTGAAAGTAAAGGAATTAGAACTTGAAGAAATTAGAAAAGCTTACAGGTACATAGTATTTCCTGTTGAGAAATAAAATGTGGCTAAATAATTTCATATAATCAGTTTTATTTTTTAAATTGTTTCTTTTTGTATTAGTACACTTAATCAGAAATGGCATGATAAAGGAGAGCTTCTAAGTCATCTTGAAATGCAAGTAAAAGAAGTGAAAGAAAAATTTGAAAACAAGGAAAGGAAACTGAAAGCAGAAAGAGACAAAAGTATTGAACTACAAAAGTAAGCACTAGGTCCTAAAGTATGTGGGGGATCTTTAAACATAAACACTGAATTGGAATGGGGGAGATAATGTAAAAAGGACAGAGAAAAGGGCTAAACACATGTTGGACTTAGTTATTTGCCAAGTACTTTACTTCCATTCTATCTATAAAATGTAGATAATAGTTCCTACCTCAAACTTTTGATGTGAGGTTTAAATTTTGTGTGTATGTATATTTATGTATATATATGGCTTATATGAGTTATTTAGTACTTAATGCCTGACACATAGTAATTGCTGTGGAAAAATATTATACTCTATAGAAAGTTCTAATTAATAATACAGTTACTTGTTTGTCTGCTAACAGACCCTGTTCCACTTTGCTTTCAACCAGCACTAATACAGGGTCCTTGGCTTGGAACCTATTGTAATTTTCTCTCCTGTCTGTCACAATTTGAAGTCTTTTATATCCTAAAAGAAATAATCATCTCCTATAAATAGCATTTCCTAAACTTTAATATAAATCATAAAGCCTGATAGTTTTCAAAATATCTTACATTGTTTATTATTGTTTTAATTGCAAAACAGTAAAGACCTGATTTTATACATTAATGTGTTTATGACTAGGATTAGTATATATGATTTTTGACTTAATAGAATTTTAATAAAAACATTTTATTTATATAGCCTTTTATAATATATAAATTAATTTTTTTTCTTGTATCTTAATTTGAACCCAGCAATAATTCTGTGAGGTTGGCAGAACAGGTAGGATTATCCTGTTTTATAGTTAGTTGAAAAATTTAAATGCAGAGTTTGTGACTTGCCCTTAAGTCATATGGCTACTAAGTGTTGCAACTGGGAATAAAAAAGACTTAATTCATGGACCTGGTGTTCAATCCATTATTATTATGGGCTATACCAAAAGCAGAAAATGTGTTCATTATGGACTTAACTTTTTTAATAAATTTATTCATATTTAATATAAAGGAATTGGTTTTTTGCCTCTAAGAAACTTTTAGCACTAAAATTTTGTGAATACAATTTAATGTGTTTATTAACATAGAGTGTTATTTGTTAAGCATTAGCATAGAGAATTCAGACATACAATACATATTCATAAACTTAAACCTTCCTATAGCGTACACCTCTCAAATTACCATACTGCAAACACATGGGAAATAAAAAGATTGATAATAGTCATCTGTGAATGTGCTTATAAATCATACCCTTAGACTCAAAATAAATGAGAACCAGAGTACTCTAACTTTTAGAGGGTGAAAGTGTAACACATTTTCGTTGATGTTACCCTACCCTGTTGTGACTAACAGATTCCACTGGATGATGAACCACTTATATCTTTAGTCACCCAAGATAGCCCTTTGCTACTTAATGGAGTTATACTTCCATTAAAATATGAATATAAGAGTTGCCATCTAAGAAGAAAAACAATCCTAATTTTTATGCACAATGATAATGTGGTTTTTATTTTTAAGGGATGCGGTGGAAAAGCTTCATAGTATGGATGATGCCTTTAAAAAACAAGTCGATGCAATTGTTGAAGCTCATCACGCTGAAATAATACAACTGGCAAGTGAAAAGCAGAAATACATTGATTCTGCAAATTTAAAGGTACTATAAATAAAAAGTACAATCCATCACTATTTTGGAAAAAGTTTCCAGAGAGTATTTTATTAATTAGGGTTTAAGACTATCATTGATGGTCTTCAATGATATCGTTTAATAACAAGATATCATTTAATATCATTGACAGAGGAACTTAGGGTGGTGTTAAATCAGAGGTAGACATCAGAGTCACCTGTAGAGCTTTTTAATAATACACATGCATGAGCTTCCCCCTCAGAGACTTTCATTTCCTAAGTCTCTGGTTAGACCCAGGTATTTTTAAAATGCAACAGGTAACCCCTGTTTGGTTTGGTATGTCCCCTCTGTTGAGATCCACTAGGTGAGTGGACAGTTGTAAATTTCCGTTTTCCCTTGATTTTGAAGCGGCAGTAAGAAACTGAGATATCTGTGAGACGGAGATTGAAAATCAGCTAGCTGGGAAAGAGTTCATAAACAGAAAGTGTAACTCTGTATAATTATAATGACAGTTGTGTGATTAGGTGACATTACCCTCAGGAGTCTATGTGAAAGAAAAAGAAGCAAGCGACAAGGTCTTTGGAAATAATGGCAATAAATAAGGAAGTATAACTTGTTCAAAATGTAGTTCTTTATTTTATTTCAGGTCAACAGATGTTTCAGAAGTTTTCTTTAAAATCTACCAAGTGTTAACAAGGGTGCATCAGGTAATACCAAATAAAGCATAAGATTAGGCCCTTAGCTGGAAGGAAAATACTAAGTTTGATTTTGGACCTCTGGTGCCAAAGTGGTGTAACATCAAAGGGATGTTAGAGAGTTACAGAAATGGCACCAGGGCTTAAATGTGATAATCGTGAAAAAACATTGCAAATTATACATAAAGATGATAATTTAAATTAGGAGAAATATTCTAAGGGAAAAAGATTTAGGAACTCTGTAGTAGAGATTTGGAAGAGGGAAGTAAACAGAAAGGAATGGTCATATTGATAGCACTAACAGGAATGTTGTGTCATAGGAGAGTTGAAGCAGAAATTAATAGTATACAGGGGCGCCTGGGTGGCACAGCGGTTAAGCGCCTGCCTTCGGCTCAGGGCGTGATCCCGGCGTTATGGGATCGAGCCCCACATCAGGCTCCTCTGCTGTGAGCCTGCTTCTTCCTCTCCCACTCCCCCTGCTTGTGTTCCCTCTCTCGCTGGCTGTCTCTATCTCTGTCGAATAAATAAATAAAATCTTTAAAAAAAAAAAAAAGAAATTAATAGTATACAATACAGAGAATCCTAGGAGAATATAGATTAGGAAGAAGTGATAAAATTATCTCTCAAAAAGAAGGTAATTTAAAACCAACAGCAATTTTAGAAATGCAGTAGACCAGATGAAAGCATTTCTTTGGGAAAGGAGGTTATTTCAGTTTTAAGGAACTGATGTTTTAGTTGAACTCATGACTCCTCATTCATACGTAGCACAGGACAGTGGAAAGATTAAGTCAGAAGACTGAGTTTCTGTTCATACGTGCTACTGAAAAACTGCACAACCTTGAACAAATTTTCTAAGCTCTAAAATACAGTTAAGATAAATTACCATGTGTTCATCACAAGAACCTGTGAGATCTAGACAATATAAATGTAAGTACTTTGTATATAATATTAGTATTTGAACAAGTTATATTATACACACCTCTTTGCTTTAAATGAATAATGCAAGTTCGATGAATAATGCAAGTTAGAAAATTCATGAGAGTAAAGTTTGACTTTTTCTTTCACAATGCATTTTTAAAATATATTTTCTTTAAAAAATTTAAATGTAAAATTTACATGTTGATTTAGGTTCATAGAGTTGAAGAAGAAATGCGTGAACTTCTTCAGGAAACATGCAAGAACAAAAAAGCAATGGAAGAAAAAATTAGGCAACTTGCTTTTGCTCTTACTGAAATTCAGCAAGAAATGTGATGGTTCTGAGAATGAATTTAATTGAAATGGAACAGCAGACCTATTGTAAAAATGATTAAATATTGTAATAGTAGTAACGGCTACGACTTTGAAACGTCTCTTTCTACACATTTCATTTTGATTATATTTTAAAAGACTTTTGATCAAGTATTTTTTAACTGTATGTGTAGGTTTTTATAATAAATTGTTGATAATTATGTGTATTAGAAAAAACTATCAGAATAACTAGATTTACAACACTTTCTTGTTTCTGTGCTATACATTGTTTGGTAATTACACATTTGCCTTCAAATATGTAAATGGAAATTAACATTAGTGTTTGGACTATATGAGGTAAAGTGTTTTAATCATTGTTGTTACCTTATTGTGTTGATGCAGAACTAATTATATTTATTGGTCATCTTCAGGTGATGTAGCTCCATTTTTTTTAAATGCTCATAAGTGTAGCTGAAAAGTATTTGAAGTCTGTTTGATATTAGATATGGCATTCTTAAAGCATATGTAGCCATCTCCACATCACTCGTAATGACCCCTTTTTATAATGCATATGACTTCTTCATTAAAGATAACATATAAGGTTTTATAAACATTGTCTGTTCCTCAAGAGGAACACTGCTGTTCCACCTTCATTATCCCTTCTAATCACTGTATTTGGAAGAATTCTTTCATTTTTGTCATCTCGTATGTTGCTATGTATGCAGAACAAAAACCTAAGTACTATTACTATTTCTAAAAGAAAGAATATAATACCACATTTTTAACTAATATCCACTGAACTAAGTTGTTTGGGGTTTTCTTTTTCTTTCTTTCTCTCTCTCTCTCTTTCTTTCTTTCTTTTTCTTTTTTCCTTCCTTTCTCTTTCTTTCTTTCTCTCTCTGTCTTTTTCTTTCTTTCTCTTTTTTCCTTCCTTTCTTTCCCTCTCTTTCTTTCTTGTCTTTCTTTTCTTTTCTTTCTTTTCTTTTTTCTTTTCTTTTCTTTTCTTTTCTTTTCTTTTTTTTTCTTTTCTTTTCTTTTCTTTTCTTATCGTGGGTCCTAAACTAAGTTTTAAAAATTAAATGCAATCAGACAAAAAGGTAAATGGTTCTAAAAGAGAGGGCTCCACTTCGTGAGAGGCAAGCTTCTTACTGAAATCTATGGGACGACGTCAAGCATACCAACATGCACAGTGGGGGTGGGAGAGCAGGGCATAAAAAATAATTGGAAAAAAGTGGCCTAAAATTTCCTAAATGTGATAAAAAGATTAACCCGCAGATCTAAGAACTTCAGTAAAACCTAGGATAAACACAAAGAGAACCATACCTAGGCACTTTATAGTCAAACTCGTGGGAAATTCTTGAAAGCGGCAAGAAAATACGATTCATGTAAAGAAACAATGTAATTAGCTGTTGACTTCTCATCAGAAACAGTAAAGGCCAGAAGGCAGTGAGAAACATACTTGAGGTATGGGGGGGAAATGGGTTATAACCAAGAATTATACACCCAAAAAAATATATCCAGCAAAGCTGTCAAGATAAATGCAAGATAATGGCATGCCCAGACAACTGACAAAATTTATTGCCAGCCAACCTACCTTAAATACTGAAGTTCTAAAGGCTGAAAGAAGATGATTCCAGAGAGTAACTCAAATCCACTGGAAGAAATGAAGAATACTGGGAACACTAAACACGTAGGTAAGTTCTCCTAAGACCATAAATATGTTTTTCTTCTGCTAATTAGAAGACATTCTACACAGCAATAATTGTAACACTATATTGAATTTACAGCATATGTAGGTGAAATATGTGTAACAAAAACAGCATGAAGTTGGGGGAAGGAACAGCTATATTGTTTAATGTGCTAGATTAATAGTAATCTAAAGATGACTGGTAAAGTGCATATTGTAATTCCTACAACAGCCACTAAGAAAATAACCCAGTTATACTTGAAAAATCAACAGAGTGAGTTCCACTTCTAGAATGGCAGCACAAGGAACTCTGGATGTGTTTTCTAGCAAAACAACCACAACTGGTAAAAAGTATTTTATTTATTTATTAAGGTTTTATTTATTTGAGAGAGCAGGGGGAGGGGCAGAGGGAGAAACAGACTCCCTGCTGGGGGGGGCCAACATGGAGCTCTATACCAAGACCCCAGGATCATGATCTGAGCTGAAGGCAGACAGTTTTTTGGGTTTTTTTAAAAGATTTTATTTATTTAATTGACAGAGCTAGCCAGCGAGAGAGGGAATACAGGCAGGGGGAGTGGGAGAGGAAGAAGCAGGCTCCCAGCAGAGAAGCCTGATGTGGGACTCCATCCCAGGACTCTGGGATCACGCCCTGAGCCAAAGGCAGATGCTTCACGACTGAGCCACCCAGGCACCCCTGAAGGCAGACACTTAACCAACTCAGGAGCCCTGTAAAAAGTATTTTAAAGCACCCATTTAAAGTCTGAAAATTGTCCTAATAGCATACAGCAGATGAAGAAATATTTCTTCAAGAAAATGTATTCTCTGTAAGCACAACAAAAGCCTACAATAGATTCCTTAAAATGCCCCGTTTTCACCTAAAAAAGTAGACATGCAAAGAAATAGAAAAGGGGGACCCATACAGAGGTGAAAAAGCAGGCAGGGAAAAATACTTAAAAGAGAGCCCAGATATTAGATAAAGACTTCAAAGCAACCACTGTATATTCAAAAGACTGAAGGGAAGCAGGCTTTAAAAGTAAAGGAAGCTATGTTAATAGTGCTTACCAAATAGAGAATAAAGAGAAATATTTTTTAATGAAATTTTACTTTAGGGGTTCTACAGGGCATTTGAACCAGCAGAACAGTCTGTGAACTTGGAGATTATGCAATCCGAAGAAGAGGAAAAGCACTGAAGAAAAATTAACAGAACCTCAGAAATGTGGATCGTATTACATGTACCAACATACAGTGAAGTACAAAAGGAGAGGAGAGAAAGAATTGATATATATGAATTCTAAATAAGGTTATGTAGAATATAACTATATAACCTATATATTAGAAATAGTATAAGCTTCCCAAATTTGATGAAAACCATGAATTTACACTCCCAAGCAGCTAACTTCAAGTAGGACCAATTCATAGAGAGCCACCCCCACATAGTAAAAAATTACTGAAATTGGAAGAAATGTGAGAAGTCCCCAAATATTTGCAAATTAAACCGCAATTTCTAAATAACCTATGAGTCAAATAAATGACAGAGAAAAGGTGCGATAGAGGAATGGGCTCTGTATTGACCCATGCTGTGTCTGGGGCAGGGGGAAGGGGTGTTGCGTAGGTAAGATTCAAAGACTGGAGAGGTTTAAAAAATCATTCAGCTTTCTTAGTTGTGGGGCACAAGAAAGGCTGCTTACACTGTAACCTGTATCTGGATCCAAAAATCTTTTTCCCCAGTTGTATCAATTTGTAATTGACATGTAACATTGTATAAGGTATACAATGTAATGATATGATGTATGTATATATTGTGAAATGATTACAATATGTTTAATAGTATCCATCACTACACAGTACATTTTTTTGTGATGAGAACTTTTAATATCTACTCTGAGCAACTTTCAAATATACAATACACAATTGTTAACTCTAGTCATCATGTATACTATATCCCCAGAACTTAAATATAACTGTAAGTTTATACTTTTTGACCACCTTCATTCAATTCCCCCCACCCCTGGATCCAAAATCTTGATTTAAAAGTACCTAGACTTAAACTCACTAGTCTAGTTTCTGTTAGTACATACCAGCCACTAAATTCCTAAAGCCAAGATATGCTGTCTTCAATACTGAGCTCCTGCACTGCTGGGATGTTAGGTATAGGAGTTCCAGTTTAGCATTCTGGGGAGATAATTGGAAAAGATATTCTACCTGCTGTCATCTATTGAAATCCCAAAATGTTCACTCAAATGGCCAAACCCTGAGTGTTTGGGGGGATAGCAGTTTATCCTCTTTTCTGTCGAGTTATTAGAAAATAAACAGCAGCTGCTACCCTTCTTCATTAAACCCTACTAATATTTAAATACCATCAATGCAGTGAAGTAGTAATGCCCTTAGGTTGATATCATTGCAAGTTCCAGTATATCAATCTGCAACAATTAATAGATGAGTCCATATTTTACGGAGTAGGAGTGTAACCCTGCCAAAACTGTGACTACTTAATTCATTTGGAAGATTTTCATGAAGTCTTGATAACCCGTCTGATTTGTGATTTATGGGCTAGTGATCCCACCACTAATGGTAGGCCTCAATTATCTCTATTTTTTTACTTCCTTTGGCAATATGAGACTGCTGCTCATGACTAATTTATGGCTTAAATCACAATAACCAAGGAGACACAAGCAACTGAACATATTGGTATAATTGACTCATTTAGATATTAAGTGGATGTAACCACTGTTTTTGTCTAAGTGCTCTAGAATACATAGCTTAGTTATTTCAGTATTCTTTCATTATGGTTCTGTCATGCTGGTGTTTCCAACATTTATTGCCACATCCTGGGGTAGAAGCCACAGTCTGACCTAACTGCTTCCCATAAGATAGCTCATGCTTTGTCCTGTCTAGAAGCCTCTGCCCAATCTCTCCACTATCACTCCCTGAAAGATGTGTTGAATCAGGTACACGGCCACCTACAAAGCAAAACAAACACCTATTTACTAGAACTTAGGAAACAAAACCTAGAATTGAAACAAATCTCCCTGATCCTTATCTTTATCTCAGGGTCTTGTTGAAAGATATGCTCAGGCTTTCAGGAAATGGTAAGAATCATATATATGTAGATATATATTTATATCTCCTTTTTATAGTGGGTGTGCTTTCTTTGGTTTTACTGGAAGTGAATTTTAGGAAGATCAATCCATGGGGTCTTCTCTGAGACTCATCAAATCAAAATATTCTTTTCCAAGAGGCTGCTGTACAGTTTTCCAGCATGACTCCTACTAGGCTTTGAAAAGGCTATATTTAGAAATAGTTACATCGGTTATTTAGTTGTTAGTTATAACATCTGTAATTAGATTGAATTTTGCATTATCTTTCTTCAAGAAGTGTACGAATTATAGTCTTCTCACACACACATAGATCTAATTAAGCAGTGCTTTATAAATAAAGTTGGCTTTTTTTTATTAGTCTATTAAACTCTTAGAATATCCTTTTATTTAAACCCAAAGAGATTATTGTTTTTACAACCTGAAGAATTTAGGGCCTAAATACCATAAGAATCTTTGAAATCTTTCCAGGATTTTGATTACTGTCAGGCAATGTTTTCCATAGTAGACAACTGTTTGACATTTCATGGGTGTATGAATCCTCCTGTTCCCCAGTCCCACCTTGCCATAGGCTGCCCTTGTAGTTGCCACAGCTTTAAATGGATTATTTTGTTGTTGTTGTTGGCCATTTTTTCACTTTTATCTCCATACTGCTGTATTTGTTGGTAATGTAACTGTCTTGCTTTTATTTTTTTTTATTTTTTTATTTTTTTATTTTTTAAGTATGCTCCATGCCCAGTGGAACTCAGTCTCACCACCCTGAGATCAAGATCAGAGCTGAGATCAAGAGTCAGACACCAGGGGCGCCTGGGTGGCTCAATGGGTTTAGCATTTGCCTCCGGCTCAAGTCATAGCTCCAGAGTCCTGGGATCAGGCCCTGAATCGAGCTCCCTGCTCAGTGGGGAGCCTGCTTCTCCCTCTCCCTCTGCCCCTCTCCCCTGTTCATGTTTTCTCTCTCTCAAGTAAATAAATAACATCTTAAAAAAAAAAAAAAGACCCCTAACCAACTAAGCCACCCGGGCCCCCCAGTAACTGTCTTGCTTTTAGATTCTGTTTTCTTAGTATATGGCTCATGATGGGAGACTTAGGATCTGTCTATGCCACTTCTTTCCATTATTTTCAAAACTTTGAGGTGGAGGGGCTTCCTGATTGGCAGATATTTTCTTCTGAACAGTAGTGAAAACAACATTGGTTTGCACTTTTACAACCCTGGAATGCCCTTTCTGCTCTCAGTGTTTACAGTGTTGGCATACATCACCTACTATTTTGTAAACACTATTGGACTTATGAAATCTGTGTACATGCTCTTTTTAGTGATCTAACCCACATAAAGATTCTGAACTTTAAGAGGAAATTCTTTGTGATGCATAACTGGCTAAAGACTAGAAGAGTACCCAGTGTGCAATGTCTCCTAAGTAGTGTATGCAGCCTATTGATTGTATGGGTTCCCCTAAGGGACCTTGGAGACAGCCCTTTCCAGTGGGATTTGATGTCTGACCACATGCTATCTCCAATCTAGGCTGCAGACAGGTATGAGCAGTGCTTTGGAAAGCACAGGGTCCATATTGGCCAAATCATCATGTCCCTCTGTATCAAGCTGAGGAGCAAGGAGCATGTACTTGAGGCTCTATGCAGGACCAAGTTCAAGCTCCCTGGCTGCCAGAAGAGTCACATTTCTAAGACTTGACTAAGTTTAATGTGGATGAAATTGAAGATATGGTGGCTGAAGAAAAAGCAGCTCATCCCAGATGGATGTGGAGTCAAATATATCCCTAATGGTGACCCCTTGGACAAAGGTGGGTTCTGCAGTCATGAGAACCTGGGCACTGCCCCCTCCTTATTCATGCCCATCAATAAATACTAGTTCCTGTCAAAAAAAAAAAAAAAACTAGAAGAGTTAAATGTTTTTCTTCCTCTCAGCTAAAAGATAAGTAAGTGTTTACTTAAACTTCAACTGGTTTTGATCACTAAATAAATTGGTACACTTAAAAACTGGTA
Organism: Ailuropoda melanoleuca; assembly: GCF_002007445.2. Classification (NCBI taxonomy): domain Eukaryota; kingdom Metazoa; phylum Chordata; class Mammalia; order Carnivora; family Ursidae; genus Ailuropoda; species Ailuropoda melanoleuca. Next base: position 55,435,249 of record NC_048226.1, read on the forward strand.
TAACATCATGAGTTTCATCTTCATGATTTCTGTCATATTTTCACACTACCCAAATTATTAGTTTCTTATTAGTTTTCCTAAAACTGACTTACCTTTAAAAATTAAATACCTCTTTTAGCCACAATTTAAATAACATAAGTTAAATCACTAGTTTGATGTTCTAGTTATGTTTGTTTTAAAAATTTCCCAATTCACATTAAATTAGTATTACAATTAAAAAGTGCTACAAGTATTACAATTAAAAAGTGCTCGACCATGTAATCAGCTAAAATCATTCTGTGTAATACCAGTAGTATGTGTACCACACATTAGAAAAGACAAATTGTTGGTCTACTGACTGATGAAAGATCCCAAAGGTAATATTTTGGCTTTTCCATTTTTTCCATTTTACAAAGCATTTTTTCTCAAAGATTCTAAAAGCACATATTATTTGATTTGGTAATGTTCATGGCTAACATGACTTAGTTGGAAGATATCCACTGAAGAGTCTGAATTTAATTTTTGCTGGATAAAGTATTTTTATAATAGCATACATATAATTATATAAATATGTGTTTTATAAATAGAACAGTTTAATTACAGTGGAACAAGAGAGTATAGTACATATTTTAAGGTTAGATAATTCTTGGATACCTCTTGTCATTATCTTGAAGGATTTATTTATTTGTTTACTTAGAGTGCTTTATTTTTCATTCTAGGGAATAGGTTTCCTGGTACTGCACAAGGAATTGAATGATGTGGGGATCATTAGTGGTGAAAAATTATCTTTTGACAACACTTTTGACTTGGAATCACTCCCTCTTGGTGATAAATCCAAAAATTTTCAACACTCGTTTGACACAGGGTTTTAGTTGCCAAAGGGTTTGTATGGGAGGGTACTATGCATAAGTTTGTGTCTTAATTGGGGCAATGTATTATGAACAGGAACTCTTTATGTGATGGCTCATTATTTAGACAAGCTGCCATCTTAAGCTTTGGTACTTTAATGATAAGCACTTTCACCTTACTAAAATTTCAAAGAAATGGTGTTATCAATCATGCTAAGCAACTTGATGTTTCAGGAAGGTCTAAATCACATTCAGTTTCAGTAAATGTTTGACCCTATTTGCCTTCCCCTTTTTATCTATATGAGCAGGCAGAGGACTGTTCATGCATAAGGAAATAGAAGATTGCAGTGTATACTAGTTGAATTATATTTTGCTGTAACAAATTTAGATCTCTTGTTCTTATATTTGAACATGTATGGTTGAAATTCAGACCCCACATATCAGATCATAAGCATTAACTTAATGATGAGAATTAGAGGGTTTTTTTTTTTAAGAATTATTTATTTATTTGAGGGGTGGGGGTGGTAGAGGGGCAGAGGGAGAATCCCAAGCAGACTCCTGACTCCCCAGGGAGCCCAACATGGGACCCAATCTCATGATCCAGAGATATCACAACCTGAGCTGAAACCAAGAGTCAGGTGCTCAGCTGACTGTGCCACCCAGGCACCCCAAGCATTAGAATACTTAATACCACTGTTCAAGGAAGAGGCAATATTTCTCTGCTTCTTTTAATGTCATCCCATATTTTTAATACATGCACTCTTTCTGTAAACTGCCTTGATAGTGCAGTACAGTAGAATACAAGTCACCATATAAAATTTAAATTCTAATGTATGTGAATTATATTTCTATATAAGTTTAAGTGTAATTTGCATTTCCTGTTTCTGCTTATGAGGCACAAACTTGTGAAAACAACCTCTTTATTTATTGTATTGTTGTACCATGCAGGATTTTAGTGGACAAAGAATAATGTTGTTTATCATAACGATTTCAAGGATTAATAATCCTTGAAACATATTTCTTACCTAAGTTTGTTGTTTTTTGGTAGTATTGTTTTGCTTGTTTATTTATTTTACCTAGAAAGCGCAGAAGACAGATGTTTGTGTGTTGCAAGTTCTGGAAAGGAAAAACAAAAAGAAATTGTTTTCTTACTAATTCAGAAACAGATTATACAAGGGAGTAATAAAGCTAATGGAGGTAGCCTTGTGATGGAAGTTTTTTAGTTCAAAGGAGACCTGAAAGTTGGAAATTCCAACCAATCATGACCACTAGATATGTTCATGCATTTAAAAATCAGTACAAAATCATCAGCGACCAAAATAAAATTTGGTTGGGGCACCTGGCTGGCTTAGTTGGTAGAGCATATGACTCTTGATCTGGGGGTTGTGAGCTTGAGTCTTAAAAATAAAACCTTAAAAAAATAACAAAAAAACTTTAAAAAATATGTACAGTTGTGTCATAACATGGTAGTTAAATATTTAAGAAAATCCAACCAATTTTTTTTTAATTTCTTTGTAAGATTTTTTATTTTTAAATAATCTCTACACCCAATGTGGGGCTTGAACTCACAACCCAACATCAAAAGTTGTATGCTTTACCAACTGAGCCAGCCAGGCACCCCTCTTAATGATTATTTATATTTTTATTTTTTAACTTTGTTTCTTAAACAATTTCATTAGCAGAAATTTCCAAAAAGATTTAATAATATATATTTTTTTAAAGATTTTATTTACTTATTTGACAAAGAGAGCACAAGCAGGGGGAGCTGCAGACAGTGGGAGAGGGAGAAGGAGGCTCCCTGCTCAGCAGGGAGCCGGATGTGGGGCTCCTTGTGGGGCTTGATTCCAGGACCCTGAGATCATGACCTGAGCGGAAGGCTTAACCAACTGAGCCACCAGGTGCCCCAAGATTCAACAATTTTGAGAAGACTTTTGTATTATCAGCCCCTGATCTTTAGCTGTTTTTAGGGAAAAAGATAATTTCATTATTTTTCATGCTGTTATTCAGTATTTCTCAAAGAATAACCATAGGCATGAGAATTACCTGAAACAAAATTGCAGATCTCCAAGTCAAATTCTCATATCAAATGCTGAATTCATCTCTGAGGTTTGGATCCAAGAACCTGCATTTTTAACAAATACCATAGATTATTTTTCTCAGTAAAGTTTGGGAGCCAGTGGTATAAGTGATTTTTAGCTTCTCCAACAGACGCAAGAGTTTGAAGACTAATTGAAATGATGGCTAATTTGTGAATATTTTCTAGCTGAACCCCAAGTAATTTAAACAAATGAAAAAAATCTATTGTGAAAGATACAAAAACACTGCAAAATAAATTTCAAGTGACCTATTAGCATCATTAACAGTATAATAATTGCTTTCAAGAAAACTTTTAAAAACAAATTTTTAAAAAACTATCTTCAAAATTACCAAAATAGCTTTTATAAAGTAATACTACACGCTGTGAAATGAATTGTGTCTCCCCCAAATTCATATGTTAAAGCCCTAATCCCCAGAGTGATGGTATTTGAGGAGGGAGCCTTCGGAAGGAAGGTATTAGGTTTAGATGAGGTCATGAGAGTAGGGACCTCATGATAGGATTAGTGTCTTTATAAGAGACCCTGGGGAGCTTCCTTGCTCTTTCTGTCTCTGCCTTGTGAGGACACAAAGAGAAAGTCTATAAGCCAGGAAGAGAGATCTCACTAGAACCTGACCATGCTGGCACCCTGATCTTGGACTTCCTGGCCTCTAGAACTGTGAGAATGACTATGGTATTTTTGTTATGACAGCCTTAGCTGACTAAGGCACAACATAAATGTAAGCTTTTAAAAAACAATAATCAATACCTATCTCAGCATGTCTAGCAGAATGTTCCCTCTTCAAATTAAAACTAAAATCTCCTTAATAAGCACTATTGTGTTTATTAATTTTATTAATAAAATTTTATTAATCAAAACTAATTTGCAAAACTTGTCACTGATTTTGCTAATGACAAATCACACAGGAAAAACCATTTTCAGATAAATTGATTTTCTTAAGCTGAATTTTTCATGTTTTACTTCAGATTTTTAATTTCAAGTTTTACTTACAGAGTTCTTTGATTAAAATGAAGACTATTGGGGCGCCTGGGTGGCGCAGTCGTTAAGCGTCTGCCTTTGACTCAGGGCGTGATCCCGGCTTCTGGGATCGAGCCCCACATCAGGCCCCTCTGCTAGGAGCCTGCCTCTTCCTCTCCCACTCCCCCTGCTTGTGTTCCCTCTCTCTCTGGCTGTCTCGCTCTGTCAAAATAAATAAATAAAATCTTTTAAAAAAATGAAGACTATTTTTGGTTATTAATAAAGTTTTGTTCCCATGAATAGGAAACAAATTTATTATAAATGGTTTGCCTAATTTTACTTGTGAATGTTGTCTGAATATTTCATTTCATTTTAGTCACCCATTTTTGCTAGCTTGTTGTTACTTTAAGTAAAATCTTGCATGAAGCTTTCTTAATTTTGTCATAAGGAATTTCCATTCACCTAATATTTATTGAGCATTTACTATATTCCTATTGTTGTGAAAACAACTCATTTAAAATTTAGACCTGATTCTCAGAAGTTTGTACTCGAGACAAAAGACTTTTTTTTCACTCAGATCTGTGTGCCGTCTCATTTATTAAAAATGGCTTGGGGTATCACTGAAGCACAAAAACCTATGAGTGTCTAATATTCCAGGTAATACAGTATAATTTTATTTCAATAAGGCATTAAGAACACCTCTAAATGCGGGAGATCTGCGGTCTAGCTGTGAGTCCAGCAATTCACCACCTCTCCCACTACACTTCAGTTTCTCTACCTACGAAGTTAAGGCCTTGGGAATGATTGCTGATGAGGACAAAACCCTCAACTCCAGGATTTTGCTTCTCCTGCATTCCAAACCTAAAAAGATGATCTATGGAATAAGACCGGCACTTGGTCGGAGTCACTGAAATGTTTGCAATGGATTCTAAAGCTTGAGAAGAGCGCTCAGCAGATAATAACCCAATGACGATAAGCGACCCAAAGCTGATCTCCTGCCGCTCTGCAAACGGAGCTCAGAAACTAATGGCCACTGGGCATAGGGATTTTCTGCCCCAGAGATGTCCTTGCTTTCTCCCGCTGTCGCTCCGGCAGGTCCTCGCCCTTCGAGGTAGCTCACGAACAGCGGGGAGGCGAGTGTGAAACACACTCACCAACGCTTCGCCTCCTCCCTGCTCGCTCCTCCTTCCCACAGAAAAATGCGTTTCCAGGCAACGGCGGGCCGCGGCGTCACTTCCTGCCATTTAAACTCGGGTCCCCACCCCTCGCTGCCCCTTCTCTTCGCTTCCACTCCCCCTCCCCTCGGTCGTGGGCTTCATTCACGCTTCCAGGGCTCGGGGAGGGGGCGGAGGCCGGCGCGCTCAGCCGCCCCGAGTCCCGTGGGCGCCGCGCGCGCACCTGTTGTTGCAGGAGCCCGCGACCCTTGGTCCTGCTCTCTGCCGGCGGCGGCTGGAGCGGCCGCTGCACAGCCGGCCCGGCAGGTGGCCGCGGGGGCGGACAAGCGACTGGGCGCGGGGGCCGCACCACCGCGGCGTGGGGACGCGATGGCGGGCGGAGCCCGCGAGCTCGGGCCAGCAGGCGCCGCAGGGGCAGGGCCAGGGCCAGCGGCCGCAGCCGCAGCCTTCCCAGGCGCAGCCTCCGCAGCAGCCACCGCCGCCTCAACTCGGGGGCGGCGGAGGCGGTAGCAGCAGGCACGAGAAGAGCCTGGGGCTGCTCACCACCAAGTTCGTGTCGCTGCTGCAGGAGGCCAAGGACGGCGTCCTGGATCTCAAAGCGGTGAGAGCGGGAGGCGGGGATGGGGGCGGACTTCGTTGCCCGCGGCCTCCGAAGAAGCCCACCCTCTTGAAGCGTGGGTCGGGCGGCGTGGTGTGGACGCGCCCCGCGGGGACCGGGCGACCCCAGAGCTAGGGCCATGTGGCCGGTGCCCAGGCCCAGGACTCCGGGATGGGGGGGGGGGACGAGGGACCAGGATGGCCCTGATCGGCCGCACAACCAATAGGGCCCGGCGCCGCGCTGGGCTCTCGACAAAGAGCCTAGGACCTGGAGCGCGCCCGCGTGGCTTCTGGCGCAGGAACCCGAGGGCGACCGAGGGTCCTTGCTGTTCCGCGTCCACCTGTGGCAGAGGCGCAGGGGGTACCCGGGCACTTTGCCTGCAGACACCTGGGGGTCGATTTTGCTGTTGGGAATTGATGGTTTTAATAGGCTGTTCTAGTTGAGACGGTGTTCCCGTTCGAAACAAAAAACCCGATTTTGCCACCTCTTCCGGATGAAAGGGGAAAAAAGTGAACTTTCCACACTCAGTCCCCATTGAAATAATTCCAGTAATAAAAAAACAAAAACAAAAACCCGCTTCCCTGCCCACTTCTTTTCATCATCCTGATGATTGGGAGGGGGTATTTGATTGTTTATTTAATTTGGTATCTGATACCGATTTCTAAAAGTGAGATTTGCCAACACACAGAAAGGAGATGTTTTAGAAACTTTGACACAAGGAGGTGAAAGCGCTTAGTAAACTCCTGCTTCATGAGAACGTGTGCTTCGTCTTTTACTACAGTTTTTCAAACAACAACATGCATCAAAAGCTGTTCGGTTAAACAAAATGACTTAACCGTCTCAGGCAGGATTTGGAAGGATTCCACAATGCTGAGGAACAGGAGAATGTGATTACTTGAATTAAAATTCAACCAGTGCACCAAGTTTAAGTAAGAACCAAAGCTTTAAAAACAAATAAAAATTAATAACGAGTCATTAATTGCTGCACACCCCTCCTAGGCATTTTCCCAGTATCCAAACTCTGATTTTACACTGTTGATTGGTCCCAGCCCCCAGGGGAGTGCCAGTGGGACGACCTTACTTGGCTTTGAAAGTGTGACTAGTATCATTAAGGTTGTGCGTAGAGCAAGGGAAAGAGCATCCGGGCAGGAGAGCATTCTGTAGTACTCCCTGGAGGTAGAGAGGAAGACTCCCAGGGACTTGAAGATTTCTGCTAGAGGCCCTCCCCTGAGTGTAGCTAGGGGGTGATGTTTATTTTTGAATGCCCTTTCCTTACCCTGAGCACAGTAGGTGATCATTAAGTGATAGTTGAATTGAATTATCTGAATTCAGATTAGCATGACATGTGCATTTTGCTTGTTGGCAAGTAGTTTCTACTATCTTCTTTTTTATTCCTGGAATTTCCCCCCTAACTCTGGAAATTCCTTGTTCTTTCTACAGCTTTTTTCTCCCTCTGCTTCTTCCCTTTCTTCTCCCCGAAAGTGCTTATTAGCATATATATATATATATATATCTATAGTATTTAGATTGTCAAGAACTAAAATGGATTCGGTTTAAAGAATTTCAAAGGAAGTCATGAAGTCATCAGAGAAAGCCAGAGATGTTACAAAATATGGCTTTCAAATTGCTATTCAAAATCTAGACATTGAGTTGTATCCGGAATTTACTGTGTAAATAACCTGTGGTTTCAGTAAAGGGAATCAGGGAAGTTTGGAGTTTTCCAGATACAGCTGAACTCGGGGCTTAACTTTGAGGGCTTCTTTCTCAACTCACCTGGGAATATGATGGACCTTCGCCTTACGTGCCTTTAAATTCTTTGGCTTCCTCTTGTTTCATTGAAAGTCATGTACGGGTTCTCCCGAAGTCACAGAGAAAGTGAGTAGGAAGTGGAGTTTAATTTATGGTAGCAGCATTGTTTGATTCATCCTGGAACTTTCCTAAAAGTTTCAAAGGTTTCTGCAGTAACATTATGTCTCTTTATGTTAATGATTTTTTACTCCTAAAAAGCACTTCGAGTATCATTCTTTTTCACATGTCCATGAAAAATACACATATTTATTTACATATATTTTTCATTTATTTACATATATGTGTGAAATCTTATTTATATAAAAATCTTACAGTGAAATCTTTCCAACGATGTTTCTTATTGTGAACCATGACATCTACTACTGAAAAACAAGAACATATGCTGTATCTTGGTGATGCATTTCTTCTTCATAATATACCTGAGGATGTAGCTTAATAAATAAATTCTAATAAAGCTGTTCGAGTGTACCTTAACAGTTAGGAGGGATTAGAAACACTTTGAAAGTGGTTTGTGAAACTTATATCATATCTCCCACACCCACACTATATGGCCTTATTTACTAAAGTGGGTGTGGCTTATTTACATCTTTTTATTCCATTGAGATGACACATTATCCCTCATGCCTCTCAAGCTATCTGGTTTGCCAAATTATGCTGCTAATAACTAGCATTTATTGAGAGTTTGTTCCAGGCTTTTTACATATATTAACTAATTTTATCCTCTTAACAACTTGGAAATTTGGGCTTAACATCCCTATTTCTTGGATGAGAAAATTGATAGATTAAGTAACTTGCCCAGTGTCACACACTAGAAAGTGACAGAGTAAGATTTGAAAGTAGAACATTTTTCTGTTGCTTATGCTATACTGCCTTTTAGTATTCCTTGAAAAAACCAAAAACTTCTCTCATTTAAGTTTTTCATCTGTGTAGGAACATGGAATATTTCTTCTAAAGAAAAACACATGATTATTTTTATCCTTTTACCCATGGCAAAAGAGGGACGTATCGAGCTCCTGCTTTAATTTTTTTTAAGGTTTTATTTATGTATTTATTTATTTATTTATTTATTTATTTGAGAAAGAGAGAGAGAGCATGAGCACATGCACCCACGCAACAGGGGAAGGAGCAGCGGGAGAGGGAGAGAGAGAATCCCAAGCAGACTCCATGCTAAACATGGACCGGACTTGGGGCTTGATCTCATGACCCTGAAATCATGACATGAGCTGAAATCAAGAGTCAGAAGCCTAACCTACTGAGCCACCCAGGTGACCTAAGCTCCTCTTTTAAAAATGAGGGTATTGATGGCAAATTCCACATTATTTCACAAATTAAACTAGGGTTCTACTTATCCAGAAGAATTTAAAGAACTGTTAAGACAGTCACAACTATCTATTATTGTTTTGGAAATTCCTATTAAATATAATTTCTAACCGAGTTTCTATATATTGTCATTTGGGTGCCACTTTGGATTTTAAAGCATGATTAAGATTGTAATATGGGGCGCCTGGGTGGTACAGCAGTTAAGCGTCTGCCTTCAGCTCAGGGCGTGATCCTGGCATTATGGGATCGAGCCCCACATCAGGCTCTTCCGCTATGAGCCTGCTTCTTCCTCTCCCACTCCCCCTGCTTGTGTTCCCTCTCTCGCTGGCTGTCTCTATCTCTGTCGAATAAATAAATAAACTCTTTAAAAAAAAAAAAGATTGCATTATAATTGTTTCTGTTACAAATTGCCTGCATGATACCTAGGTTAAAATGATAAAATATTTATAATGTTCCTTATCTCATGGGTCCCTGACTCATACCCATTTATGATTAGCTAATTAATACATGCCCTGACTCATACCCATTTATGGTTAGCTAATCAATACATTCCCTGGAAGAAATAAATAATTTAATCTAAGGCCTTAGTTTGTGACACAAAGCAAAGATTTGGTGTCACAGGATAAAGATAAGATTAGCCTAGGGAAAGATATATGAGTGGGACAGCCAGAACTTTAGGGCATGCTTAAAAATTCCCAGTTTCACTGAGACAGTTTCACTTTTGAGTGTATACCCCAAAGATTTTTTTTTTTTTTTAAGATTTTATTTATTTGACAGAGTCAGTGAGAGAAGGAACACAAGCAAGGGGAGTGTGAGAGGGAGAAGCAGGCTTCCCGCCAAGCAGGGAGCCCGATGTGGGGCTCGATCCCAGGATTCTGGGATCATGACCTGAGCTGAAGGCAGACGCTTAACGGCTGAGCCACCCAGGCACCCCATACCCCAAAGATTTAGAAACAGGGTCTTAAACAGATAACCGTATACCCCATATTGATAGCATTATTCATAATAGCCAAAAGATAGAAGCGATACAAGTGTCTATCAACAGATGAATAAATAAACAAAATGTGATATGTAAATATAATGGAAGATTATTCAGCCTTAAAAAGGAAGGAAATTCTCACACATGCTACAACATAGATGAACCTTGAAGACAAAAGCTAGTTACAAAAAGATAAATACTGTATGATTCCACTTACATGAAGTAACTAGAAAAGTCACGTTCATAGAGACAAAATAGAAGAGTGATTGCCAGGGGCTAGGGGAAGGGAAGAATGGGAAGTTTGTTTAATGGTTCAACACGTTATGGGCTGAACTGTGTCCTCTCAAAATCCATATGTTGAAGCCCTAATCCTCTGTACCTGATAATGTGACTATATTTGGAGATAGGGCCTTTAAAGAGATGATGAAGTTAAAATTAAGTCATTGGGATAGGCACTAATCCAGTCAGACTGGTGTCCTTCGAAGAAGGGAAATTTGGACACACAGACACCAGGATTCATCCCCGCAGAGAAAAGCCCATGTGAGGACACAACGAAAGGGTGACCATCTGCCAGCCAAGGGGAGAGGCTTCTCAAGAAACCAAACTTGCCAACACCTTGATCTTGTACTTCTAGCCTCCAAAACTGTAAGAAAATAAATTTCTGTTGTTTAAGCCACCCAGTCTGTGGTCTTTTGTTACGGCAGTCCCAGCAAACTAATACTATGGATATAGAATTTGCCAGATGAGAAGAATTGTGCATGTCAGTGTGAATGTACTTAAAACTACTGAATTGTACACTTAAAAATGGTTAAGATGATAAATTTTATGTCATGTGTATGTTACCAAAATTAAAGAAACATAAAACAACACGAGATACTATGACATACCTATTAGAATGCCAAGATAACACAAAACACAAGCAATACTGAATGCTGGCGAGAATGTGGAACAACAGGGACTCTCCTTCATTACTGGTGGGAATGCAGAATGGTACAGCCACCTTGGAAGACTGGCAGTTTTTAGAAAACTGAACATATTCTTACCATATGATTCAGCAGTCACACTACCTGGTCTTTACCCAACTGAGTTGGAAACTTGTATCTACCCACACATGAATGTGTATAGCAGCTTTATTTGTAATTGCCAAAACTTGGAAGCAACCAAGACATCCTTTGGTAGGTGAATGGATAAATAAGCTAGCACATTATGACAATGGAATACTATTCCATGCTTAAAAAAAAAAAAAAGCTATAAGCCAAGAAAAGACATGGAAGAACTTTAAATGTGTATTACTAAGTGAGAGAAGCTGATATGAAAAGACCACTTACTGTATTAATCCTGAGTATATAGCATCCTGGAAAAGTCAAAACTATGGAGACAGTAAAAGATCTGTGGTTGCCAGAGTGAGAGGGCAGAGCACAGAGAATTTTTAGTGAAACTGTTGTGTATGACACTGTATTGGTGGACAGATGTCATGACACATTTGTCAACACCCATAGAATGTACAACGCCAAGAATGCACCCAATGTAAACTGTGGACTTGGAGTGATAATGACATGTCAGTGTAGGTTCATCAGTTTTAACCAGCGCCCCACTCCCGTGAGGGATACTGATAGTGGGGGCGGCTATGCATGTGTGGTGGCAGGGGCATGTGGGAACTCGGTACTTCCTGCTCAGGTTTGCTGTGAACCTAAGTCTGCTCTAAAAAATACAATTACTAAATATGCATAGAAAGCTGATCTGGACACATCTGTTCTGGTGTAACATCAATACTAGATGCTTGGCTAAATGGAAAAAAATTCTCAGGGGACTAGCTGTACAACACTAATAAAAGTTATTATTAATATTAGTGCTAAATGACTGGCACTATGCCAGAATCTTTCCTTATATGAACTCACTCAATCCTTAAAAGTATAAAGGAGAGATTATCTCCCTTTTGCTGATAGGAAAGTGAGGTGTACAGAGGTTAAGTGACAGTCACTATCCATAGTACTTCAAGCCCCACACTGGGCATAGAGCTTACTTTTTTAAAAAAAGTTTTTGGGGCACCTGGCCGGCTCTTTCAGTGGAGCATGTGACTCTTGATCTCAGGGTTGTGAGTTTCAGCCCCACACTGGGTGCAGAGCTTACTGTAAAAAAATAGCCACAGTGAGTGACATAGAAGTCCAGCTGGTCTGATACCGGAATTGATGCCCTGAACCACCATGCTAAGCATATATGAATGTTACTGAAAGTTTAAAGGTAACTATTAACAGACCAGAAACACACTTTGAACTGCTATCTCATTTTAGGGGGGAAAATAACACAGCTTAAGTCCATGAAAAGAATAAGAGATAACATTGGGAAAGCGTAACACACAAAATACATCAAATGAGTGATAATTGAAACCTGTTTCTATATTACATGTGAATGTATTCAATTCCTTTCTCTTTTTAATAAAGTTGGGCTTTTTTTGTTATTACTATTTTTCTTTCGAGAGAGAGAGAGAGAGAGAGAGAGAGAGACAGTGGCTGAAGAGGAGGGGCAGAGGGAGAGAGAGAATCCCAGCACGGAGCCTGACACAGGGCTTGATCTCAAGACCCTGAGACCATAACCTGAGCAGAAATCAGAGTCGGACACTTAACTGACTAAGCCATCTAGGTGCCCCTTGAATAAAGTTGTTTAGATGAAAAAGAATTCAGGCGTCTATTGTTTATAAGAAACCTGCCAACAGGAGTCTCAGAAAGTTTATGGTCTACCAGGCAAAAAGAAAGAAAAGAAATTAGGAATGAAAGTAATAATTTCCAGATAAAGTCTACTTTAATATCAAGAGTACTAAATGGCATAAAGTGGTGTTTTGAAAGTAATAATTTCCAGATAAAGTCTACTTTAATATCAAGAGTACTAAATGGCATAAAGTGGTGTTTTTGAGAATAATATCACAATCCAAGGATGAATTATAAAAGTCAAGCACTTGTTAGCTGCTAAAGGAATGAAATGTTTGAATAGGGTTGCCTATCGATATGGATCACATATACTTTGGTGTGTGAATTGTACTATGCTGTTTCTTTAATATAGGAAATATTTTTTTTATAAATATATTGTTTTTTTCAGGTTTTGCCAGTTAAAACTGAATTTTCCCAATTATCCTCTCTTTATATATTAACCTTAATATGTTTGTGGAAGGGAGGATTTTTTTCTTATTCACTGTTTTAAACTTACAGTATAATTATTGAGGTAACAGACAAATAGTAGAAAGCTCAGAAATAGATTAAAATAGAAGTTACCCAGTATGCCATCACCCAAAGAGAACCACTGTCTTTGGTTTTTGATATTTCTTCAATTTGTTACATTTTTGTTATAGCTGAGGTCAAACTTTTATCTTCCCAAATTATAAACATAATGTGTGATGGCCTCACAAGTTATATCCATCACAGTAGTCAGAATTAACCTTTCTTATAGATAGGTATATAGTTGTTTCTAGTCTTTTTCCCGTCTCATTCAACAAATAGGCGTTAACCATTGTGTGCCTCAGCCCCTTTAGCAGATTGCAGCTTCCAGTTGTAGAGAAAAGTCAGGGAACGGAAGCACCTACTGGGTATGGAAGCACCTATTGTGTGTGCCCTGGGGATTGGTGATATGAGAGCCATCAAAGCAGGGAACAGGTGGGAGCTGAGCTGGCCCTAAGGGACTCAGCAAGTCTAATGACATTGATACATGTAAGAATTGTAGAATTCAGGGTCATGTTGCTCCTCTACTTAGAACAACATCTAAACACCTACAAGACTTCCTCCTCTGGCCCTCCCTCCTCTGATGAGGTCCAGGCCCACCGTCCTAGCATGCTCACATGCCCTCTCCTCTCTGCCTTCAGGCTGTTGCCCAGGCTTTTCCCTCTGCCTGGAGCACATTTCTACACAAATACACAGTCATTTGGCCATTTCTCTAAACCCTATGGTCTCAGTTTAACTATTTTATCATCTTAGATGCAGTAGTACGTGGGATAATCACCCCTGCCTCACCAATGAGTGTCTTGAATTGCAGAAGATTCCAGACTTTGTGGTAACCATTGGATTTAGCAACAGAGGCCCAGAAAACATTTTGGGTATTTAGACATTTTGAATTATTTCCACTTTCGATAATCTGCACTAAAGAATTGCTAGATCCAAAGGATAATAAACATTTTTAAGGCCTTTGATGAACATTGCCAAATTGCTTTACAAAAAGATATTAATTTACACTCCACTAGCAGCATGCCTTCATGCCAGCCACCTTACCACATCAAAAGTAGCACAGCATAGTGGTTAAAAACATGCACCCTGCATTTATATCCTGACTTTACCACGTTCAGTGGACTTGAGCAACTTACCAAGGCTCGCTTTCCTCTTGCGAAAGTGCAAACAATAATATCTACCGTATATAGTTATTATAGGAGTTGCTAAAGTGAGTTTAAAGCATTTTAAACAGGGGCGCCTGGGTGGCTCAGTTGGTTAAGTGTTTGCCCTTGGCTCAGGTCATGACCCCAGGGTCCTGGGATCAAGCCCCACGTCGGGCTCCCTGCTCAGCAGGAGAGGCTGCTTCTTCCCTTCCCTCTTCCTCTAACCCCTGCTTATGCTCTCTCTCTCTCTCCCTTGCTTACTCTCTCTCTCTCTCTCAAGTAAATAAAAATCTTAAAAAAAAAATAAAGCATTTAAACAGTGCTTGGTACATAGTAAGCACTATACCGGTATTTGTTAGATAAATAATAGAGAAATAAGTGTTTATTAGATCAATAATAGATTAGATAGATAAGGAAGGAAGAATACTACGTATTTGGATGTTTTCATATTTTGCAAATTTGAATGGTGATGAATAACAGTATTTTTTGTTGACTTTATAGATATATATACATACACTTAAGTGCTCACATTCTAAGTGCACAGCTCAATGGTTTTGACAAATGCTTATACCTGTAGCCACCACAGCCAGATGAAAATAATCACTCCAGTTTTAGTTCTCTAAGCCTCCTCCCATATAGTCCCCAGCCTCACCCTCCCCTGCAATAACCATTATTCTGTTCTCTTGAATGAAAATGGTCTTTATAGGTCTTTTCATGTCAGTGAACTCACAGTATGTACTCTGTTAGCTTCTTTCACCCAGCAGGATGTGTTTGAGCTTCACCTGTGAGTGTTGCGTATACCAGTAGCTCATTCCTTTCTATCCCCTTGTGGTATCTTGTTTTATGGATATACTACACTTTGCTTATCCATTCACCTGTTACTTCTAATTTGGGGCTGTTATGACCAGGTACAAGTCTTTGTGTAGATATAATTTTTCATTGTTTTAGTTTGCATTCATTTGATTATTCCTTCCATAACTCATTAAAAGTTTGAAACCTTTTTCAAGAATGTTAATAATTTTTTTTGGTGTAATTTCATTTTTTGCCCATGTTTTAATTTGTGTTCTTCATACTTATATCAGTTTTAATTATTGAGATAGTCAAATCATTTTTCATTTGTACTTATTCTAGAGAGTCAACATTTAGAAGTACCCTGTGAAGGAAATTTATGACATTTTGGTGTATATACATGTGCATGAGTGTGTGTGTTGGGGGGTATGTGTTTGAGAAAGAGATGCCTTGGTAAGTTTGAAGGATTTTAGCCAGTTTTCAGAATAGGCTGTTGGTCACAGTTATGAAGGAAGCTAACATGAAAGTTGTATGTAACTCAGTCAGAGTTGACATTCACTATAATTCCTTGAGATTTTTTAGATTTATTTAAAGATCCACATCTGACTCAAATATGCGTCTTCAGTATGACCAATTCAAGTGTCCTGAAACCATTGTTTATCCCTTAGGTAATGAGATTTTGTCCATAGCTGAGTTTTCTGGTTAGCTGAGAATTTATATCGATTAGTAAAATTCTTTTTTAAAAAAATACTTGTTGTTATAAAGATTTTTTTTTAAGATTTAAAATTTTTTGTAATTTATTTATTGATTTGAGAGAGAGAGAGAGCACACCCAAGCACACAGAGGGTGAGGCTGAGGCAGAAGTAGAGTCCCCGCTGAGCAGGGAGCCCAATGCAGGGCTCAATCCCAGAATGGTGGGATCATGACCCGAGCTGAAGGCAGATGCTTTTTTTTTTTTTTTTAAGATTTTATTTATTTATTTGTTTGAGGGGGAGAGAGAGAGAGAGAGAACACAAGCCAAGGGGAAAGGCATAGGGAGAAGCAGACTCCCCGCCAAGCAGGGAGCCTGATGCGGGACTCAATCCCAGGACCCTGGGATCATGACCTGAGCTGAACGCAGACACTTAACCAACTGAGCCACCCAGGAGCCCCTAAGATTTTAAATTTTTAAGTAATCTCTACCCCCAATGTGGGGCTTGAGATCAGAAGTCGAATGCCTCACCGACTGAGCCAGCCAGGCACCCCAATAACATTATTTCTTACAAAAAAAATTTAATGATTTTGGTTGGAAAAATTTCCAGAATGCATTGCACAAGTCTATGTTGTCTTATACTGAAAACACTGTGATGACTTTACTTTTTTGGTCAAGATACTCATGATGAATATTAGTTTTTGTATTTTTTGGGAGATGATAGCCTCAAGCTTTTTTGAAATGATTTTATTTGAGAGAGAGAGAGTGTGTGTGTGCAAACACGAATGGGAGGGTGGGGTGGGAGAAGAGGGAGAGGGAGAAGCAGGCTCCCTGCTGAGCGGGGAGCCCTACATGGGGAACCAAAGGCAGGCGCGTAACCCCCTGAGCCACACAGGCGCCCTGCCTCAAGGCTTTTCTGTGTTGAATTGCTGTCTTGTCCAGTGGCCTCAGCTTTGTCTGCTTTGTAAGTTTTTGTCCGTTCTATAGTTTCTCTCTTGTCCCTTGATTGCTCCGAGGTGCCTCCCTACTATCCCAGATGGTACTTCCATTTCTCCTGTGGACATTGAACTTAAATAGCCCAACTGTTAGGAATCATATAAAAGAAGGAGTGAGTAGGATCCAAATTGGATGAATGTTTTGAGTAGTGAAATACACATTTTTATATCTATTTTTGCTCTTCAGAAGCCTTTTTTCCTACTTCATTGAGCTTGACTACCTTCTAAAGTGTTAAAGTGAGTGAGTTAGTGAAATAGGTAGGGGTGTTCTATTTTGTTCCATGATACACCTTCCAAGAACAAAATTTTCTTAGTACTTTAGGGGAGAAATTGGATCAATAATAGTGATAATAGCTAACACAACTGTAATGATTACCGTGTGCCAGGCACTCTTCTAAGTGTTTCAGATATACTCATTTAATCATGACATAACAGCATCTTAGCAGTCATACAGGGGCGCCTGGGTGGCGCAGTCCTTAAGCATCTGCCTTTGGCTCAGGGCGTGATCCCGGAGTCCTGGGATCAAGCCCCACGTCAGGCTCCTCTGCTGGGAGCCTGCTTCTCCCTCTCCCTCTTCCACTCCTCCTGCTGTGTTCCCCCTCTCGCTGGCTGTCTCTCTCTGTCAAATAAATAAAATCTTAAAAAAAAAACAAAAACAGTCATACAGATCAGGAAATGGAGGCACAGAGAGGCTAAGTAACTTGCCCAGGGTCATAAAGTTAGTAAGGCCTGTCCCAGAGCCCGTGCCTCTCACTAATGTGCCAGCCACCAGCAGGATGATATAAAATGTGCAGGGGCAAATCCAAGTGATAGGATAGCAGACGCACCCTTAACTTTGCTCTTGTTTTAAAAAGTTAGTACTTATGAGAAGAGAATTTCCAAAGCAGTGGAAGACTTAGACAAGTAATCTAGAGTTTGCAATTTATAGATTCAGTTTCAGCAGGCTTTTGCTACTTAAATAGATACTTTATCAAATATCTTCTTTTTTCTTCTGAGTAATCTTTGGTGACTTGAGTAAAACAGTACAACGAGTTTCTTTATATAAGCATATGAAGGGTTTATTAAAAGGTTCAAGCTTCAAGTTATAAAATAAATGACAGAGGAATGCGAAGTATAACGGGAATATAGTTAATAATATGTAACAACTTTGTGTGGTGACAGGTGGTAGCTAGGTTTAACATGGTGATCACAATATATATATCAGTGTCGAATCACTAAGTTGTACACTTGAAACTAATAAGTTATTGTATGTCAACTATACTGCAATAAAAACAGATTAAACATAAAAATTAGAACAACTTTAAAGCTTATGCATTTCAAAAATATTGGTACGTATATATGAATATCATATTTAGGAATGACAGTCTGGGGTAGCAAAGGCCCTGGAGATTTTTGTAGGAGGAATTTCTTTGGGGCAGGAAACTGAGTAGGAATTAAAATACTGTAGTGCTTCGTGCTGCTTTTTGAGGGAGGCCTTTGTATCCATAAAGTTATTTCTTTATTTTTGGTATTTAATTTCCTTATTGATTTAACGTCCCCTGTAGACCCATTGAAAGCACATAGCAGCCTCTTCCAGGAACTTTCCTTTTTGCTTCCACCTTAAGTAATCTCTCTTTTTTTCAACCTCTTATAACACTTTACCGTATGGGACTGTTTCCATTTTTATACCTCATTCTCTAACACAAGGTGTTACCCACAGCCTTAGATATTATACAATTCTTTTGTTACAAGTACCAGTGGTGCTTAAATTGTTTATTCAGTGCAATATTTTTAGCTTGGGAATTTTGACTTATTTAAAATCTTGAAGTTACAGGGCCCATTTGAAAATGTTTTGCCACAAACTTATTTCATGAATATATAATTAATGTCAAATTCCATTTGATTATCCATTAGCTTTATGAGTCTGTATCCTATTAAATGAGGAGAATGGTACCTACTTTAAAAAATAGTGTGAGCATTATATTAGATGATATACTTTGGAAGATCCTATTACACAGTTATCCCATTACTGGCTTATAAATGGTCCTTAACTGTGATTTGAAATCAGACATTCTCTAAGTTAATTATCTTTAACAATATTTGAAATTAGCTAATAATCCAAACCTTATCATAAGATAGAGCAAAAGAAAATACCATATGGCACAGGAGAAAGTGAGTTCCCTCAGTTTTTAAAAAATCTTAAAAATATTTTATGGGCACTCTGGTAGCATCACTTGTGTTCTTTTTACCTTATCGTCAGCATCCTATCATCTGTGTGTGCACATGTGTATATAATTAATTGACTTTATATAGTGTTTCCATGGCACATTTTTTACTTTTGGATTCTGGCCCCACTTACTGTAGCGTTAGTTTCCGAAGCACAGTAGCTGAAACATTTGAGTACACATGTGTTGACACTTATGGTCCTGGAAGAAAGTAAAGTACCTGCTTTGCAGATGGAGAACCTGAAAGACGGGATGTTTCCCATAGTTATTGTTTGTATGTTAGCGCATTTGAATGCAACATCATGCTCCATCAGAAGAACATTGTTGAACAAGTGAGCTGCAACTAATCTTAACTCAAATAAACCCACCACATAATCTCTCTCCCTCCCCCGGAGTTGACATTGGGTCTTAGTGGACTCATTTGTTAAAGTGAAGGGGTGGGGCCAGGAAATTCTTAAAGCCCTTTTTAGCACTTGCATGCGATCTCTCTCAGTTCTCCTGATTTATCTTACCCACCTCTAAAAAGCATCACAAGCTTTAATTTTGTTCCACATATAGATACCACTCTGTTTGCAATTGGTGACATATTTTTAGAAAAGGATTTAATATTTGGAGGGGAGATGTATTTCTTTCAGAGAGTTGTTTATTCCCCCCCCCCTCCAAATTGAGTTGGTTTGGTACAAATAGATGTTTCCTTCGTGTTTTATAGGTCAAATCTATAATAGCAAATGTAACCTTTGAAGCAAATTTGTTGCATGCACATGTGCATTTATTCAATAGCCATGTGGCAACATGGGTTGAGGACGCATCCATTTTGCTCTCTGCCTGCCCCTTGTCAGTAGCCAGGCTGTTCTCCAGGGCTGGAGAAAAGTGCACACCGATGCTCATGGGTCTCAGTTTAAATTCATAGCAACTAACTTCAAGAGGACTAAGATTGGGTCCAGCATTGCTTCTACAGTACTTACTCTCTAACTCTCCTAGATGAATATTTCATCTTCTAAACCATTAACCATCCCCTCCCCTCTTCACACCCCCCCCCCCGCCCCAACCCCCCCCCTGCCGTTTTTTTTTTTTTTTTTTCCCCCCCCCGCACCAACCTCCACTTACAAGAAAATAGAAAGCAACGAGAAGGAAATGTCTAAACTCTCCCCCAACCTTGTCTGTTTTCGTACCTACATTTGCACTGGGCACTCGGCTGGAATGCAGTTATTAATATGCCCTGTTATTATTATCTAAGGCTAATCCTTAGCTCCTCTGATTCACATTCTCCCTTGCCTACCTACAGCAGTCCCTTCTCCCGCATGGTTAATTATCCTTCTTCCCCCTTTACTAGATGGTTCTTATCAGCATAACTTACATGTTGAATTAGCTCCCATCTTTAAAAGAACATCCTGGAGGGACCCCACAACCCCCTACAGCTACTGCCCCATTCTTCTTAGTCTTTGCATCAGAATTCTTCAAAAGAATTGTCTGCTGTAGCTTTCCTTCCACTCTTTGTTGGAATCTCTCCATTAAGGCTTTGACTCCATTACTCCGCCAAGACAGCTCAGACCAAGATCACCAGTGACTTGCCAAAGTCAAATCCATGATCAGGTCTCACTGCTCATCTGACTTACCCTGACAGTGGTACTTGACCGGTTCACTCCTTCTTACACTCTTCGCTTGGCTTCCAAGACTCCACTTTCTAGTTCTCTTACTTCAGTGTCAAGTTGCTCCTCATGTCCCAGATCTTTAACAGTGGAGTACCCTGGGGTCAACCCTTAGACATTTTCTCTTTCTATTCTTATCTCCTTAGGTGAATCCAATGGATTCCATCCTGTGACCTAAAATGTCTATTTACTTATGACTACTGAAATTATATCTCTAGCTTGGACTTCCCTGCTAACCCACACACTCTCATGTCCAGTGGTCTTCTGAACTTCTCCCCTTGGAGGTCAAATTATCCAAAGCCAAGTTCCTGATTTCTAGTGCCTCAAACCTGTTCTTCTGCAGTCTTCCTCATCTCCAGCTGCTCATGTCAAAAACTTGTGCAGTTACCTTGACTCTGCTCTCTGGACCTACTGCTTGCTACCCCTTCAGAATGTATCCCAAATCTCACCATTTCTCACAACGTCCACATCTACTCCTTCATCCAAGCCACTACCATCTCTCAAATGGATTGTTGCCATTTTCTTTCTCACTAGCCTCTTTTTTCCTACCCAGAACAGCCAGAGAGAAGCTTTTAAAACATGGCATCAAATCACCATGTGCTTGAAGCCTTCCAGTGGCTTTCCATTTCGCTGGGAATAAGAGCTGAAGTCTTCACAATGGCCTGCAAGACCCCAGTGATCTGGCCCCTTGCTATCCAGTGTTATCCTCTTTATCTCTATCTCTCGCTCCCTCCCCCCACCCTGCTTTATCTCCCTCCTTTCCTCCCCTCCCCCCTTTCTCTCACTGTTCTCCCTCTCACTCACTGTTCTGGTCATACTGGCTAGTCTGTCTTTCCTTGAAGGAAATAAGCATATTCCCACTTCAGAGCCTGTGCACTTGCTGCTTCCTGTCAGATGTTCTCCAGGGTCACTTCTCCATTCAATTCAAATGCCACCTTATTCAGGGAGCGTTAAAATTCTATTAAGTATAGCCCCTACATGCATTCCTCCTAACATAATGATTTGCATATTATTAACTCCTTCCCCCTCTTTGAGGGCAGGGACTTTGTTCTGTTACTACTCTACCCGTATGACACAGAACAAGCCTGGCACATCATAGATGCTAAACAAATGAATGAGGCTGCTGCTGGTGGTGATTCATTGTATAATTCTATTGAGTATGATGTCTTGAATTACTTCATAAAACTTTAAGAATTCACACAGCTTTTCGAAACACTGTATAAAATGGGATAGGTCCGTATACACACAAACTCTAAATCTCATCCACGATCCACTCCTTCAACCTGTATTTGTTGATGAAGCTATTTCTTTCCAGCATTGAAGTATTCCTTATGCAGCAGACATTGTGCTAAGATTATCTGGTTTAATCCCCACAATGCAGATATATTATTACCCCATTTTACAAAAAAGGAAATGAGGCTTCATGAGTCTGAGACCAGCTGAAGATAGGAAGTAGTGGTGCTGGGATTGGATCTCTGTCTGCTGGAACTCCAGAACCTAATGTCCAAAGAATGATGGGGCTGCTGAAAGAAAAACCTCCTGGAGAGCCTTTTTAAGTGATAACGTTCTGTACGTGCTGGTCATTTATGTGTTTATATACTTAAATAGGAAAGTATTTAAGAAATAATGTTTAGTTTTGGAAATAAAGGACTGAAATTTGTAATGTTAAACAGTAATAAATTATAGATTATAAACTTTAAAACATTTTGATCTAAAAGTGAGCTCTGATGGCTCTTTGCCTGATGACCTTGGATAGCTTTTCCAGTCTGGTTCATACAAACATGTCCTAATACCCTATCGGCGAACTGTTGCTATGGTTGTGAAGGCTTTTGTGAGTACATAGATACGGATAACTAGAGCAGGCTTGAAGTGCTCTGGGTTACTTCTCAAGAAGGCCTCCTCGGAGGGAAGGGAGAGATGAACCCTCAACTTCAGATTTTTACAGTTAACTTTGCAGGAGGAGAAAAACAGCCTCAAAATCAAGCAACTTTATTAAGGTTGATAAAACAGGAAGGAAATTGCTAAGTACAAGGGAAGAGGAGATCAATGAAACCATGCCTAGTCCTGCCTAGTCCTACTTTTAATTTTCTGGTTCTCTAGAAGAGATGGAACCAAACTAGTCAGAGCTGGGGACTCAGAGCCTCAGTTTCTGCTTCTTCATTCTTTCTGCCACATCTTACTTATTCTCCTGGTCCACTGATTGAGGCATGAATCCCCTTCCTGAAGACCTGAATGATTAATTGAACTGTGGTAACTTGGTAATTTGGTAGCACAGTAAATGGATTGATAGAATTGACATTAAATGCCTGTGAACTTGGTCACACTTGCTCCTGTAGAGAGAAGGTCCAGATTGCAAATAATATGCTGCCCTGGATTGTGTGTGTGTGTGTGTGTGTGTGTGTGTGTGCATGTGTGTGTGTGTGGCCTGTGTTTTTAAAGAATCAAGAAAGTAGTGATGCCTTGGGAGAGCTGGTAACCAATTATATGAAACTAAATTCTGTTCATTAATTTGGATAATGTGCTGAATTTTGTCAGTAAGGACATAAATGTGTTGTTTCATTGCTACCATGACTCTTATCACTCTTAGTCTCAATGTGACTCCACATTCAAGATAGGTTATTGTCTAATGCACCCTGAAAAACTGTAGGATAACCTCTTTTTTAGGGTTCTGTCTATCCCATTGGGGAACAAAGCTCATAAATGTGAGTGGGAACCAATTAGAGAAACAGTGTAGCATTCCTGCATTTATTCATAACATGGTAGCATGAAATATTTTTGTTGACCTTACTTTTGTTGAGTCAAACTACCAAGCTTTTGTATTATATCTGCTGGTACCCCAACTTTGTGCTGTAGATTTTAATTTCTTGTATTTATACTTTATGTTGGGATGGCATGATTCACTCCTCCATTTTCATTGTGAGTTTAAAAAATGTAGATAGTATATTTCGGTAGTACAAGTGTATGTATAATCTAGAATTTCCCCCAAGTCTCTAGACTTAATTATTAACGGGTTGCTGAGATATAATTTTTCCAAGTTTCAAAAAACAAGGCTGTTTTTAGACAAAACTGTTTATGAACAGAGAAATAAAATAGGAAGTGACATGGGTAGACAATTAGTATTCCTCCTCGGGATTAGTCCATAAGGTGACATGAAGTATTCTTATTGTGTTCTTTTATTTCTGTGGGCCTTGTGTCAAGACCCTTGATGTATTTTTTCCCCACTCTAACATCTGCTGGCTTTTAAATGGAATAATTTCTTTGGTATTTGCAATGTTTGAGGGCTGCTTTGACCATACCCACCTATTGTTCCCAAGCAACTGACCAGCTCAAATTTGGGATTGGGCTGTCATGCTGTGAACTTAATAATCAACCCTTTTTGGCTTTAAAATATGAATTGTCCTTTATGTCATTGTCCTTTGCCTCCCTCTCTCCCCTTTTTAAAAACAGGCTGCAGATACTTTGGCTGTGAGACAAAAAAGAAGAATTTACGATATCACCAATGTCTTGGAGGGAATTGACCTGATTGAAAAAAAGTCAAAAAATAGCATACAATGGAAGTAAGTTACAAACCAGTGCCCTACTCTAAAACCTTCATTTTTCTTCCTAATGCTCTATAAAATCTGACTTTTCTACTGTTTAGCTCTCCTAAATCCTCTCTCTTGGCCCTTTAGTCTCACCAGGCCCCTTGTCTTTCCCTGGACACCGCTCTGGGCCTCTGTATATGTCACTCCTGTGTTGGCATGTTCCCTTACTCTGTTCACTGTTTGATTTACACTCTGAAAATTCACATCTCCCTTTCTCCCTCAAGTCACTTGTTTGGCACACACTGCATACTGCATTGTATTATTAATCCCTCTCTGCCTAAGTGTTTAACTGCCCAACTAACATAAACTCCTTAAGAATAAGAACTATGTCCTGTATATAGAATATGTACCTTATATATGGTAGTTGATTGAAGTGCATATTGTCATTTGTTAACTGTTGTATGGTTTTATGTTTGAATGTAAAAAATACTTTCTGTTCTGCAAATTTGTCCCCTTTGGCCTTAAATTTTTTGTTTTGTTTTGAAGCCAGAATCTCACCAAAATTTTTAAAGGTTGTAATTTATTTTACCAGCATCTTAGTCTATGTCATGACACTTCCAGGTGTGATTATTTAGCTTTGACATCTTTTTGGTGCCAGTCACTAGCCTGGCCTTTCAGATGACAAACACCATTCTAGAACAAACTGAGAACTCTTTTTGGACTTGATAAAAATTTTCATTTTCTGTATGGCAAAAGCATTGAGAATTTTTATAATTTGATTGTTCTTGCCAGTAAATTTTCTAAGCAAATATATTCAGGGATATGTTTACATTTTCTAAGGATTTTAATGCTTGATTTTTAGAAGATTATAAAGATTTTTGTCTGGAATAAATTACTGAGTTTTTATTACTATAAAAATTAAGTGATGTTAACCTAGGCTTGATACGGGAAATATTAATTCTCATATGTTTTTAAGAGGTGTAGGTGCTGGCTGTAATACTAAAGAAGTCATAGATAGATTAAGATATCTTAAAGCTGAAATTGAAGATCTAGAACTGAAGGAAAGAGAACTTGATCAGCAGAAGTTGTGGCTACAGCAAAGCATCAAAAATGTGATGGACGACTCCATTAATAATAGATATCCTTTTAAATAAGTTACACATATAGCCATAGAATTGGTATTTATATACTTTCTAGTCTGAAGATCAGTTACTTTATTCTAGTGTTTTAAAAAGTTTTATAAGTGAATATAATATTTTAATTTTACAATATCATTCTAATAATTTATACTAATATTTGAAAAGTTTTTACCTCTTAAGCTACTAATACATCTATTAACATTATTCTGTGTTGCATTGAGAAAAAAAATTCATCTACTTTCAGTCTGCCATTGATAGGATGTGATGTGCTAGCTAAAGTGTGCTTAGGGGGTCGCTGAATATTAAAGTCATTGTTAAATGCATAGGTATATTTAAATAATTACGGTCAATGTTCTGAAGTGGTAAAAATTCAGTAACTCTCCAAGTTTTGAAAAACTAATTTTGGCTTGAAAATAAAATATCATGGGCCTGCAGTCAATCCAGGATACTTTCTGCCTAATATTAACTCAAAGAAAGTACCTACTTGAGGTTGGGGACCAAGGCTGATGTATTTATCATATTATGTGGGGGAAAAAATTAGTGATATACTTCATGTGTTTCTTAAAAATCACTGTTCTCTTAAATACCACTGATTCTCTTGATTTGCAAACTTGCCTGTATTCTTATGGAACCTGTTAATGGCATTTATCTTTCTACCACCTCTCATGAATTTTTGACCAATGTATAGAATTAATTTTTTTATGTTGTTTTGTAATTTGTTAAATAAGTCCATGATCTCATTTGCTTTTTTCTTTCTATGGATCAAAGCTCCTTAACAGTGTGATAACAATGGGGTTTTCAAGCTGTGCCTTGTGGAGCCCCAAGATACAAAAACCATTGAACTAGTTGACCTTGGACTTTGCTGCACTGCTTTCCAAGATTCTGGCCATTCCCAGTTCCCTATACCATGACCCAGGAATGTTCTCAATTTGCAGGCCTATCTGGTCACTCTCCACTCCTAGCATCATTTTCCCACTGATATCTTCCCATCTAGAAGCCCTGTCTCCGTGAGCAATATGCACTGTTTTTCATCTCTCTCTCAAAGGTCCTCAAATGTCACAGAAAAATCAAGTGTCTTCTTCTCAGAGCAAAGGATGGGCACTCCTCTTATGGGCCTTTGTCTTTGCCTTTCCGGCCTAAAGACTTTATTTATTTTTTTTTAATCTTACCATGTGTGGCAGTACCTTCATGCACTTGGGCATTTTGTTTTGGCCTGCAGATTTATCTTAATTTAAATGCTTAGACCTTGGTATACATGTTGTTCCTTAATTCTTATGACAGTACATTTTCCTATGTAACTCATGAAGACATCTGTAATTGCTTTAATGGTAAGTACTGTTAGTCAGTTTGTTCTAACATTCTTCCTCTGATGACCTATTTAGCGTAGAGTGATTCAACATTCCCCAGGCAACTCACCCCACGTCATTATTTTCAGGGACTGTGGACATTTTGTGTCACTCTACGGTGCTCTGTAGTTATAGGCTGCTTTTGTTTCTGTTCTCATGGCAATAACTGCTTTTCAGTTTTCACTTCATTGACTGCATTGGTAGGTGTAAACTGTGTGTGGTAGGGGTAGCTAAGTCGGAGAGAGATTAAACAGCAGTCTCAAAGTCATAGAATTGTAGTGCCAGTGACCAAATCTGAACAAAACATGGTTCTCACTGGCACTGTTTATGAAACTGTATGCAGCAAGTGTGCTGGTCACAAATGAACTCAAAGAAAGCATGAGGGCAGAGTTAGGTGAATCCATTTTACAACCAGGACAACTATTCCTGCTTCTTCCTCTCCCTCTCCCCTGCTGTGTTCCCTCTCTCGCTGGCTGTCTCTCTGTCACATAAATAAATAAAATCTTTAAAAAAAAAAAAAAAAAGGACAACTATTCCTAACCCTATTCCATCCCCTGCCTCCATGCTTTCGCCTTGAAAGCATAATACAGTGTATTAGTAACTATAGCAGGAGGGGGGCTGTATTCCCATAATCATAACACAAGTAAAATGAAATTTTGCATACATATTTATATTTAGTTATGCATGGGTTGTTAAACGGACAGTCTTGTGTATTATGCACATAAAAAAAGATCTGTCAAGCACCTTGCCAAGTGAAATCCTATTTTCCAAGACTATGTTGACAATATGTGTGGACTTACTGCTTTACTGTGCCACCATATGTCTTAAGCTTTCTTTTCTTCTTTTTAAGATTTTACTTATTTATTTGAGAGAGCAAGAGAGAGAGAGCACCAGAGCATGAGCAGGGGGAGGGGCAGAAGGAGAGGGAGAAGCAGGCTCCCCACAGACCAGGTAGCCCCATGCGGGAAATTGATCCCAGCACTCTGGTCATGACTTGAGCCGAAGGCAGATGCTTCACTGACTGAGCCACTCAGGCACTCCTATCCTGAGCTTTTTAAGAAAGTTTGGGGAAAGTATTTTTAATCTTCAACTCAAACAGAGTCGTCTGTAGAATTTAGCCTTAAAATTAAGTTCACTTAAGCTCAAGATTTCACAGTGTCATACCTAATCTCTAGTATCCCTAGTCACTTAAGTAATTTAAAAATCTCAAGAAAACAATGTTATTTGAGGCTAAAGATTTCAAGAATTTCAGACTTTATACAAGACTGAATGAAAGCAAAATTAACCTGAGCTGAATTTGTTAATGAGAATAATAGAGCTAACACTGAGTATATACCCTCTTCTAAGATCTACTGTTACATGTATTACCTCATCTAATCCTCAAAACAAACCTACGCAGTAAGTTATATATCCCCTATTTTGCAGAATTAGGAACCAAAGCCCAAGGTCACCTACCCTGGTTTTCAAACCCAAGCATTCTGACTCCAGAGTCCATAGTCTTGCCACTGTATTCCAAGATCAGTAGTATTTTCTAAAATTTAAAAATATTTTTTTCACCAGGTGATACACTTTTGGCCATTCAAGCACCTTCTGGTACACAGCTGGAGGTACCTATTCCAGAAATGGTATGTAGGATAACTTTACTTTTCTTAAAATGGATCTAGTGTGTTAAGAGGGACAAATGTTTTCTCTTTAGCTGAACAAGAACTAATTGTGTGTAAACACTTCCAAATTACTGCTTTCAAGTTTTCTACCTGAAAGTATGGATATCTGAATTTGGGTGACTTTAGTAAAATTATATTAGTGACTGAATCATTTAACATTTTGATTATAAGTTTTATTAAATTTGATTTCTTTTTTTAAAGATTGTATTTATTTATTTGACAGAGAGAGATAGCCAGAGAGAGAGGGAACACAGGCAGGGGGGGCAGGAGAGGAAGAAGCAGGCTCCCAGCAGAGCAGCCTGACATGGGGCTCGATCCCAGAACGCCGGGATCACGCTCTGAGCCGAAGGCAGACGCTTAACGACTGAGCCACCCAGGCGCCCCCAAATTTGATTTTGAGCTAGAAAATATCAAGGAATGAGTAATGATATTTAGTCAATAATCTTGAAAAAATCAGTTAAAATTACTTTCTCTATAACTGATATAACAATCCTGAGCAAAAAGTTCAGCTGAAATATCAACAATAATAGATTGCTTTAAATTGGGTCTTTTTCAAAACATTTTCTAGTTGAGTCAAAGACATTTATTGACTCTGCTATATATAATTCTATGCTATATAACAATTAGTCCCTAATAGCTTTGCGTATCTTAATTTTTAATGTTCCAAGGTAGTTAGAAATGTTAATATTTATTCATTTGTTTATACCCAATAACTTTAAAGGGTCAGAATGGACAAAAGAAATACCAGATCAATCTAAAGAGTCATTCAGGACCTATCCACGTGCTGCTTATAAATAAAGAGTCCAATTCGTCTAAGCCTGTGGTTTTTCCTGTCCCCCCACCTGATGACCTCACACAACCCTCCTCTCAGCCCCCCACACCAGCGACTCCACAGAAATCCAGCATAGCGACTCAGAATCTGTCTGAGCACCATGTCTCCGAAAGAAGCCAAAATCTTCAACAGACACCAGCCACAGATTTATCATCAGGTGGGTCTAGAGCCTTTGTTTTAAAAAGTCAGAAGGGAGAATATGAATACCGTATTAAACAAATTGGTGAGCTCTTTTGAATTTGTCAGCTATGGCTATTCTGTTACCAAACACAGGAGACAAAA
Organism: Ailuropoda melanoleuca; assembly: GCF_002007445.2. Lineage (NCBI taxonomy): Eukaryota > Metazoa > Chordata > Mammalia > Carnivora > Ursidae > Ailuropoda > Ailuropoda melanoleuca. Next base: position 55,464,479 of record NC_048226.1, read on the forward strand.
TGGTAAGCTTTATAAGTATTTAATGTCTCCTGCCTGCCCAACACTGGGGTAGGTATGATGAGGAAAATTTAAAAACAGATCCTGCCTTTAATTATATTACTACAGATTTGTTTCTTAGGTAACATAGACTTACAATCCGATTGTACATTCAGACACATACAATTGAATATGGTATAATGTGGTTAAGACTGTGTAGACTTATAAACAGTGAGCAAGGAAAAAATAGGTAGTGGGCCTAAGTGTGCAGTTTTCCATGTTTGGAATTAATCGAAATTTGTTCATTTTTCCCCATTTTTACTATTTATATATATATCAGGGTTTTGTTTTATCAGAGGTTTACTTTGTAAGGTTCTTTTCTTAGTCACTCTAGGATAAAATGATTGAAATGTGTTCTGATTACCTTTAAGAAAAATCAAACTGGTATACAATATAATGACATTTGCCTCCTTTTTTCATATTCCTTATTGTTATACTTTTTATTTGGAAAGCTTAGTTTTATAGAGTTGAAAAAAGGTCTCAACTCCAATTTTGGAAATCTTACCTTCCTAAATTGTTTAATCTGAAATGAAAATAACTAAAACTCTAAAAACTGGGCATTAGGAATAGGGTCCACATCTAAATTATATAAATTTCCTTGACACTCAATTTTTTCCCGTAGTTACATGGCTAGGTATTTAGCAACTCCTTACTGATTCCAAATAAAAGGCCCATGGCAGATATTCTCTCAGTGGTTGCTGAATGAATGACTTAGACTTAGTCACGCCAGTCTGGATGTGATACTGCATATCATTAAAAACTACATTGTATACAATCCCATGTTTATTTTTACCTTTGGCATGCATCTCATTGGAATGTGGAATGAGTCTTACTACTCTGGGAGTTCACAATAGTTAAGAATGAGGCTGTAAAGAACTAACTGGACACAGAATATTTTTCAGCTTCTTGTCCTCCTTTACTTCCTCTGTAACTATTTCTATACTGTCAGATATAGAATGGGGGTGCACAGTGGAAAGTGTACTCCTTAAAAAGCTTATGACCTAATTATAATCTAATGGGGGATATATGAAGACAGGCAAGTTTTATGTGGTTGAACTTAGACACAATTAGTGCATCAGCCTCCACAAAACATTAAAAAATTTCTGTATATGGTTTTGTATTTAGCAATAGTAGTAAGAATAATTTGGGGTCAGATTAGAGAGAACCTTGAATATCAGATTGAGCTGGGACTTTAGCCCAAAAGCCAATGAGGATTTGTGAGCAGGGAAGCAGCATACTTAGAACTGTACACTGGTGAGCACAGGAGTAACAAGATTAGGGCAGATGCTTTAGGGAAGCAAAAAGATTAGAGGCAATGGAGACTGAGAGATCTGATGTCTGTAGTTATGCAACCAGCAGAGAACATTAAAGCTAAAATGGGTGATAATAGGATTGGAAAGAGAAATAAAGATTTGAGAAATATTGTTTAGGCAAAATAACTTTGATATGTGAGATCTGGAGATAAAAAGTTGTTGAAGTTTTAAGGTTGGGTGACTGGGAGAATTATGGTACCACTGACTTTGTAAAATTGAGTCAGTTTTGGGACAACGATGATGAGTCTTTTGATTTATGTCTTGAGTTTGGAAGTTTAAAAGTAATGCCAAGCACAGAGCTGGTGCTCATGAAAATGCCATCTTTCCATAAAGGTCTATTACTTAACACTGTGTTGTTAATCAAGCTGCTGTTTAAATTAACTATTTAATATATACCGTAAATATATGCTGCATTTAAATATAACTGCTTTTTACTATTAAAATGTATAAATAGAGGGGCGCCTGGGTGGCACAGTGGTTAAGCGTCTGCCTTCAGCTCAGGGCGTGATCCTGGCGTTCTGGGATCGAGCCCCACATCAGGCTCCTCTGCTATGAGCCTGCTTCTTCCTCTCCCACTCCCCCTGCTTGTGTTCCCTCTCTCGCTGGCTGTCTCTATCTCTGTCGAATGAATAAATAAAATCTTTAAAAAAAAAAAAAAAGATACTTACTTGCTGTTTTAAAATAAAATAAAATAAAGTAAAATGTATAAATAGAAATGTAACAAAACTTTATCACATCTCTGTTTCCAGCAGGATCTATTAGTGGAGATATCATTGATGAGTTAATGTCTTCTGATGGTAAGTAGTTTAAAATTTTACTACTTTATATATCAATAATGCTTTTCTAGAATTTATAAGGGGCGTAAGATTTAAAAGAAATGTAGAACCTATATTTTTTAACTGCTTAAATACTATGATGATTCACGAAAAATCTCCCACTTCATAGTAAGCCAGAGGCATCCTTCAGAATTTTTATTTTCTCGCATTTTGAGAAAAAAAGAGCCCATAAGAGGATACTTATTACTACGTCACTGAGTTAATTTCTACAGTTACCACACTAGCCCTTTTCACATCTGAAGAATTTGGCCAAGAGTAAAATAATATAGGTAATCTCAAAACCCAGTTTTGTAAATATCCCCACTAAGGCCAATTTCAAGCTACCAATGTGAAGTACCTGAACTATTACTAACATTAGCCAAGTTGTCATCTAATCTGAAATAATTTTTAAAAATCTTAAAAATACAAAAAATATTTGTAATAACTTTAATAATAATTCTCTTGGCTTCACCTTTCTCTAAGTTCTTGGATTCAGTCCTGGTTCCTAACAAATATATCCAAACCTAGGAAGTTGTAACTGTTAAGTAAGCAAATAGTACAGTAACCATTTGAGATTAAACATTTCTGTAGAAACAGCACATCAGCAAATTAAGTGGAGTTCCTACTTCTGTCTTCAAAGTAGTAACTTATTTAGCAGATCAGAGGACATGCTTTGATCAATTTTTTAAAAAAAGATTTTATTTATTTGAGAGAGAGAAAAGAGAGAGAGAGAGAGAGAGAATGAGCATGAGTGGGGGGAGGGGCAGAGGGAGAGGAGAAGCAGACTACCCATGAACAGGGAGCCTGATGCAGGGATCCATCCCTGGACCCTAGGATCAAAACCTGAGCCAAAGGCAGATGCTTAACCAGCTAAGCCACTTAGGTGTCCTGACCAATGTTTTTGAAGCACATATTTTAGCATGACAAGTTCTATAAAAATTTTAGCCTGTTTTTCTTATGCTATACCTATGCATACCAATGCATAATCTTTAAATGAGAATCTTTCAAAATATACACTAGATACAAGTCATTAATTACTTTTCCTACTGTAAAATATTATTATATGTAATTTAATTTGGATAGATGTATTTGAGAGTATTTTGTTGAACATCATGAACTGTATGTAAAAACCGTGTTTAACACTGAATTTGTTTTGCTTGCAGTGTTTCCTCTCTTACGGCTTTCTCCTACCCCGGCAGATGACTACAACTTTAATTTAGATGATAATGAAGGAGTCTGTGATCTGTTTGATGTCCAGATACTAAATTATTAGATTCCATGGAAACTTGGGACTGTTATCTACCTCTAACTGTAACATTTTAGACTTCTTAATAACCTAAGTATTTAAAATAATGAATGTAACATCTTTTTAGTTCACTGATTCTGAAGTGTTTTCTAATACTTTCTTTTTTACTTCACAAAACTTCAACCATAAAAACAAAGGGCTCTTTTCAACCACAAAAACAAAAGCTTTTTTCAGGGGAAAAGGTGATTTAATACCCACGAATCCCCTCCACCCTCAAGTAATTACATTCTGGGATTTCAGCTGTTCTTCCAATTCTGAATCCTTCTGTTTTTTTCCTCTTATGAGAGGAAAGTTAAAGTAGACTTAAGGCCATCAAAAACAAAAAAAGTTGGCCAACGGCTCATCACTTGTATTTTTTTACTGCCACGAAACTCTATTTCTGTGTGTCCTCCAATCCAAACACACATTCACTGCCACTTATAAAGTGAAGGATGTAAGTAGGATATATTAACTGTTTCAGTGAACAGATTTTGTGAAGTGCCTTCTGTTTTAGCACTTTAAGTTTATCACATTTTGTTGACTTCTGACATTCCACTTTCCTAGATTATAGGAAAGATCTGTTTATGTAGTTTGTTTTAAAAATGTGCCAATGCCTGTACATTAACAAGATTTTTAAAAATAAAACTGTATAAAATATTTAATTTATTGGTCTTTTTGGGGTATTTGGTGTATCTCCAGTGTATTACAACTGAGCCATTAATCTTGTTGCTTCATCAACGTTAACTGGTTCGTTTTCATGACATTGCTGAGGAATCTGAAGGGAGAAAAATACTGTATTTTAAAATGTAGATAACAACAGTGAACAAAAATGACTTGTGTATAATCTATTATCTAACTTAATTTCTTCTAGTCCTACCTTTGGAAGTAAAACAATAAAATCTCATATTTGGACTCAATGTTTTAGAGTCTGAACATGACTCAACATGCTGTAGATACTACAAGGCCAAGTACAGTAGAAATCCAAATACTAAATATTACATTCAACTTACTGGCTTTAAAAAGTTGGAGTTTAACTTATTAGCTGTAACAAAAGGAACTGATTTCTACTCACCAGCTGTTTCTGCAGAGGTTCAAGGGAAAGGCCTTTTGAGAAATGTGCAAGTTCCTTCTGTATATCTATGAAAGCTTTATTCACTCTGTTAACTTTTTCATCATTCACAATGTTTATCTTTTAAAAAAGAAAAAAGGCATTAATCTATAATCTTGTAACCATTAATGACACAATATATCCAACTTCAATTTAACCTTGTTAAACCTAAAAATTCATCAACCCTACCCATTTGTGGGGTAAATTCACACAAAAGTTCTTATGGTCTTACTGGGAAATTTTAGATAAAAGGTTCTGTTTTTTTTAAAAACAAGAATTATGTGGACATACCTCATATGCAGAGTTGGTACAGGCACACTAAAATACAGGACCACAGTCCTAGGCTATGGCACTATCATCTCTCATTGTAAAACAAGGAACCTGGATCAAATGACTTACTCTCCTTCTGATAGTCCATCTCTGAATCCTTCCTTGACCTTTTTACTTTATTGGAAGCCCCGTCCAATTTCCTGACAACAGTTTCCCTTGCAGCACTCCTCTCTTAAATCTAGGAGGTGGGGTGATATTCTTGTTGCTGCTCTCAAACCATTTCTCCTTAAAAACTCAGCTCCTTTGAACCTAATGCATCATCAGAACATTCTGACACTTCATTACCGTCACGGGCCAACACATTTACTTGCTCCCTCATGAAGAATCTCAAACCTGGGCTCACTGACCTCTCTCATGCCTGGTTAATGGGCTTCAACAAACATCTAATCCTATGGTTTCCTAATCTCCTCAGGTCCTCACTTCAAGGTTCTTTCTCCTTACCTACCTCAGCCATCCACTTGCATGGATTACCTTTGGCTGCATCATTACTTGTAACTGCACCACCTCCTGTTCCCCTAGTTCACTTAGTGTGCTAACATTAACAATTCTTTAGTCTTACCGAAATCGTCTCCCACCAGTGTCACTATTTTTCACATTTTCATATCCTTTATCCTTTAGCCAGCACAGATTCCATGGCCATTATTTAATCAATCACTTCTTTACACTCTCTTAACTTTCCTTCTCTTCTCTCCCTCAATCAAACCTCCTTGGCAACCTAGTTAAACTCAACTGACAGCTTTTTCTGAGCCTAAAACTGAATCTGGAGGAAATCATGACTGACTGGCTGGCTTCACTTTAAGTTCATGACCACAAACTTTAATTTACCATTTACATAGTGCCTGGCAATCTTAAAACCTCCACTTAGTAAGTTAGGCCACTTTCTGAGAAAACTGTTTGATAATTTCTCCAACCAGCCCACCTATCCAGATTTCCCTCTCTTAGATCTTCCCATTAGCGTACATAAAGCTTCTAGTACTCCTATTTGAACAAAATGATCTCCTTTCAGTTAAATATACCTGTTTTTCCCTAGCATGGGGCATTGCATTTGCTAGTCTCTGCCTAGAATACACTGCTCCCAACACTTAACAGAACTTTAGATTACTTGCCCCTTATCATCTGGATCTTGGCTTCAATGTCAACTTTGAAGACACTCCTATGTAAAATTGTCACTCCCTACCCATATCATATCACCTAGCTTTATTTTCTTTGTAGCATTTACTAAGTCATAAAAATCCTTGATCAAAAAGCTTGACTGAGATAGTTCATGAAACCTGAAAGATAAAATGTTATATTCCTATGACTATTATTACAATTACTAAGTCCTGAAGAGCTGACTCCACCTACTACTTAAACGTGAAAACATTTCCTTGAAGAATTTTCTTAAAGAACCAACTTAATCTCGAAGAAATTTCCCATTTCTCAAATATTTTGGAAAAAAAAAAACACAAAAAAGAGAAACTCCTTTCTTTTCGAATTTTGCATTTTAAGAAAGAAAGTATCTTATTTTATAGGTTTTTGTTTGAGTTGTAGATATCTTCAAGGAGATAACAATTACTGAGGAGAAAAAGATTGGGTGCTGACCAGCATTTTATGTCTTGCTTCTGTTAGGAGGTTCTTGAATATATTGGAGTTCAGAGATAAGAACTGTTTCCCATACCACGGTTTCTGATCATTTCTATGCTCTGATTAAGGTTTTAAAACTGTTCTTTGGATAAAATCTTTAAAAACAAACAAACAAAACTGTTCTTTAGAACCTCATGCATTTGCAATTAAAGTGCCTTTTTCTTTTCATACATCTACATCAAGATAGGTAAATATTTTTCATTAAAAAAAATGTTTAAAATCATCTTGCCTTTGTGAGAAAGGCTAAGAACCTATTTTAAATAACAGCATTCAGTTTTCCAGTGGCTTTACAACTATGCTTTGTTTGTCAACAATAGAGTCAGAATGCTTAACTAATACTCACCTTCTTAAGATTAGTGGTAACTGGTTTTGCTTTGTTTTTAGACTTAAAGTTTTTTTGGCTGGCTATATGAAATACATTCCTGGACTTCTGCCCTCTTAATTTGTTCTTGGCCATTGTCTAGGGAAAAAAAGAAAAGTAGCTCAATTAAATTGCCCACATTTATGAACCATAAATCAATTTAAATTTTTAAAGATACCAATTTAGTCTAAGAAATTCCATTTTATTCCTGATTATTTTTAAAGTTGCTGCATGCATTAAATTACTTCCATGTCTTTCATCACTACTAGGCTTTCTGCTATCTGAGTGCAGAGTATGTATCTAATTCTTTTATATCTAATACTTGGCCCACTTGGCCCATAGGAAGTACCATGTTAATTTCTGCTGGTTGAATTCATTAATACTATCAACACAATTGCTTTCTCAGCTCTCTGCAGCATCTGACAATGTTAAACATCACCATTCATCCTGCTAGTTTACGTACTACTATACCATTCTGGTTCCTATAATACGTTAGGTTGGACTCCTGTCTCCTTTCTCCTTTTTCATTCGTTTTTACTTGCCTCACTTTCTCTCCTATGTACACTTCTTCAAAATCGGTCCTTAATCCTGACTTCCTACCTTAAATTACTTTCGCAACTACAATATCATCTCTATGTGAATGGCTCTTATCTTGAAACTTTACATATTTTCTTTGCTCTATAGCTAAACACGCACTAAGTCTATAAATCCTACCTTAGAAACATGTCTCAAATCTGCTTTAACAATGCATATGAGGAAAATTTAAAAAATATTAATAGTTAAGATTTACTGAGCTTATAGTATGTGTATAAGCACTATGTGAACATTTTACGTGCTTTAATTTACTCTGCATAACACTTTGTGGGAGTTACTTTTATCCCCATTTTACAGAGAAAACTGATGCAAAGAGGTTAATTTGCCCTAATTTGCCCAATGTCACACTGTTAGTAATCAAGAAATGACAGGATTCAAAACCTGGGAAACTAGATCCAGAGCTAACATTATGTAATATGGCTTCTCATGTATAAATAAGCATAACGTAGTACTGACTAGTTCAGGACTGGATTACTGCTATAGTCCCTAGGTGCATTTGGTTAGACCACAAATTGGCAAACTATACCAAAGGATGAAATTAGGTCAAGCACTTGTCTCTAAATAAAGTTTTAGTAGAACACAGCTATGTCCATTGATTATGTATTGTCTATGGCTACCTTCCTGCTACAATTGTGGCCCACAAAGCCTAATATTTATTTAACAAATAGTATTTATTATCTGGCCCTTTGCAGAAAGATTGCCAACCCCTGGCTCAAGTCATCTGCATTCAAGTCTATGCCTAGTGCTATATGATGAACCTCCCCAATATTAAAAACTTTGAATGACTCTTCCAATGCATTAGGGGCAGTGTGCTTTGTCCTGGTATATTGTCAGAACCCAAAATCTAGGATAAATATGTCAAACATATCTCCTGCTACCTCTCTGAACACATACATCCTAGTCTACCAACTGCTCTCTGAAAACACTTTGCATATTCCTCCTTTCTTTCCTTTGCTCAACTTGTATCTCTTGACTGAAATTTACATTCTCCTTCAATGTCTAGCTTCAGTAAACTACTTAGGCAATGCCTGTAAACACCAATGGTATTCCTACTTAAACATGAACACAGTAGGAAATTCATGATTACTACAGAGGAAGTAGAAAATACACATCATATCCCCCCAATTAAATAATCTAAAATCCTTCCAATAGTAACCAAAATCTAATCACTTATCTAGTACTCATTAATAACTTACGATGTGCCAGGTGTGGTATAAAAATGATAGACATACAAAAAGTGATATACATACATGTATGTGATACAAACACAGTCACATGATTTGTCTTACTAGAGGCAGCATACAAATGGACACAAGAGGGAGAAGTCCACCAGAGTTGTGGACTTGAGAAAGGTTCGTGGAGAAGAGAATACCCTGGAGGGTGGAGCAGTACTGAAATTCTCTGACAGCAACGTGAAAATTGGGATGACAAGAGACACAACGAAAAACTGGTACCCTGACAAGGGCTGAAGGCCCAAAGACTCCCGGGTTTCAGGCCTGGGCCAGCCGGACCGCTGCCCACCACGGTTGCCTGAGGCAGCGGGCGACCGAGCTCAGCCTCCAGGCCTCACCAGCACGAGACTCACCAGTCCTGTTGCGAACCCCGAAAACCCAGAAAATTTATTAACCTCTCCTCATTACCTTCAATACCCTCATGCAGCAACTCACGCTCCAAGTGACGCCATTTACACGCACAGGATCTTCAGGAAGTTCCGGGGAAGAAAGGAGCCAGTCAAAACTTCTCCTACAGGCCGTAGTTACGCCCACCGGGCGAAGCCCCACCCACCTAGCGGAGTCCCACCCACAGAGCGCCGACCAGACCCGACGAAGGCCCTCCCACCGAACGTATTTCCGCTGTTGAGCGGGTTCCCACCCTCGTAATGTAGCCCCGCCCACAGAACTAACTAACGCTTCTTCTAAACAAAACGAAGCCCCGCCCGTAAGGCGAAGTTCCGCCCACCATGGGAAATCCCGCCCCAAGAGCATCCCTTACCTCAGGCGGGATTGAGGACAAGTACTCGGCTCCGGCCAGCCAACGGCTTTGGAGATACTGCCAAGTCGGGACTTCCCGGGCTGGTAGGTATGTGTACAGAAAGCACTGAGGCGTTTCTGAGGTTCTGAGCCGTGAAGTCTGTCACCAAGTCGGCCCTCAGCCGCAGACTCGTGGCTGGCTCTGCCCACGCTCTCCACGCTCCCAGGAGGTGGCGCTGCGCACCGCTGGATGGCGTCCGGGGCTTGGCTGGCGGTGCAGAGAACCTCGTGGCTGGGAGAGTTTGGAGCTATAATCTCCGAAGGAACCTTTGTAATGAACGAGAAGATGGAATGCTTTCTCTTTTCCTTGCTTCAAAAAGAGAATTGCTAACAGCACAGCAGAGGCACAAGAAAATATAGGAAGAAAACAAGTATCAGGGAACGTAGAAAAACTTAGAAGATTAACTTTTTTTGCCTTCTGGTTGTGTGAGTGTGTATTTCTCAATTAAGACATTCTGAGTTGAGTTCTTGAGAAAATTGACTCAATTCTACCAAGAGGATCTCTCCATTAAAGTAACATTTTTCATGTGTTTCCCTACTTATTTTGATGAGTTCATAGGAAAAGCCAGATTTTAAACAAATGTTGAAGTACTAACATGTATCAATTTATTACTTACAAAAATTTAGCCTACACTGTAAGTATCAAAATAAGGCCATAATACCACTCCCCTTATGCAAGGACGGTACTACTGAGGCTCATATTTTTTTTAAAAAGATTTTATTTATTTATTTGACAAAGAGACAGCCAGTGAGAGAGGGAACACAAGCAGGGGGAGTGGGAGAGGAAGAAGCAGGCTCCCAGTGGAGAAGCCTGATGTGGGGCTCGATCCCAGAACACCGGGATCACGCCCTGAGCCAAAGGCAGACGCTTAATGACTGAGCCACCCAGGCGCCCCTAGGCTCATATTTTAAGCCATTGGCTGGTGTCCACAAAACTAGTAATGGACAAAACCAAACTAGGACCTGTGTGGGTTGGCCCTGGGTCGAATTTTCTTTCCTGCAAACCAGCCACTGGCCTGCTTATAGGAAGATGAGCCACTTTTACAGTAAATCATGTTATTGTGCTTAAGTTGAATAGATTGAGGAAAGAGGAATAATTACCTGTCAATAGGTGTTTATTCAAATTTTGTATTCTAAGAGTGACTTTTTAAAAAACAACTTAAAACACTAGTATAAAATGTCCATAATGTGTGGGGGCAAAACCAAAACAAAACCAAAGCTACAGAAAATCATCAGATCCTTTTACCAGGCCTGAGTTAACCACAGATATTGACGCAAATAAGACAGGTATAATTCTGGTTCCTTGAATGAAAAAGTTACTTCATTTCTCTGTGCTTCCCTTTCCCACATGTAGATGACCATTCAGAGGATATGCCCACACCAGAGAACATCCATTATCTGCTCAGCATCCTTTCCGGGGAACCATTCTTCTCCCATTAAATGGTCTTTGTTGAGCTGATAATTACAATCCTTCTCTAAAGATTTTTCAACTAGAGCTGGTGAAGAATGCTATCTCCCACATATAGTGTCTTTGAATTGGGATGATGCGAAATTAAGGCTACAATTAGCCATCTTTTCCAGCAACTTGCAAGAGACCTGTCTGCAGTGGGAGAGAATGAGGGCAACATATAAAAGAAAACAGACCTGAGGAATAGAACACAGGACCCTGATGATGTCATTTGAGTTTTTGGATTCAGCCATAGATGGAAGAAAGATCTATCCTTAGACTTGTCAGTTACCTAAGCAAAAACATTGTTTTATTGGCTTAAACTTTCTAGGGTTATTTTATTTTAAATCATTTGTATCTGAAAGAGTCTTTACTTCTGTCCAACCTACTTTACAGGAGTATTGTGCAGAGTTAATAAAATACAAAGCATGAGAGCATTAGATATTACTAGGACAAAAGAAAAGATAGTGTTAATTTTCTAAATGCCTTTTACTTATAAACCAAATGAATCATATATAAAGAAAAAAAATAACTTCAAGTTTTCTAATCTTTAAAAATACATGCAAATATATTTCCAGTTTTTCTAACAACCTTAAAGATGAATTAAATCGTAAGTGGAGAAAACATTTTTTCAGAAACCTTAGTTTTCCTGTTAAAACTCAGCATTGCAGAGTTCTGTATACAGACCTGGTCCTCAAAGGACTGTCATGAAAGCAATTCAACAAGTAAACACGGAGAGTTAGGAAGAAGAGAAAAATGAGAGCACACATAAATAATTACAAACCATTCATAACAAATCTCATAGCCCTTTATTGGAACAAACCCAGCCTTATATAGATGATACTTTATGATAAACTTGTTTCATTGATTCAACTGTATTCTTCCCAGTGCTGTTTCATTCAATCACAATAGTTTGACACTTTAAAAAATAACAGCCTATTTTGTAGAATGTTTCATAATTGGGAGTTTTTCTCTTTCCTCGTAATTTGATTCAGGGTATACTTTTGGGAAAGGAGGTGGACAGAAATACCACATAAGTGATGCACTTTGGTCTCATTGCATCCTATCAAATGGTTTGCGATTTAGATTTGTCCCATTATGGGGATGTTAACTTTGTTGCTTAAGATTTTTTTGCCAAGTTTCTCCACTATAGACTTACTCCTTTCCCCCTTTTAATCAATGAGTATTTTGTGAGGAGCAATTGAAACTATGCCAGTATCCCATCCCTCAACAAACTTTTATACTAGTTTTGGTACTTGATGTTTCTTTGATAAATTATTACTATGTTGGTTCCCAAATTGTAATTTTTATATCTCTGTCTTCCTTCTATAGTCATCACTTGACATTCCATTTTAAGTAAAAACTTTATTCTCTGTCATTTATTTATTCATTTATTTATTTATATTAGTACAGGCTCGCGAGTTGCTATTTTATTCAATGGATTACAGCCTTTTATTACCATAATTTATTTTGATGTTCACATTGTCTGAGATTTGGCCAGTGAGTGCTCCTTCACAAATATCCTTTTGACTGTCCCCATTGTTCTTTGACCACCTTCTCACTTTTTGGCACAGCAAAACACTCCAGGTTCATTTTGGACCTATGCATCCCAAGTCCCAGAATTAGTCATTTCTCCATGGAGCCCTGGTTCCTTTCAGTGCAGAATAATATTTAGAAGCCAAGCTCTGGAATATTGATGCTTCTAGGCTTCAGTGGGCAGATCTAGGCAATATATGCATGGATGTTCATACTATTTGCCTGTCTATCTACCCATCTATACATGTTCATACACCTCACCAACTGTATTTATTTCTATATGTAAAACCATGAGTTTATGCCAGTATCTCCAATTTGAATTGAATGCCATAGGATTTATTTTAGTTTTCTACCTTTTCATATTTGTAATTTATTTCTCCATCAGTGAGAAACCTGGTTCCCTACATATATTATTCTCTATATGTTATTCTTTTTGTTTTTTTTTTAATTTATATATTTATTTATTTGAGAGAGATAGAGCGTGCACGTGTGAGGGAGAGAGAGAGAGAGCACACGGGCAGGGTGAGGGGCAGAGGGAGAAACAGACTCCCTATGGAGCAGAGAGCCCTATGCGGGCTTCGATCCCGAGCTGAAGGCAGATGCTTAACCAACTGAGCCACCCAGGTGCCCTCTATATATATTATTCTAAATATATGTACTAATCACTAATTTGATTTATCTTCCTGTTAGTAACCAATATTCCTTCACTGTTGCCACATCTCCCACCCCGATTTCATGCAGGTGCCCCCCTCATCCCCACTGGGCTCACACCATCCACTGAATCATCCACTCTGGCTGCTGCCACCTACAGAGATGGTTTCTTTACCCTGCTCAGGCTCTGACTTTCCCTAAGATGCTGCCATCTCCCCTCCCTTCTTAAGACCTAATGTCTTTTAAATTTAATTATGATGGAAGGAGGGAAGAAAGGAAGGAAGGAGAGAAAGAGAGAGAAAGAAAGAAAGAAAGAAAGAAAGAAAGAAAGAAAGAAAGAAAGAAAGAGAAAGAAAGAGAAAGAAAGAGAAAGAAAGGAAAAGAAGAGGGAAAGGAGAGAGAAAAAGAAGACAAGCAAATAGCAAAGTTTGGATTTTTATTCTATAGGCAATGAAGGACTCCCCTTCCCTCCACACCTACACACACACACACACACACACACACACACACACACACCATATGGCTTGTTATAGGAAGTAATTGAGTTGGCAGCATGAAAGTAGTTTAGAAGAAGGAATGGTGGCAGGCAAGGAGGCAGGGGTTAGGGAAATAAGTGACCGTAAGCCTGGGATGGCACCTGCTATGGCTCCCCTGAGTATCAGCTCATGAAGAAGAGTCAATAAAAATGATCTGCATTTTGCCTTGCTGTATAGTTTCTTTGTGGGCCAAGTAAATAGTAAAGCCACCTTCCAATGAATCTGCATTTCTTGTGAGGGGTCAGTTAGATCATGAAAATTTTCATGACTGATTATGGAGGAAGGGATTCTTTTCCCTACTAACCCCTCGGTGACAGAAGCTTTTAATTTTAGACTAAGAATAAACATATCTGTAACACAGTCTATGTAAGAAAGTGGAGCAGGACAGACAGGACCCTCCACCTTTCTATTAAGGTCAAATTCCTTGAAATATCTGGAGGGTTAGAACCAAGAAATGAAAAGAGATCATTAACCTTTTGGGGGGAAGGAAAAATGACTCATTTCTGCAGGTTATTATAAAGCTTCAGGAGGTAGGTCACAGGCTTTAGCGTTTCACTGTATATTTTCTATAATTCAAACATCATATTACTTGTATGCATGTTTATCTCTTGGCTAGTCCATGTACTCTCCAAGGACCGGTCTATTACTCAAACACCTTTGTGTCCCCATGTAGGATTCTGTATTTCCAATGCATGGGAGGTATGGCATACACATTTGCTAAATGAAATAAAATTCCCTGAAGTATAAAAAAGCAAGCAAGGTACTGTAGCCAATATACTAGAAATAACTTTAAAGCCCTATCACCTTTACCATGACTAAAAATACCTAGAAGAACACTTCTTCTTATCTTCTTGTAGCACAGCTCCTCAGGAATGCTAGGTGCCCCAAAAATGTGTTTTAATTTAATTGAACAGATTTTTATCCAGAGTAATTTCCTGGCCAAGTGCCTAGAAACCCTGAAACTAAACTAATCATAATCACAAAGGAGAACTTGTATATGAAATATTTGAAGGTTAAGAATGTTCAAATACATAGTCCAAAGGCAATAAAAATATTCAAAAGGTACATGAAGTCCTTTCACATTTTTTATGATGCTTGGTTAAAATCCAAGTAATGGTTAAAAATTACAGGAATTGTGGGGGCGCCTGGGTGGTGCAGTCGTTAAGCGTCTGCCTTCGGCTCAGGGCGTGATCCCGGCGTTATGGGATCGAGCCCCACATCAGGCTCCTCCGCTATGAGCCTGCTTCTTCCTCTCCCACTCCCCCTGCTTCTGTTCCCTGTCTTGCTGGCTGTCTCTCTCTATGTAAAATAAATAAATAAAATCTTTAAAAAAATTACAGGAATTGTGAAATATTTAGCAGGTGCATGTTTAAAACTCAGAAAATTGGCAAAGGCCAAGAAGGCAGTGTGCTGTTTAATTACAATTTGACTCTCCAAATTTCAACAGTATTTAAAACCAAAAAGTGAAAGGATGCTGTACTTTGTAATTATCAAGTTTAGCTGATAATGCAAATACTCAAGCTGTCTAAAGCTCAAAAATAATTTTGTTTTTCAGTTAAATTTATGTTCAGAGTCCGCACAGACTAACATCGACGGTTTTTGACTTTCTTCCTTATGTTGCTTTATAGCAACCCTGTTGTGCTGAAATCCTACTAAGAATTACAGGGGCATCTGTATTTTAATAAACAAAAAGTACTGAGGACTAAAAGTTCTCACAAACATTTGGCTCCTGAAAGACTTGATTTTCCTTTGGATTAGAAAAGTCATGAAGAGTCATTGTAAAAATGGAAAATTCAGAGAAGTATAGAGAAGAAAAGAAATAACCAGCAATGATTACCTTCTGATTTTACTTTCCATGACCTTCCTCTCATTTCGGTTATTGTAATAGCCTTCTAACTGGTTCCCCTGCTTTGCTCTCTATGCAAACCCAGTGGCCAGAGGAATCCTGCTAAAATGTTAATCAAATCATGTCATTCCTCAGCTCCAAATTCCCAAAGTTCCCTGCGTCATTCAGAATAAAGGCCAAAGTACTTACTATAGCCTTTGAAGCCATATGTGACTTCCCTTTGCGCCCACTGCTTTCTTCCCACTCTGTAATTCATGCGAGTTGTGTTTCTCCTTCTCAACCCTTCTGCCTAGAGCCCTCTCGTCCCAAATATCTGCAAGGCTTCTTTCTCATGTCGTTCAGAACTTCTCTCGGATGTCTTCTTCTCAGTGAGGGCTTTCGTGACCACTTCTATAAAGTTCCAAGTCCTCCTACATTCCTTCTCTGCTATCCCATATTGTCCCATAGTATACCATATATTTATTCATTTTGTGTTTTATCTGTCTCCTCCTGCTAGAATGTAAGCTTCAGACAGGCAGAGCCTTCTATGTGGTTTTGTTTGTTTGCTGCTATATTAGTTTTCTTTTCTTTTTTCTTTTTTTTTTTTAAGATTTTATTTATTTATTTGACAGAGAGAGACAGCAAGAGAGGGAATACAAGCAAGGGGAGTGTGAGAGGGAGAAGCAGGCTTCCCGCTGAGCAGGGAGTCTGATGCAGGGCTCGATCTCAGGACCCTGGGATCATGACCTGAGCCAAAGGCAGGCGCTTAACCAACTAAGCCACCCAGGCACCCATATATTCGTTTTCTAATGTATAACAATCACCCCAAAATTTCGGCACTCACAGCAACAATCCTCATTTATTATCTCATAATTTTAGTGGGTAAGGAATTTGGGAGGGGTTTGGCTTGATGGTTCTGGCTCAGGGTCTTTCCTGAGGTTCAGCTGGGTGTTGGCTAGAGTGGCAGTCATCTGAAGGCTTGACTGGGGCTGAGGGATCTACTTGCAAGGCAATTCACATATGTGGCTATAGTTTGGTGCTGACTATTGCCAGGATGCCTGAAATCCTCTCCAGGAGGGCCTCTCCCTAGGGCTGTTTGAGTATTCTCACAATTTGAAAGCTGACTACCTCCAGGCTGAGTGATCCAAGAGAGCAGAGGAGAAACTGCAATGTCTTTGATGACCTGGACTCAGAAGCCATACACAATCACTTCCACTCTGTTTTATTATTCATATATGCCTGTCCTATTCAGTAAGGAAGGACACTACACAAAGAATTAATGCCAGGAGGTGAGGATCATTGAAGACTATCTTGGAAGATGACTAACTAGTGCAGTGACTATATTCCTTGTGCCTAAAACTGCCAGCTTTTTAAAAAAAGATTAATTAATTAATTTATTTATTTTAGGTGGGGAGGAGCAAAGGCAGAGAGAATCTTAAGCAGACTCCACGCCGAGTTCAGAGCCCGATGCGAGGCTTGATCTCATGACCCTGAGATCAAGACCCTGAGATCATGATCTTAACCAAAACCAAGAGTCAGATGCTTAACCAACTGCACCACCCAGGCAACCCAAAACTGCATAGGTTCTAAAGGTAATCTAATAAATGTTTTGAACAAAGAATAAGTTCCACCACTCAGATTTTCAAAAATACATTTCTTTGCAGCTTTTTTCCTAAGCAATTACATTGTTATTTATTAAAAATTGGAATGTATTTCCAGGTAAAAATTTATAATCTATAAACATAAACATATATACTTATTAATAAGTATATTGAAAATATATTTATGTCTTTGTAAAATTACATCTTTTTGATATACAATAAATTACTTTAACTCTCTTCTTATCATTGACATTCTGTTGTCTCTAGATTTTTTCTATTATAAATATATTGTGCTGAACATCTTTTTACATAAACTTTTGAGAAGATCTCCTAATATTTTCTTGGGGAGCATGCCTAGGAATAAAACCCAAGGTCATAAACACCTAAAATGCTTGATTTAAATGACCAAACTGTTTTCAGAAAGACCATATATTTTACAATTCTACCAACAGCGTATGAGCATGCCAAATTCAACACACCTTTTTTGAGATGGAGTCTTGATACTTTTTAAGAAGCTGAGATTTTGATTAAGAAGAAATAGCATGAAGACCTCTTAAAAATTACTCATCTGTTGAATTTTGTTTCATGTTTATAGTTCAGTTTTCTTTTTTTTCATATCCACTGGTTGTTTAGGGGTTAAATACACAAAATCTAGAGGGGAAGGAAGAAAGAGAAAAGCAGGAATTGGTATGATTATTAAATTCTGACTTGCACAATTGGGTGGATGGTGGTACCATTTAATGAGATAGAGAAAACTGTGGGATGGAAACTGGGATGGGGAGGAAATAAATAATTCCATTTCAGACACCTTAAGTTGCAGCAGTTAGATGCAATTCAGTGGATCTAGAGTCATGCTGCCCAATATAGCAGCCATTCGCCACATGTGGCTATCAATCACTTGGAATGGGCTAGCCTGAACTGAGATATTCTATAAGAGTAAAATGCACATCAGATATAGAAGACCTAGTAAGACAAAAAAATGTAAAAGGAATAATTGTGTCAGTTAAAGTCCAACCAGGAGACCAAAAAATCATACAATATTTTAACAAGGAAAGTCAACATAAAGAATTATTAACTATACCAACGAATAAGATGTAAGGAAATTATAAAGAATATCCTTAGGCTAGGGACACCTGGGTGGCTCAGCCGTTAAGCATCTGCCTTCAGCTCAGGGCCTGATCCCCGGGACCTGGGATCGATCCTGCATCAGGCTCCCCTCTCAGCAGGAAGCCTGCTTCTTCCTCTCCCACTCCCCCTGCTTGTGTTCCCTCTCTTGCTGCCTGTCTCTTTCTCTGTCAAATAAATAAATAAAATCTTAAAAAAAAAAAAAAAAGAATATCCTTCGGCTAAGGGGGAGTTTCCAAGGAAGGACGAACTCGGAAGTTGGCCTCTCCTCCAAGGTTGGGATTCAGATCACTGGGGAGGTGTAGTAGCAGCCCACTGGATGGATGGCAGAGAAGTTCATGGGTGGCCCAGGCCAGAGCTGCAGCATCCGGTGTTGCCAAGTAAGCAGGAGACACCCCTCTGGGGTACAGTGGGCCAAGTCTGGCATGCAGGGGTACAAGGGGACTCAGCATTGGGAACCATGTCTCCACAAGGTGATACACAGCCTAGAGGGCAGTGTCTGTGTCAGAAGCACCATGGGAAACACCACCCATGGTGCAGGCTGCCCGAGGCTGGTGGGCAGGTGTGCAGAGGAGTCGAGGCAGCTGCTTGCCAGCAGGGTGGCAGGAGAGGGGATGTGTGGTGTTTGTGTGGGGAGTTCTGAGGAGAGGGTTACTGGGTTGGGGCTGGGGCTGTGAACTTGCTGAGGGACTGCACACTGTTGGGATGAGGCTGGGCCACTGGGTCCCTGCGTGTCCACCCACACCTGTCTCTGCTAGAAGCCCAGCGGAAGCAAGAAGAAAACCAAAATGCAGCACATCAGAACCAGGAAACCAGTCCCTCTCCTGTAATGTCCCTCTACTGAAAAAAGGTTAGCATTGTGCTTGCTGCAAAGAAGACAGTCTCAAAGCTCCATTATCACAGAGCAGGTAACGTGTGGTGAATTTAGAGCTGAGAGAGAATGCATCAATAACTGGTACATTCATTAATAGTTTTTATATTGATTGATGTTAAAACAGTAATATTTTTGATATATGGGGTTAAATAAGATAAATCATTAAAACAAATTTCACTTTTTAAAAAGCTTATTCTTAATGTAACTGGCTGAAAATTTAAAGTTATAAAAATGGCTTGCATTTGTGACTCATGTTATATTTCTCTTGGATAGTGCTGGAATAGATTTTCAAACTAGGTAGATTATGTCCATAGACTGTGGAAGTGCTTAGAATGAGAGTATATAGTGGGAAGGGATCCTAGTAGAAAGTTCCAAACCCCTAAAATTTAAGTACTTAGAATGAGAGTATATAGTGGGAAGGGATCCTAGTAGAAAGTTCCAAACCCCTAAAATTTAAAGGTTGGTATGATGGTTAATGTTATGTCTCAACTTGACTGGGCCACAGGATGCTCAGATATTTGGCCAACCATTTTCCTGGGTATTTCTGTAAGGGTGTTTTTTGAATGAAATTAGCATTTAAACCAGTAGACTGAGTAAAGCAGTTTGTGTTCCTTAATGTGGGTGGGCCTTACTCAATCAGTTGAAGGTCTGAATAGAATGAAAAGGCTAACCCCCTCCTGAGTAAAGCAGAATTCCTCCTGCCTGACTGCTTTTGAACAGAGACATCGGCTTTTTCCTGCCCTCAGACTTGAACTGAAACTTTGGCTCTTCCTGTTTCTTGAGCCTGCCAGCCTTCAGACTGGCGCTACACCACTGGCTCTCCTGAGTTTCCAGCTTGCCAACTCATCCTGTGAATCTCAGGACTTGTCAGTTTCCATAACTGTGTGAGCTGATCCCTTAAAATCTCTTTTACATGCATACACACACACACGCACACACGCAGTGTGTGGTTCTATTTTTCTGAAGAAACCTTACTAATACAGTTGGGTATAGAAGAACCCAAGGAACACCAGACAGGATGGGTGGGCAGCAAAAGGGAGCTGTCTGTATGTTCAGGGAGGGATTTTCCCTCTAAAAAGAGGAAATTTTAGAACATACTAGTATGCTGATGGCAATAATCAAGAGGAAGAAGTGTTGGTAATATAGGTTATAAAGGATATAATGGTATGTGTTTGGTGGGAGTGGGAGGTTTTGCTAGGTAGGGCTAGTGCATCAAATCTTTGGTGGTAAAATGGTGATATCCAGGCAGAGAACTTCTTGGAGTGGGGGGTCTATCAAACCTCGCTTGGTGGTGAGATAGGGATTTTGGTATTGCTCTTAAGAGAACAGACTGTTCTTCCCTAAAGGACAGAAGAGGGTAGGTAAACCTTGTAAGTGCTGATGAAAGAATGCCTGTTAGCACCCTTCATTCTATCTGTCATTATATTTCAAAGAGTTGACAGCGATAGAGTGAAATTGACTTCTTTCCAAATTAGCTTATTCCAAGCTAATAACGATTAATTAAATTCTTTGACAGTTAAATTATTTTACCCTGAATTATCTAGACTTTTCAATATTGATCTGATGTCTGTACAAATTTCTTTCCTTTTAAATAATCCTAGCTCTCCTCTTTTCTCTTTCCCGCTTTATCTATTTTTATAATTTGCTCAAATGAGATATGAAACACTATAAAATAGGGTGTGATAAATTCCTGTTAGAGGCAATGTATGTTCTTGTCTGACAACACAGGACAAAATGTTTGGTTTCAGTTTCTGAAAGTTGTAATCTGGAAAGTGACTTGAGAGGTGATTCATCGAAGCTACCTTTTCAATTTTGGTCAGTATTCCCATCTTAGCATGAAACCTGGGTCCCTTGGGCGAGTCCTGCAGCCCCTTTAGGAGATTGTATTATGCAATTCTAACCTCAGGATAACCTTAAGATAACCTTAGGAATGGGAAATTAAAGAAATCGAAACCCCCATATAGTACCAGCTCCATAAAACCAACACTCTCCATATCAAATGATAAGACATTCCTGTGGTTAATAAGTCCCAGCTGTGCAAATCACAGGACTTGAATGAAGGAAATGGGCACAGATTGGAGCACCTTGGACTTGGGACTCTGCAGATTGGGGCTATGTCCCCAGCTGTGTGGCCTGCCTCTCTAGGTAACTGAGGAACCTTGTTCATCTCAGTTTACTGCTCAGGAAAAGTCGGATGATAATAGCCACTTGGGTTCACATTTAGAGTTTCTAAAAAGAATCCTTGAAAAAATGGGCATCTCAGAGGAAGAGTCTGCATATATATGCCCTAATAGAACAGTATTAATTCATACTTTGGTATTTTCTTAATATATTACCATCCTTAATGAAATATTTTTATGGCTTGAGTTATAACTTACAAGCACTGCTCATAACATACTGTGTGTGATCACTGAAGAGGAGAGCAGACTTAAGCATGCTTTGTTGCAAAGGAAGCTGGATCTAATTGAATCAAGAGTGAAGTGGAGATTATGACCATATGTTTGGTCAGGAATCCTGGGTTCTCTGGTCAGTGTTAATCTTCCTCTACTTGTTTACACTTCATGGTTATGAACCTGGAGACAGAGGCTCTTTGTTAAGGAGAAAACCCACACCTAGTTACAAAAGGTTATTTAGCAAGCTAATGATTCATTAATTGGAGGAAGTAGAAGGTTTTTGTCACCCCAGATTTTTCTTTAGAAAAAATTAAAACCTACAAAAAAATTGTGAGAATGGTAACTTGAAAACCCAAACATCCTTCAGCTGGATTCACCAGTTATTGACTGAGGCATCTGAGAGTTGCAGACATGAAGGGACTTTGGCCCTATTGCTTTGGCGTTCGTCCCCTAAAGTATTGACACTACCATCACCACACCTATGAAAATTAACATCAGTAATTCAATTCAATAATATCACCTATACGTGGTCTGTGTTTACATTTCTTTAACTGTCCCCAAAGCAGGGGTTGCATCTTTTTTTTCAATCTAGGATCTAATTGAGGGTCATACATTACGTTTTGTTGTGACATGTATTTTGTCTCTTAATCCCAGGCTGAGTGAATACCCCAATCCCCAACAGCATTTCACCTAGAAGTTTTAGCACATTACTGAGCCTTGCCTGAACCAGATATTACACTGGCCCTGCAAGAATGATTGTTCCATAATTCTATCACTTTATCTGTATTTAGTAGCTTACGTTCTCTCATCGAGAAGTATTTTCTCTCTTTCTCTTTCTTTTAGTATCACTAGGGACTCATGGATATTTTGGGGAGTGGAAGTTACAATCTATTACTATTATTAATTTTTCTGATGGACAAATTGTCCCAAATTTGGCAGTGGGCCTCCTACATGCTGCCTCCTCTGTGTGTGTGTGTGTGTGTGTGCTTGTTTTACATGACTCCATTAGTATTTTGTGAGTTTATTTTGCTAATTTTAAAAAAAGACTATTTATTAGAATAATTTGGGATTCACAACAAAATTGAGAGGAAGGTACAGAGAGTTCCCATGTACTCTCTGCCCCCTCTCCCCAACATGCTTAGCCTTCTCCATTATTAGCTTGTTCCACCAGAGACTATATTTATGATAAATGATGAACCTAAATTGGCACATCCTTATCCCCCAAAGTTCATAGTTTACTGTAGGGTTCACTCTTGGTGTTTTATGTTCTGTGCACTTGGACAAATGTATGACAACATGTATTCATCATTGTAATATCGTACAGAGTTTTTTGTTTTTTTGGTTTATTTTAGAGAAGAAAGGGGTGTGGGGAGGAGCAGAAGGAGAGGGAGAGAGAGAAAAAGAGAATCTTAAGCAGACTCCACATCCAGCACAGAGCCTGACGCAGGGCTCCATCTCACAACCCTGAGATCATGACCTGAGCTGAAATCAAGAATCAGATGCTTAATCCACTGAGCCACCCGGGCACCCATCATACAGAGTATTTTTATTGCCCTAAAAATCCTCTGTGTTCTGTCTACTCAGCACCTTCTTCCCCCTCTTCTTGGCAACCACTGATCTTTGTACTGTCTCCATAGTTTTGCCATTTTCAGTATGTCATATAGCTGGGATCATACAGTATGTAGTGTTTTCAGATTGGCTTCTTTCACTTACCAACATGACATTTAAGCTGCTTCTTTATCTTTTCATGATAGCTCATTGATAGCTCATTTCTTATTAGTACTACATAATATTCAGTTGTCTGGATGTACCATAGTTTAATTATCCATTCACCTACCGAAGGACATCTTGGTTGCTCTCAAGATTCAGCAATTATAAATAAAGCTGCTATTAACATCCATGTGTAGATTTATATGTGGACATAACTTTTCTTTTTTTTTTTTTAAAGATTTTATTTATTTATTTGACAGAGAGAGAGACAGCCAGTGAGAGAGGGAACACAAGCACGGGGAGTGGGAGAGGAAGAAGCAGGCTTCCCGTGGAGGAGCCTGACTTGGGGCTCGATCCCAGAACTCTGGGATCATGCCCTGAGCCGAAGGCAGATGCTTAAGGACTGAGCCACCCAGGCGCCCCATGGACATAACTTTTCATTTGGGTGAATACTGAGTACTGTGATAGCTGGATCATATGGTAGAAGTGTGTTTAGTTTTGTAAGAAATTGCCAAACTGTCTTCTAAAGTGGCTGCACCATTTTGCATTCCAATGAAGAATGAATGAAAGTTCCTGTTGTTCCACAGCCTTGCCGACATTTGGTGTTGTCAATGTTCTGGATTTTCGCCATTCTCATAGGTAAGTAGTGGGATCTTCCCATTGTCTTAATTTCTATTTTCCTGATGAGATATGATGTGGAACATCTTTCATGTGCTTATTTGCAATCTGTGTATCTTCTTTGGTAAGATGTCTTTTAAGGTCTTTGGAACATTTTTTCATCAGGTTATTTTCTTATTGTTGAGTTTCAAGAACTTTTTGTATATTTTAGGTAATAGTACTTTAATATATGTTTGCATATAAGTATATACATATATGTTATTTTGTCTTTTGTAGTGACAGTGAATATAGATAAAACTTTTATTAGAAGTTTGGCCACTATTATGCCAGCATAAATGAATCCAATTGTGCCAGAGAATATGGAAGAGAAAGCTTTTGTTTTCTCTTAGGTGTAAGAGGAGCATAAAGTTTATTGTACATATTGCTGTATAAAATTTTTTTCTATTGTGTTCTAACCTCATTAAGAATTACAGAAGCAGAAGGAGGTGCAGGCTGCACTGTGGGATATTTAGGTCAGGCCTAAAGAAGAATCATTCAAATTGGTCTTTATTTAGGGGTCCCTAAACAATACAGTGGTTACCAAAAGAGGTACCCTCCTGGGACTTGCAATTACCACATTATGTAGCTGCTGTGTGAGTGGCAAGAGAAAGTGAAAGATGATAGTTGAACAGCCACCCTTACATCTTCCATGGAAGGCTCATGACCGCTAAGAAGCTCTTTGCATTCGTTTGTCCATAAATAACACCGCATAGTTCAATTTGAAATTTCAAGTTGACCCAACTCAAGCCCTTCCGCAGTTGGAACAGTAATTAGAATCCTGGCAGCTCTCAGAGTTCTCTTTATTTTCACTCTGAGCCCAGAACACCCACTACTCCAGGACAGAAATTCAAGGCTCTGCAGTCAGGTCAGCTCAGCTTTCAGCCCTAGGACAGCAAGCCTACCATGCATCCAAGACAAGACGGACTGAACACCCTCCTCTCAGCGGGGACGAAAGGGCAGCAGAACTTCTGGACCAAGAATCAATAATCAGGTTGGTTCCCTCACTCCTCAAGCCACAGCCTGTACAGGTGAGAATGAGGAAGGGGACAGGATGAATGGGCAGAGGAGGCAGACTGGTAAAGGGAAGGGACATCGGTCCCTTTTTAGTAGGAACTCTCAGCCCCTATTAGCGTCGTGACCTGGGGTGGGTTACTTAGCTTCTTTTAAGCCTCTGGGGCAATTATACTATCTTCTTTAAAGGAATGTTGAGGATCTAACGCAAAATGTGGGTAAACGTCTTGGTTCAGACACTAGCTCATGGTAAGCCTTTAATGAATAGCAGCTAAATTATATTTGTGGTGATTGCCATTGTCATTATCGTTTTGTGCTTGTAATCACCACCACCACTAGCATCAACGACCTCATCTCCACCAGCAGCCCCACCTCCCAGCGTGGTAGCTTCAGGCCCTGGTGATTCATTTATTCCCAGAATAGCCCTCTAAGCAACACTTTCCGGGGTGACTACTTCTCAGGAGGCCGAAAATCCCCTCCGGAAACCCTTCTCTCTTTCCTTCCCTCCTCCCACCCTTCCCCGCTGCCGCTCTATCAAGCCCACTCTCATTCTCTGGAGTTCACACTCGAGCCCCTGGACCCAGCTCAGCTCCACCGCCAGGTCGCCCTCACACGTGCGGGCACCTTCCTGCACGCCGCTGCCCCCTGGCGGACGAGGCCGTTAGCGCCCTGGCCCCGGGTTTCAGCGCTCCCTTTCTGCCCGGCGGCGGCGGGCGGACCCTCCCTAGGCTGGTCACCGCCTTTGCCAGCTCGCGCGCCTGCCCCGCTCGCTCCCTCCTCTCGCTGCCGTGCCACATCTTCTTCTGCCTCCCACCCGAGGGACCATGTCGCGGCTCAGCTGGGGATACGGCGAACACAACGGTGAGCGCCTTCTGCAGATCCGAGGGAGGGCTTTGCTCAGGGCGCGGCTGTGGGGGACAGACCATACACTGCTGATCCCGCACTTGGCGAGAAACTTTTTGGTTCCTCTTTAAATTGGGCAGCTTTCCTCAAAGCTGAATGCAGGAAGTGGAAGGAAGGCTTAGTCTTGTGTAGACAGGAAAAGCGTCTTTTGGAGGGTGTTGATAGTGGGGGTGAGAGTTGGTGTGCGTTAGCCCTGTGAAGATTCCCCAGACCCCGAAATCTTTGTTACATGTCCAGTCACTTCCTTTTGCAAAGCCGAGGACTTTCCCTAGTAACAACTACTAATCAATCAAAGGCTCGGAGTTTAGAAGTCTGATGACATACTTTAATGAATAGAGGACAAGTTCGCTTTCAGTTTTTTAAGTTCATTCACTTAGAGGAAACAAATCATGGAAAACATTTGAAGCTACACTTAAGAAATTTTAATAATTGAATTGCAACCCTGAAGATTTAAGTTGCCTTCTGGGCAATCAAAATACTGTAATTTTCTTAATAGCTGTTACTATAAAATATTGCCATGGCAATTTGGCACTGTTAGCTTTGGGAAGACTTAGGTTCTTTCCAAAAAATGAAGTTATACTTCATGCTACTTTTTCACTCTTTCTCCCTCTCCTACACTCATCCTTGCAGAGACAGAGGATTATTCAAATTTTAGCACTTAGGTGAACTTGTATTTATTGATGACAGTGACAGTGATACTAAGATATATACTTTTCTTCTTCTATATACTAAATCTCAAAATAACCATCATTTGAAATAACTGCGAAGTGACACCAGGAAAGCCTGATAGTGAGTCACTGTCAAAATTAGATCTGTGAGTAATAATAATAATAATACTTTCCTTGGATTAGCATGTATATTATTCAACAGTACCATACAGTCAAACTTTATAGAAAGTTTATTTTCACAAAGAAAGAGAAAAGCTTCATTTCTAATTGTAGCCTATTTGAGGTTGTGATTAACTTGCCAGTTTAAAAATGGCAGCAGGTGAAATTTAGAACTTTAATAATAAAAGGTATAATTTAGGTGAATTTCTTTTTGACTGAAACTACAATTATAACCTCACACTTTTGCTACTTTCCAATTTATGTTTGGGGAAAAAAACCCCACAAAACAAATTTCTTTTAATTTCCCTCTCTGCTGGAACCATTTTAATTTTTGTTATTTAACAGTTACTGCGTATCAACAGCGCCCTCACTATAGTTTGGAAGAAGAAGGGTATTTTCTTGTTTTTTTTTTCTTTTTTTAATATTTTATTTTTATTTATTTGAGAGAGAGAGAGAGAGAGCACAATCGGTGGGGAGGGACAGAGGGAAAGTGAGAAGCAGACTCCCTGCTGAGCAGGGAGCCCCACGCGGGACTCGATCCCAGGACCCTGAGATCATGACCTGAGTCGAAGGCAGACACTTAACTGACTAAGCCACCCAGGCGCCCCCAGAAGAAGGGTATTTTCAATCAATGAGTACTGATTACTCTTTAATACATTTATATGTTAGAAAATAGTGGCTCCAATGAAGCTTATCTTCAGAAATTTAAAAAATCTATCCCTGAAAAGCCACTACCAAAGAGTGATTTTGTATTTCTGCTAACAATTATAGGGCCATTTCCTGGTTTTTTTTTTTTTAATTTTTGTTTCTTTTAAAGATTTTATTTATTTATTTGACAGAGAGAGAGAGACAGCCAGTGAGAGAGGGAACACAAGCAGGGGGAGTGGGAGAGGAAGAAGCAGGCTTCCTGCTGAGCAGGGAGCCTGATGCAGGGCTCGATCCCATGACCCTGGGATCATGACCTGAGCCTAAGGCAGATGCTTAACGACTGAGCCACCCAGGTGCCCCCATTTCCTGCTTTTAGATGCAATAGTCTTTTGAGGACTGTGCCTATAAGTAGATCAACTGTGGCAAAATCCTACTGGAGATATGTTGAATCCTGACTGGGCAAGTTTGGGTGCTTGTTTTGTTTAGACTGACAAAAGCAGTGAATGAGCAGATAAAAGGAAACTTAAACTGGGTATAGTATAGTGGCAAGGATAAAATAGAACACCAAGAGTTGAGGCATTGGAAAATGCCTTCACCAAAAACTTACAAGTTCTTCTACTAACCTGATAGTTTTATTGGTTCAGTGTAGGGAATGTGACAATTACTGAAAACTACATGTCTCTATAGATATTCAAAAGTTCTTGAATCAATGGAAGAATCACTATATATCTCTAAGAACTATGTTTAAATGGATTTTTATGTTTATGTTAGTGGATGTTTTGAAAAAACTTTTAAAAAGGGGCCTCTTTAAGAGGCAGGGAAATGAACCCACTATGGTGGTTAATAAATAATATTGAGTAATTTATGCAAGTGGGATTATTTTTATTTTATTTTGCATAGCCCCTGCTTTTAAAAATTATTCTTGTTATGAAGGACTGGAAATAGGAGAGTAAAGGAGTTAGGAAGAGAAAGAAAACGGTAAACAACATTTTGTGATATATGCCTCACATATTCAAAATCTAATTCTCATCAGGTTAAGTCATACTTGCTGCCAATGAGATAGAAAACTTTTTTCACTTAAAGCAAGGACTAGATTGTGCAGAGAAAGAGTACTAGAAAGGTAAATTGGAGTACTTAATAAATCAGGAAATGTAATGGCTTTTCTGTAATAAGTTGTAGGCAAGGACTTTTGATGTTCAAGTTGCTTTGAAGTCCAAAGTGTCAGATTCACAAGAGAAGAGCTTTTAAGTTATGTGTATGGTTATATATTCATGCTCTGATTTTTGTATCTGAAGCATATGTGAAGGAAAGAGCTTAAGGTTTCTCTTTTGCACAATTGAAGAGTAATAAGGAACATTAGATTTAGAGATTGAAGCTGATGTTAATTGTGATATATTTGCATTTCTTGAAATTTCATTCTAAATCTTATCTTTAAAAATATTTGTTGTTGTCACTAACAAATGTTTGTCATGCTATGTCATTTTAATAAGTTCTTGAATATTAGAGAAATCAAGTTAGTGATATAGGGAAAAGCTTAGTCAGTAGTCCTGTGCTGTACCCCCTGGTGGTAGCTGTGTAAATTGCAGGCATAGTAGACATAATAAGAACCTTTAACCTATAAAGTGACTACTCACATCTTAGAATGAGATAGAGGTTACTTGAAGCTGCAGTCTTGCTCTTGATTCTGGGAAGCAGAACTTGAATCAAGTCTTCCAGAGAAATGAAGAATATAGACAAGGGTATTTCCCGCTAATTGGTTCATGTCAATTTACCAAACGTGTGTCCGACTTGGGAACTAGATGCAATTTTGACTTTTTGAATAGAGAATCAGGATGACAGTTGTCCCTTGTGTTGGAATTCAAATGTAACACTGGCAAAATAACTGCAGAAGAACCTTCTGAAATGAAGAAAGAAAGAAAGAAAGAAAGAAAGAAAGAAAGAAAGAAAGAAAGAAATTTTTACCTGACTCCACTAAAGATAATCAATAATATTACATTTCCTGACATGGTGCAGCCATTTTATTTGGATTATGCTGTGTGAAAAATTTATGTATTTCCTTAGTATGCCTGTTACACATCAGAGGTAACCGAGTGAGGCCTGGGTGAACCCTGGAGACACCAGTGAGTGATAGAAGAAAGAAATAGGGATAACATTTTTAAGAACTGCACACTTTTATCTCTACATAGTTTTCCCAGTTCCATTAATTCTTTCATCCCATGAACTCCTGTTGACTGCTGAAGCTACCACAGATATCGTTCTTGGAGCTGAAACTAAATCTCATTGTTTTCAATGATGAATTGTGCTGTTATTATGCTAGAAAGGTACCTTTGGAAAGTACTTTTTTTCTCCAAAGATTTATTTATTTTAGAGAGAGAGGGTGAGAGAGAACACATATGTTGGGGGTGTGGGGGAGGGGCAGAGGGAGAGAATCTCAAGCAGACTCCCCGCTGAGCAGGGAGCCCAACACGGGGCTCAATCTCATGAGCCATGAGATCATGACCTGAGCCAAAACCAAGAGTGGGATGCTTAACTGACTGAGCCATCCAGGCGCCCCTGGAAAGTACTTTTCAAAGCTGACATGTTTTTTGTCTGTGAGGGTTAGTTGAATGTTGCAAATGAATTAAGGCAAATCAGGGGGCTTTCATACCAATAATAAAAGCAACTGGTCTTGTAAAAAAAAAAAATTAGATGTGAAGATCCTGAGGATGAAGATCTTATTTGTTTTTCCTTCAACTCATGCACAGTATATTTGTTTGGTAAAGAAATAACTTATTTAGTCTTTTTCTTTTGGTCCTATGTATTTAAGGTCCTATTCATTGGAATAAATTTTTCCCTATTGCTGATGGGGATCAGCAATCTCCGATTGAGATTAAAACCAAAGAAGTGAAATATGACTCTTCCCTGCGGCCGCTTAGTATCAAGTATGATGCAAACTCAGCCAAAATCATCAGTAATAGTGGCCATTCCTTCAGCGTTGACTTTGATGACACAGAGGACAAATCAGGTTAGTTCTTTTTTTTTTTTTTTTGGTGGGGGGTGGGGGTCTTGGGTGATTGGACTGTGATTTCTTATCTTTCATATTTCAAATATCTATGCATTGTGTGTTCCTTACCAATACTTTGCTAGGACTTGTAATAAAACTTTTGTTTGACTATTTCATGGGATAATGTCTTTCACACTGTGAATGAGTCATGGACCAACCAAATAAAACTTTAGTTTATTTGTTAATTGGATAACTAAATGAAATACAAAAAGAGAATTTCCTTAAAACGAACATTTAATCCTTCTTCAAGCATATCTACTACCCAAGGAATTGATGATATCTACTTTAAAGTTAAGATGAGAGAGAGGATTAGAGAGATTTGAATTTTGGAATACTTCTTAAGGCTTCTGACAAATTATTTTTATTTTTAGTCTAATATTAGGATGATGCTATATTTGCTCTATTAATGAAAAATGTAATTAAGTTATAAAAAGAAGGTTTTTCATTATTCATTAGGCTCAGATTTAGGTTAGTAATAATATACTGTATTTATGTGATACTACGTTGTTAGCAAAAATTATAAGCCCACAAAATTTCCTCATATTTGTCAAATTCATAAAAGATGTATTTTCATCAGAGCATTGAGGAAAAATGCACAAAGAAAGATTAACAAACACACGGTATTTTTAACTTATTGGGGGAGGAGGACCTTGCTTTTTATATACTGTATTCAATTGAATTTTCTTCAAGCTCTCAGTTTTATGAATCTGTATTAATAGATACGGTTGATGGATACATTGTAAATAGTCCAAGGCTTCTGAGCATAAGGTTTATACCACCCATAATTGTAGTTTGGTACTGTTTATATCTCAAACATAAAAAACTTGAGACTACCCACTCTTAGTTTTAGAATAAGAAGTTATTAAATGTACTTCACCTAAAACTTAAAGATTTTTAAAGATTTATTTATTTGAGAGAGAGAGAGAGAACACATGAGTGGGGGGTAGAGGCAGAGGGAGAGGGAGAGAATCTCAAGCAGACTCCCCACTGAGCGTGGAGCTTCATCTCATGACCCTGAGATCATGACCTCAGCTAAAACCAAGAGTCAGACACTTAACCGACTGAGCCACCCAGACCCCCCAAAACTTTTTAATTTATAAATGTAGGCAGCCTGAGGCATAAAAAATTCCTGCTGTAATTTGCTTGATGATGATCTAGGTTTCTCTCTCCCTCTCTTTCCTTCCTCTCCATCCTTCTCTTTTCCTCTCTCTCCCTGCCTCTTTCCCCCTTTCTCTCATTTTCCCTCTACTTTGGATTAATCAGGGGAATCAGTCTGTTTGTGTTTCCAGATTTTGACACTGGGTCTGTTATTGGTAGTGTGTGTCCTCTCCCCTATGTGAAGGTCTTGTTCCTATCTAGATCACAGTGAAATTAACAGGGTTAATTGGAAATATCTGTAAAGTACTTTGTACCCCTCTGAGACAGAAACTACATAAATATGGGTCATGATTCTCATTCTTTTTTCTCAAGATAAATAAAAAAAGAATGTTTCCTGGTGATTCTGGATATTAAATCAGTGGTAGAAAACACTAGAATTAAAATAAACTATTGGCTTTTCTTTTTCTATGGTAAACTGTAAAAAATAAAAAGATACTTTCTGTAGCAAACCACTTTGATTTGAAGAAAACAGTTTCCATTTTGTAAAGAAGCCATTTTTTTTTTTTTTAAGATTTTATTTATTTACTTGACACACAGAGAGAGATAGCCAGTGAGAGAGGGAACACAAGCAGGGGGAGTGGAAAAGGAAGAAGCAGGCTCCCAGCAGAGCAGGGAGCCCGATGTGGGGCTCGATCCTAGGACCTTGGGATCATGCCCTGAGCTGAAGGCAGACACTTAATGACTGAGCCACCCAGGCGCCCCTAAAGAAACCATTCTTGAACAAAATTAACTCTGAATCCCACCGATCAAGAAACCACAGGCAGGAAACCTTCCTCATGGTCCTTGTAGGGCTTCTTTGTCTGGGAAGTTGCATTCGATGTGGTTAACCTCTGGCAAGCTACACATTAGAATTTTAATAGTCCTTTAAAATGGGGGCAGGGGCGCCTGGGTGGCTCAGTCAGTTAAGTAAGCACTCCTTGCTCAGTGGGGAGTCTTCTTCTCCCTCTGCCTCTGCCTGCCACTCTACCTGCTTGTGCTCTCCCTCTCTGTCTGTCAAATAAATAAATAAAATCTTTTTAAAAAATAAAATAAAAAGGGGACAGGAGAATATGAAATTTTGGGGGAAGAATTCCTGTTGGCCATAGTAGAGGGGAAATAATAATCTGATAAGGAAAAACAAGGGCATTCTCACCCTAGTTACTGGTCTTTCTGCACTCAGACAGGATCTCACCTCTCGGAATCTTACCTGACTGGCCACACAACTCCTCCTGAGGCATCCCAGGCTTGTCCTATCGCAGAACTTCCCACACTGCACTGTAACTGTCAGTTAGTTCTCTTCCCACTCAGCTGAGCACTGCCTGTGGGCAACAGCTATCGTGCCTTGCACACAATAGGTGCTCAATAAATGTGTGTTAAAGTTAAAAACATTTTTTTTTTTTTTTGGCATGATGCTTCCTGGAGGACTTAGAAAATTTGTATGGCATTATGATACAGGACGCATTAGTCTACATAGGTGAAGTCCCAGTAAAATTACAAACCACCAGAAATCAATATTTACCATTTGACACCTAAGTAGCTTAAGCATTAGTGCATTATTCATTGTTTGTATGCTGGTGGGAGAGACAGTAAATACATGCATAGACAAGTGTGTTAATTTTTAAATTTTTTGTTTTTCTGATTTTGTTGCAAGCCCTACTTATCATTTAAGGCCACTGATGACAGTGTAGTTTCAGAAAGTGAGTAAGATTAGTAAATTTCTAACAAAGTCAAATTCAATGGAGTAACATATACATTTCTAGTTTCACATTATTGGTCTTTGCAGCATGTAACAAATAACAAGGATAGTTACTTTTACTAAGATATTAAAAATTTCCCAAAGTTTTATGGCATTTAACTCTGGTTGCTTAATCTCTGTAGACCTCTTTTATGAGTGTTTTATTTGGAATATATTTAAGAAAAATTCTGAATGAAAGGATAAGTGGACTATTCATGTATCCCAGGTGTGATTTTGGAGAAATGATTATTCACTTTCAGGTATAAGATGGAGACAATAATATTTATTTATTCATCTCGGTTGCAGAGGAAGATGAATGATTCGACACTTGAAAACACTAAGTCATTCTTCTTAAAAATAATTTTTGTTGCCATTATTCATTTTATACTACAGTTGCATTATTTATTAAACTATCTCAAAGTTAGTGATAAATTAACCTTAGTATTTTGACTCACTTTTCCCCACCCTGTGTTTCTTCAGAAGAGCTCTGCTGCAAGAGAATGTTTTCTTCACAAGTAGACGTTTGCTGCTCATGGTCCCAGTTTGGGTATTTTAGTTGAAACACTCAGATGTGGAGTCCAAATATGTAGAGTGTAAGCCAATCGTTGTTGCTTAACCAGCAGAGCTATGCTAATCTGGCTTTAAACCCTGGATTCCCAGCGGGCTTTCCAGAGATCAACCCTTATTCTTGGATGTTTCCCTAAGCATGTGTGTTTTTGGTGTCACTTTCCTTCTCTTGAGCCAGCTTGTTTGCATCTTCTCCTGAAGTTAATTCCACATTGATTACCCAAGCTTTCTACTCTGCTTTTTATCTGTGAGGGCATGACTTGATGTTTGAGCTCAGGTCTTATGCTACAGTAAGAAAAAAAAAAAAGGTTAATAGAATTGTTGATTTCTTTGGCTAAAATGAACGACTCTGGCAAAATAGTTGTTGGTGAGGATGCAGAGAAAGGGGAGCCCTCTTGCACTGTTGGTGGGAATGCAAACTGGTGCAGCCTCTCTGGACAACAGTATGGAGGGTCCTCAAAAAGTTAAAAATAAAACTGCCCTATGATACAGCAATTGCACTACTAGGTATTTATGCAAAGGATATAAAAATGCTGATTTGAAGGGGCACTTGCACCCTGATGTTTATGGCAGCATTATCAACAATAGCCAAATTATGGAAAGGACCCAGATGTCCATCAACAGATGAATGAATAAAGAAGAGGTGGTATGTATACAATGGAATATTACTCGGCCATCAAAAAGAATGACATCGTGTCATTTGCAACAGTGTGGTTGGAACTAGGATGTATTATGCTAAGTGAAATAAGTCAGAGAAAGAAATACCATATGATGTCACTGATATGTGGAATTTAAGAAAAAAAACAGGTGGGGGCACCTGGGTGGCTCAGTCGTTAAGCATCTGCCTTCAGCTCAGGGCCTGATCCCAGAGTCCCGGGATCGAGCCACACATCGGGCTCCCTGCTCCGATGGGAGCCTGCTTTTTCCTCTCCCTCTCCCCCTGCCTGTGTTCCCTCTCTTGCTGGCTGTCTATCTCTGTGTCCAATAAATAAATAAAATCTTAAAAAAAAAAAAGAAAAAAACAGATGAACACAGGGGAAGGGAAGGAAAAATAAGATAAAAACAAAGAGGGAGGCAAACCATAAAAGACTCTTAACTAACTATAGAGAAAAAACTGAGGGTTGCTGGAGAGAGGAAGGGTGGGGGGATGGGCTAAATGGAGGATGGGCATCAAAGAGGACACTAGAAGTAATGAACACTGGGTGTTATATGTAAGTGGTGAATCACTAAATTCCACTCCTGAAACCAAGACTACACTATATGTTAACTAACTTGAATTTAAATAAAAAAAAAAACCAACTGTTGATTTCTTTTCATTTGGAATGTCATTGCCTCCATGCTGTATGGAGTCACTTAGGGAAATGTGCCTTTTAAATTAATTTATCTGTGACTCATCTTTGAAACTTCTTGTTTAAAGACAGATCAAATCTTTTATTCATTCATTCATCAAATATTTATCATGCATCTGCTCTGTGATAGTTACCTTGTTTAGGTGCTGGGTACAGCAGGGACCTAATCAGAGTCTCTGCACTCATGAACACTGTTCAGTGGGAGACTCAAAACACTAAAACTGCTCTGTTCATACCAGTGTAACTAAAAAGGAAGCCCTAGGGTCTGATGTAAATGTTTCCTCTCTCTTATTTTTCAGAGGACTTTGGAAATTGCTATTTTTATTTATTGTAAAGAAATCTGGATCCAAATGAATCTGAAGAAACTTCCAACCATTCAGCCTCCCCCAAAAAATTTTATTGCATATGCTCAGTTTTTTCCCTTGGTAGTTTTGATAATTGTAGAAGTTAAGGAGCATCCAGTCCAATCTCCTAAATTAAAAACAGACAAATGAACACAAATATAGACCAGAAAGCTGACGCCCACAGAGGCTTTAGTGAGTTTTGGAAGATCACATAATTCAGTAGCTGAGCTGGGACTATTCCCAGGTTTTCTGATTCCAACCACACTAACTCTTAATCATTGATGTTCAACTTCAGCTGAGTCAAACTGAGTAAGGAAGAAACGAGTTCAGTTGTACTGGTTAATATGGCAGTCTGGATCATTTCTCTCCCACAGTATAGTTCAATGAGGGGTGTGCTTTAGGCAAATGTATTTTCCCTTTTATCCCTTGCTGTGTGTAGAAAACTGCATGTGATATACACTTTAACATCTTTTGGTTCTGTAGGCTCCCGGAACATGGGACTTGAACTCACGACCCTGAGATCAAGAGTCGCATGCTCTACCGACTGAGCCAGCCAGGCGCCTCATAACATCTTTTGCTTCTTATATAAGACGGATCATTCATGACGAATTTTGAGATAGCTCTATCTCTGTATCTCTCTTTACCTATCTGAAACCTCTGAAGAGGAGAGGGTCATTTAAATCAAACTATTATTAAGTCTGCACCTCACAATCTAACACTTCTATTGGGTGTTGATGGGAGATTAGTAATGCATATGGTGTATTGAACGCCCAGTGCTTTCTTATCCCCCCGTATCCTTTAAACATGCCCAATAAAAATTAATTAGGAGAGATAGTTTAGAGCTATGTTTTCTATTAAGAAGCTTTTCTATATACTTAAGATATGATTCTGTTGCCAAAAAAGAGTTAATTTTGTTCTGTATTCCAGGTTTCCCTGGAAAGATAGAATTCAAGTACAGAAGATATGCTACTTGGCCAATTTTTGTAGTCATCCTAACAACAATAAAATAGTAATAATAGCTAACATGTCCAGCATACCGATTGTGTGCCAGGCAGTGATAAGTTCTTTGTATTCAACTTTTCTTCTATTTTCAAAACAGCATTAGGAGGAGGGAGCATTACTGTCTTTAGGTGACAGACATGAGGGCGCTAAAGCTTTGAAGTTAGAGTTGATGCAAGATCACACAGTAAGAGCGTGAGCCTGGGTCTTCTCAATGCCGGAGCCTGTTCTCAACCATCGTGCTAGGCTGCTCCACCAAATTCAAGGTGGCCCTCTTTACATACCACATCCTTATTCAGAGAGGCTGACATCATCCAGTAAACAGACCAGTTCTTTACTTTTAGGAATTCCTAATTTCTTCTACTTTCTAAATTCTGTGTCTGTTGTGATTTCCCAGATGTCCCATAAACATCTGTACTGTGGACTCTCCAACCTTTTAAAATGTTTCATTCCTCATAAACCTAAAATTTGTATGCCTGCCTGCAAACTGAATGACACATTTGTAAAAAATTCCTTGGAGGACATGGCGTGTTGAATAATTCAGGGAGATGATGTGGATTGTAGCAGCATGTGTAAATATTTTTTTCTTGCTAACAATTTAAACTGTGTTGATGTTTAGTTCTGCGTGGGGGTCCTCTCACTGGCAGCTACCGTTTGCGACAGTTTCACCTTCACTGGGGGTCTGCTGATGATCATGGCTCTGAACACGTAGTGGATGGAGTGAGATATGCTGCAGAGGTAAGCCATCGGACATATATTCGTGAGTCAGTGCTTTCCTAGGTGCTGGGATTTAAGGAACACAGAGCCAACTCTCTTGACTCCAAATTGATCTTGAGCCAGTTAGGAATCAGTGTCTGAGACTGCTTTGTTCCATCAATAGGAGAGTTTATCAGTATGAGAGCTATAAATGTGGTCCTTCTGAGCCTTACACCAACTCTGAGAGCTTAGGGTTATTGTGCTCTTTCTAGAAATGAGTAAACGGCAGGTTTGGAGAGATTAAGTAGCTTATCCAATTAGGAAGCGGTTGAGATGGATTTAAACTCATGTCTGTCTGACACCAAATTACAAACTCTTTCTAGAATATCTGTTGTGTTTCCTGAAAGTCCAGGAAGAAGGCAGAGAAAGAGACATTTGATTTGGGCCCAATTATGTTCATATTTGGTCCAGACACAGGTGAATACTAATATCATATTTTGTAGAAGTGACAGTAAATGGCAAAGTTCCTTATAGGGAAAAGAAACGAAGACAAACACTCCTAAACTCTACATTACCTCTATATTTACTAGG
Organism: Ailuropoda melanoleuca; assembly: GCF_002007445.2. Taxonomy (NCBI): domain Eukaryota; kingdom Metazoa; phylum Chordata; class Mammalia; order Carnivora; family Ursidae; genus Ailuropoda; species Ailuropoda melanoleuca. The sequence continues at coordinate 55,502,179 of NC_048226.1, forward strand.
TCTAAAAGGGAATATCTGTTAATTATTGAAGTCATAACACATTAAATCACTCACTGACTTTTTTTTTAATTGGGAAGTTATTCCTTTACAATTATATTCATTAATAATACTCTACTTTTTCTAATCCTCTGTTAAATGACAAAGCATAATATACTTCAAGTTTTAATACTGTTAAATACTGCTAACACCCAACTTTTCCATGAGATGAAAGTGAATTATTATATGACTCAACCAAAACTTTTTAAGTGACAGTAATTTGGCTTGTGAGTTGTCTAGGTGAAACAGAGCATTTCCAGTCAAGTAAAGTTTTCCTTCATTTTCTCATGATTACTGAGCTGTGGAGTTTAGACACTCCTTTATAGTTCTGCTCTTCAGAGAAATCCGGCCAAGAGAACTTCCCAGTTTTGCTCTTCCATTAACACGTACATCTATTCCTTGAGCCAATCAACCAAAACATCCATTTGTTTACTTAAAACACTTTTGTTTGAAGCCAAGCCCTTAGGGTAAGGGACCTGCTCTGTTTTCAGGGTGGGGAATAAAATATATATCTAAAGTGTTCATGGCACTGGACAAAAGATGCCAACACATAGAAAGTGAGACTCCTGAGTCTGTATGATGCCTTAGTTTATATCATCTGCTGAATAGTTTTCATGTTGCTTTCTAAAGTTTTGTGTCCTGAATTTAACACATTGTTCTAAATCTGGAAGGTTTTGTGGGGATTGAGCTGCCTTTGGATTCCTGCTTTGTAATTTTCCTAAGCAACTAAGAAAAATTAGTCACATTGCTTTATGATGATACTTTCTAGTGTCATAAACTTGAAAGTATACTTTCAGAGAGGTTTTATCTGAGCTGGCAAGTGGTTTCTTGGAAAGGGCACTCCTATCCTGAAATTTTCCAGAGGCTCAGGGTCCTGACCTGCAGAGCGAGAGACATCTTCGTAGACTTTCCTTCTTGAAGTAGATAAAGCTTTGGCTGGAGTTTCATATATTCTTTAATATGTGTTTAAGGCTCTTTCTTACTCTATTTGTTTATTTGTTCATGAATTCATTCAGTCTTTAAGAATTCATTGTGACCCCATCGTGTCTCTCATCTTTGTCCAGCTTACTTGTGCTCGTCCTTAAGGGAGTGATGGGAGGAAGTAAGGATGAGCCCGGGAATGTTTCCCTGTGAAGAGTCCCTCATCCCTAAACCTGAAGGACGAGATGAACAGGAGTGAGCCAGGCAAAGGGCAGAGACAGCAGGGGCCATGCATAGACTCATGTGTGAGCACTTGGGTTGGGAAAGCACATCACATATTGGAAGAACAGAGTGGCCAGTGGGATTAGTGCATGAAGAACGAAGAGGAGAGATGCCAGAGGTAAAGTTGGAAAGGCTGGAGCGCCTGGTTTTTTTTACAAAGATCAATCATGGTAAGGCTTGTGAACTTAAATCTAAGTGTGGTGGAAAGCCATTAACTGGCTTTGAATCATGAAGTGATCATATTTGCATTTTAAAGATATTCATGCTACCGTTTGAGAATAAATTGGGTTGAAGCAGGAGTGGATCAGGGAAGCCAGGGAGGAGGCTTTTGGGGAGGTTACAGGTAATAGATGAGAGTGCAGTTAATTGGAGTGCTGGCGGCCAGTGCAACCTCAGTGGGATTGTTGATTGATTTGGTTTGGCGGTGGGAGGGGGGGTCATTGTTTCTTGTTGGAGGTAGGAATGCTGATGGAGAATGAGGAAGTCTGGGTCAGACCTCCAGGTTTGTGGGGTGTTAGAGTTAGACAATAAACACATAAATAAATGGCATATGGTAAGTTCTTTGATAGGAACAGTGCCATGGGATCTGGTAGTGTGATTGAATAGTTAGGAAAACTCACCATGAGAAAATCTAGACAGTTGCTCAGCAAGTGGTGCAGCAAATACAGATGACCTTGGGCAGATATGAAGTTAGCATGTTTAAGAAGCAAAAGGCGTTGGCTTCTGGGATTAGCATCAATGAGGGAGAGGTTATAAGCTGTGTCCTAGAGAGGCAGCCAAGGGCCATGCCTTGTCAGGCTTTATAGGGCATGGTGAGAAGTCTGGAATTTACCCTTAATGTATTGAGACAATGACAATGGAAGGTTTTGAGCAGGGGAATATCATGTTCTATTTTATATTTTATAAAATATAACTAGCTGCTGTGTGGAGAAGTGGTTGGGCAAATGTTGAAACAAGGAGACAAATTAGAAGGTTATGGAAGTATTTCAAATGAGCAAGGATGGTGGTTTGGTCTATGGGAGTGGTGGAGTTGAAGAGAGCTAGATGAGCCCAGGATATGTTTGGGAAAGAAAATCAGTGGGACTTGCCAATGAAAAGGGAGTCAGGATTGAAGGAAGAAGAAAGAGGAGTCTACAAACACTCCTAAGACTTCGGCTTGTGCAAACATGAGGATCGTTCTGTCATTTACTCAGATAGGCAAGTCCGGGGAGGAACAGGTTGCAGAGAGAAGCTGACGTCCTGTTGTGCACACATTAAGTTTGAGGTGTCTATTAGATATTCTAGGCTCACGTTCTAGAAGGCTGTTAGCTACTGACCTGGAGTTTAAGGAAGACGTCCAGGCTGGAGCTGGAGGTATTTGGGAATCACTTACATTTGGTTTCAGGTTCAAAAGAATGCCTTTGTGCTCAGCTGTAGAAATGATTCTTAATTAGTTTTTCTAGCCACTTTTGTACCTAACTTCATGACTGTCATCGAGTTGTACCCTCTTAAAAAATAAAAAGAAGAAGAAAAGAAATGAAAGGAAAAAAACATTTAAAATGTTCCATGTAAAAACTTAACTTTGGGTCTAATCTGATGATTTGTGATATTATAGAGAGAGATTAAAGTGATCTAAATCGTTGGAAAACCTTATCCTAAGAGTTATGCATCTATAAAAAGTAGACTAATAATCCACTCCATTATTTAAAACTTCATCTGATCACAGTTTGTACAAATTATATAATAAGCATATTAAATATGTAGTTGATAGTTAAACTATGATTTTAACATTAATGGTGATGTTTGGCATGCTAAACATAATTTACATATCAATAGTATGCAGTTAAAAATGCTAACATTGAATAATACTATTATTTAGAAATTATTGGGGCACCTGGGTGACTCCCTTGCTGAGGGTTAGACTCTCAATTTCAGCTCAGGTCATGATCTCAGGGTCCTGGGATAGAGCCTGCTTTGGCTCTGCCCTCAGCAAGGAGTTTGCTTGAGATTCTCTCTCCCTCTCCCTCTGCCCCTTCCTATGCTCATGCTCTCTCTTTTTCAAATAAATAACTAAATAAATAAAATCTTAAAAAAAAGATATTATTTTCCAACAGGGAATAATCTCATTTCCATTTTTGTGGCCTCTAGGACTTCTTGTCATTTGCTGAAATCACTGAGGCTGTTGTTTTTAGTCAGGAAATGTGAGTTTGTTATTTGTTTGTTTGAGTTTTAATTCAAATACAAATGCTGGGGCACCTGGGTAGCTTAGTCAGTTAAGGGGCTGCCTTCAGCTCAGGTCATGATCCCAGGGTCCTGGGATTAAGGCCAACAACAAGCTCCCTGCTCTGCGGGAGGCCTGCTTCTCCCTCTCCCTCTGCCTGCCGCTCCCCCTGCTTTTGCTCTTTCTCTCTGTCAAATAAATAAACACAATCTTTAACCCCCCCCAAAACCAAATACAAATGCTAATACAAGTAATATCAGTCCTTCTGAAGCTATTGGTGCCAGTTAGGCAAGGTGCGTGGGAGAGAGAAAGGCTTGTTTAAAAAAAAAAAAAAAGAAGATTTTTCTTGCTCTAGTTTCCCATAATATTCTAAAGAGTTGCTGTTTTTTATTTATTTCTTTTTAACAATTTAACTTATTTATTTATTGGAGAGAGTGAGTGGGAGCCCAAGTGGGGGGAAGGGGCAGAGGGAGAGGAAGAAGAAGACTCCCCTGCTGAGTAGGGAGCTCAACGCTGGGCTTGACCCCAGGACCCTGAGATCATGACCTGAGTTGAAGGCAGACGTTTAACAGACTGAGCCACCCAGGCACCCCTAAACAGTTGCTGTTTTTTAACCAGCAAAACAGTATATAGATTCATCTCTCTTGAGTTAGGTATTCATTTTTTAATCAGTTGTTGCTGTGAACCTAAAGACATCATTCCACATCTTTTTATATCTTTGGTGTCATCTTTTACTAAGTGAGCTGATGGATTGGCACAGAGCCATTTAAAACAACTTTAACGTTCTTTTCAGCCCCTCCCTTAGAGTGGAATGTCATCTATCTCATGTGAACCAAACGAATTTTGTTTCATCATCCAGTGTTTTCAAGGTTTCGTTCCTCCTCCAGCTATCTCACACCAGCTTAGAACGTGGCACCACAGGGATCCACCTTTGTATTTTCAGTCTGCAGATCCCACAACCTTCCTTGATTGTTTATGGATGGTGGACTGTTTTATAGTTTTGTAGCTCACTAGTTGTGATAATTCTTATTTATCCAGAAATTCTTCCATATTAGTTGCCTATAAGATATGAAGTTATAGTTAAAGCAGGGGATTAAAACCATGTCTTTGAACATACTCTGTTCTCTCTTTTAAGAGACAGCTAGAAAAGTGATTTGCGCATGAAACCCTTCATGTGTGTTTATTCCGTGAGGTGCCAAAAGGACTCACTGAAAGGAGATTTTATCTGAAGTCAGTTCCTCATGCAGGGGTTCTTGGACAACATGGCGTCCTCATGATCTTGGCCAAATCGGTTGAGCATGGGACATTGCCCTTCGGCATCTATCTTAGTTTGTTCTTCCCCTTAATCAGGAATGAAGGTCTCCCTAGAGTGGTTTTCTGCCTTATTGTTATTCTACAGTCTTTCACAGTTGTTTGTGTGTTTGGGACACTGTACTGTTTACAGTGGCAGAACATATAGGACCCCTTTGCTTTTTGTAAGACACCACTTGCAAGAGTGTATAGGTGTATTTTCTATTTTCTGGAGTTCCAGGTTCTCCAACTCCTTCCCTCTCCCCTTCCTTCCTTTCCCCTACCTCAGTAACACCAACTGCCTCTCATTTTCATCCTCAGACATGTCTGGTTCCTAGTTCCTGTTCCTAGACAAAAGCTCTTTGTCCTCATTAAAACTTGCTATCAGCAAAGGATCTGAACATAATTATAGAAGGTAATACATGTGTGAATACTGCTTAAAATAGTGCTGTTAAGGAGAATTTGCACTTTCAAGTCATAAAAGTCTTCAAGGACAGTGAGGAACATCTGACTGGGCAGTTTCAGGAACAACTGGTATTGTCCTTAGCAGCAGGATTGTCACTGCAAACCTTCAGTTGACTTCTCCCCACCTCCTGTCAGCCTAAGCTTGTTTCATGGACTCTGCTACCAGCTGACATCTGACCTAAGGCTGCTCTCTTGCAGTCCCACCTGTGGAAGGCTAGGGAGGAGACTTGTCACTCAGGAGCAATGGTTGGAGTTTGCTCGGGCCAGAGAGGCTTGGCAGGATGGTCCAGAACATTCTATCTTTTGCTATAGACCTTCCTATAGTACACCACAGACTACAAGTGGCCATGGTGATTGTCTGGCTTTTGGACAAAAGCAAATAGGTGGGTTCTGTGAAGAATGCATTATATACATGAGTGCACAGCCCCAGAACATTGTATTGATATTTTATTTCCATTTATGTTTTTAAGGATTTTTAAAAAATAACATTTGAATTATGTTGCATACCTCCCTTTCAGCTCCATGTCGTTCATTGGAATTCAGACAAATACCCCAGCTTTGTTGAGGCAGCTCATGAGCCAGATGGGCTAGCCGTCCTGGGAGTATTTTTGCAGGTGAGAACCCACTGATTTCATTTTAAATAATTCATCAGCCGTGTTGGATAAAGAGTTTCAGTTGTGGAAAGGATAGTCTACCATTTTTAATAGTAAACTCATTTTAAGTTTAATGTTTTCCTTTTGAAATTAATATTAAACATTTATGTATTAGTTTATGATTTCTCTAATAGCCCAGAACTACCATAGGAATATTGCCTTACGTCTTCTCTTACTGTCCATTGATCATTTTTATGTGAATAGAAACAGCAGCAGCAACAGCTGCAACAATAGTAGCAGGAGTTACAACTGAGATTCAGAGAAGAAAATCTTTATTCTAGGCTCTTCCTGATTACACAGTATTTAGAGATACAGGACAGGGTGAAGTTCAAGTTCCTGAATCCTGAAGCACTAGTTTTACCACCGTGGTTCGTTGTCTCAAACACACTGAACAATTAAAAAAAATTGTTGTCTTTTCCTTTGTCTCATATTCACATGTGGTGAAGCAATTATCCTTGTTATAATCCCCGTGGGTGGATTGGGCCGTGCAGCTCCCACTGTGACCTCATTCTTGTAGGGCTGGACGCTTTTGCTCTGCCACCAACTCTGTGTGTGATGTTGTAACTCGCTGGGGCTAGGACTGGGGGAAGTACAGAGCAGATGGGGGGGTGGGATGAAAGGCAGCGGTTCCTTGCCTTTGGCCACCAAGTCTGCTGGTGACGGTGGAATGCCAGTGGGACAAGAGATTATATTTTAATCCTGAAGGATTTAAAACCTTAGGTAGATTCAGGACATCCGTAAAGAGGTACATATATTTTTCTGATGATGATTTCTACTCACGATAATTTATTGTTTTGGTTCAGGACCTTAAATCATTTTAGGTTGAAAGTGGGAGATTTTTTTCTTTTCTTTTTATTTTATTTATTTGAGAGAGAGAGAGGGAACGCAAGCAGGGGGAGTGGTAGAGGGAGAAGCAGACTTCCCACTGAGTAGGGAGCCCCATGTGGGACTCAATCCCAGGACCCCAGGATCGTAACCCGAGCTGAAGGCACATGCCTAACCGACTGAGCCACCCAGGCGCCCCTGGAGGTATTTTTTTTTTAATGCTTTGATGTCACAAGAGTCAGTTTGGATCTAAGGTCTGAAGGTTACATCTGGTTGAATAGCATTATGTTAGAGTTTCCTAAGGGAGTTTCCTCTGAAGTTAACCTGCATCTTAAACATTCATAAAGCTGAAAAACTATGTCGCTGTTACTACTAGTTTTGGAATCAAGCTTAAAATTCAGCCATGGAGCCAGTAACATTACCTTGTTGCTCAGATTCTGCTGGCATGATAAAGCCAGCAGGTGAAAGACAGCTTCATTATAGAACAATCTCTGTTTGTTCTGGGCTGGCATACGTTTAAAAAAAAAAACAACACAAAAAACCCAAAAAACCAAAAACCAATTCAAAACCAGTGACTGAAATGGAGTGAACCAGACCTGTTCTGCTACCGTAACCGTTTCTTCTGAAATTTCGTGCTTTCAGATTGGTGAACATAATTCTCAACTGCAAAAGATTACTGACATTTTGGATTCTATTAAAGAAAAGGTAAGATGAAATATTATTTGCTGATGACTAATGGATTCCTTGTTCCCTCCCGAGTTTCTTACCTTCTCTTAATACCTTAGACTTTAGCGAGGGCATATGCTATCTGCTTTGAAGCAGGTGTGGAACATACTTGACGGAGAGAGCAGAATCAACCTATTACCATTTGTCTTTTGAAAATTATGACGGGGCCTTAAATTATCTAAACTCATTACTAACAAATCTATGCATGATTGATTTTTGGTATTGGGGTTTTGCACATCAGCATTTAATTGCAACACATTTTAAACAAATCTTGTGCTTTTTTTTTTTTTTTAAGATTTTTATTTATTTATTTGACAGAGATAGAGACAGCCAGCGAGAGAGGGAACACAAGCAGGGGGAGTGGGAGAGGAAGAAGCAGGCTCATAGCAGAGGAGCCTGACGTGGGGCTCAATCCCATAACGCCGGGATCACGCCCTGAGCCGAAGGCAGACGCTTAACCGCTGTGCCACCCAGGCGCCCCCAAATCTTGTGCTTCTTAAATAAATCTAGGTACTGTGCTACTTCACTTAAAAGTTGTAGACTAAGGTAGAAACTTTTTTTTTAGATACAAAGACAGATACTAAATAATTCCATGAGTTAAAGAATTCCAGCGGCACCTGGGTGGCACAGCGGTTACGCGTCTGCCTTCGGCTCAGGACGTGATCCCGGCGTTCTAGGATCGAGCCCCACATCAGGCTCCTCTGCTATGAGCCTGCTTCTTCCTCTCCCACTCCCCTGCTGTGTTCCCTCTCTCGCTGGCTGTCTCTCTCTGTCAAATGAAGAAATAAAATCTTTAAGAAAAAAAAAAAGAATTCCAGTAAAATGGTCTTTCACGGGATGTACGTTTCTTTTTGAGGGCTGTGTAAAGCTCTCCCATTGTAATTGATTGGAATTCTCTTTCTCCACCAGGGTAAACAAACGCGATTCACAAATTTTGACCCATTATCTCTGCTTCCTCCATCCTGGGACTACTGGACATATCCTGGTTCCCTTACAGTCCCGCCTCTTCTCGAGAGTGTCACATGGATCGTTTTAAAACAACCTATAAATATCAGCTCTGAACAGGTATGTCACTTCTTCAAGGTTGATTTTGATTTACTAGAGGAAACTGGACCAAAACTTAAAAAAAGAATCCATCCTGCCCTTAATTTCGGGGGCAAAATAAAGCCTGTATTTTCCCTTCATTAATCAGATTGGTGGTTGGACCAGGTAACACTTATGTCCCTTTCTTATTTGACCTTCTGTGATTAGATGATTTCTCTCCCCATTCTTTGAAGTGTAATGTGCATACAGACACTGAGGAAAGTGACTTTAAAGGCTATCATTGTTTTTTTTTTTTTTTTTTTTGGGGGGGGGGAGCTGAGATATAAACAGGCTGGTATATAAATGGGAAAATCAGGAGAAAGGCTACTCTTAAAAGGGGTCTTTCTTCTTTTTGACCTCAGTCCCTAGACCTGCTCCTCCTACAGACAACGTCGCAATCAGAAAGTGAGCAGTGACAACAGCAATGGGTCTCTTGGCTTTTGTGGACAAGACTTTTGTGGGGCTGCTTGAGGGGCTTTAAGCATTTACTGAGACATTGTTGGGTGCCTACCTGTGCTGTTTTAGTGAAGACATTCCTTCACTTGTCTTTCTGATAAACGTGTTGAGTCCCCGCAATAAGCAAGCCGTCTGCAGGCTCAGGCTGTCTTTGATGCCCAGGAAGTCGGCTTGGGTCTACGACCTGTGTGACTGACCTAGCTGACAGGTGGATGCTGTGTCTTCTGACGGATGCTGTACTGGGTGGATTTTCTTTGCTTTTTGTTTTCCTTTTTGAATTACTTGCTGCAAAATCTTAGCAAGTTCATAGTCTACTAATTTTTGCAGCTAATCAAGCACTTCTGGGCTTGCCCACCTGCGTGGCTGTTTATTATTTTTTTTAAAGATTTTATTTATTTATTTGACAGAGAGAGACAGCCAGCGAGAGAGGGAACACAAGTAGGGGGAGTGGGAGAGGAAGAAGCAGGCTCTTAGCAGAGGAGACTGATGTGGGGCTTGATCCCAGAATGCCAGGATCACGCCCTGAGCCGAAGACAGACGCTTAACGACTGTGCCACCCAGGCGCCCCATGGCTGTTTATTTTTTGCCCCCAGTCAAAGACTAGAGCTGGTTTACCTTTACCAAGGTCATGTCAGGTAACATTTTCCCTTGGAGTTGAACACATCTAACTTCTGTTGGCTTTATCTTTAGGATTAAAGCCAAATAATAATCTGGGACATACTAATCAAAGCATTTTTGTAAAAGTCTGGATTGTCAGAGCTTAACTGACATGGAAATTCTTGTGACTTTTTCCCATCATAAATAAGATGCATTGTGTCATGAGAAAAAGGACCTGTCACTGATTCAGTGGCCGTACTAACAGAGCACATTTTTCCTTCCTTCATGCGCTAAGCTGTTCACTTTTACATTCTTTTGTTAAATTTGAACAGGACAGTGGTGAGAATTAGTAAGTTACAACATCAAGGTAGTAATAATAGGAGATCATGTTTTTCCCTTGTATTTCAAAGATATTTTTATCTCTTAAAGCCACTTGGAAAATTTTTTTTTAAATATTTTATTTATTTATTTGACAGAGAGAGAGAGAGCACAAGTAGGCAGAGCAGCAGCAGAGGGAGAGGGAAAAGCAGGCTCTCTGCTGAGCAGAGAGCCTGATACAGGGCTCAGTCCCAGGACTCTGGGATCATGACCTGAGCCAAAGGCAGATGCTTAACTGACTGAGCCACCCAGGCGCCCTGGAAAATAACTTTTTGAAATCCACCTGTCATTTTGGAAGAGAACGTATTAAAATATATAATTTAGTTCTTTAAAATACATAAAGCTCTTAATAAAAAATGTTGCGCTGTAAGTTTAGGAATTATGCTTACCTAGCTGTGGTTTCATTACTGTATCTAATTTGAGGCTCAATTAATTAATATTAATTATTAATGTGGTTTTTATAAGGCAGGGTATATAAATAATAATTATATTTTAGAGCTTTAGTATGATTGATAATTCACTGTGATCTACTTAAATTCACTTACATCTACTCTAGCCTGAATACTTTCAGATATTTTCATTTTTAAAAAATATTTAATTTATTTATTTGAGACAGAGAGAGAGAGTGAGAGTGCAGAAGGAAGGGGGAGGGACAGAGGGAAAGGGAGAAGCAGACTCCCTGCTGAGCAGGGAGCTGGACAAGGCTCATCTCAGGACCCCGAAATCATGACCTGAGCTGGGGGCAGACACTTAACTGACTCAGCCACCCAGGTGCCCCAGACATTTCATTTTTAACCAGATGGAAATGATTATCTGAATAATAATCCAAATTATTATAACATGATATTATGGTGATTTCAAGAGTTAAAGAATGATGCCAAAGATAGTTCAGAAGTCCAATCCCAGTCTAACCATGAGAAAAACATCAGACAAAGCCCAACTGAGGGACATTCTACAAAATAGCCAATCAGTACTCCTCAAAACTGCCAAGGTTATCAAAAGCAAGGTAAATCTGAGAAATTGTCATCTTCCAGAAATGCTCAAGGAGATATGACTACTAATGTAAAGTTGTTTCCTAGTGGGATCCTAGAACAGAAAAAGACATAAGTAAAAACAAAGGAAATCTTAATAAAGGATGGACTTCAGTTAATGATAACATATTAATACTGGTTCACCAATTGTGAAAAGTGTACCATACTAACGTAAGATACTAATAATAGGGCACATTGAGTGTGGGGCTTATGAGAACTATTTGTACTATCTTTGCAATAATTCTGTAAATCTAGAACTGTTCTAAACTAAAAAGGTTATTAAGAAAATCCAAAACATGAGAGGGTTGAGATGGTTATTCAGTTGTTTATCTCTTTTATATAAGGTGAAGTGAACATGTCTTTCGTGTATACCACTTACTTAAGAGTTACTTTCCAAAAGATAATTTCTAATCTCAATTTTGGCTGCTCTTTATTTTTGAAATCCCTGGGACACATTGTTTTATGTATTTTCCAATTCTACCATGTAACGTCACTAGCTATGAAGATTAAGTTCTTTTTTTAGCAAGTTAGTGCCAATTTTTTTTCCAGGTTTTTCTACTGTTATTTCTTGCCCAGTCACTGTTTGACCAAAAGGGCAGACCAGATGGTTTTCATTTTCTTTTATTTAATTCAAGCCCATTTTTGTCCCCAGAGTAACTTATTGAAATGCTTAATTTAACTGCCAGACCAGTAAACAGATATGCTGTTTTCGGATAGTTTTGATAATAGATCTGTCATTCTCTTTGGAAGGCTAACTGTTCTGCCAAGTTTCTTTGGGTTATCCTAAATTATCTAAATTGGCTTGCTCATCTGCTGAATTCAATGTGCAGAATACTTGGCTTTAATTCTATGTTCTTTTTAAAAAAATTCTCTTTGTCATTTGTTACGATATTTCCGTACAATAAAATTCATGAGTTTTAGCGTGCAGTTGATGATTTTCGTTATTGTATATTACCATGCAGCAACCACTAGATCAAGATATAAAATAGATCCCTCAGCCAAAACATTTCCTTAAACTTCTATGCACTCCACCTCCTTCCTCACCTATGGCCCTAGACAGTCACTGATATGCTGTCACTAGGATTCTGCCTTTTCTAGAATTTTATTTAAATGGAATCATACAGTATGCAGATTTTGTGTTTGACTTCTTTTACTTAGCATAATGTTTTTGAGATTCACTGACAGTTTTTTTTACTGAGTAATATTCTATGATATGGATATACCACCTTATTTTAAAATCTACCAACTGATGGATATTTGGGTTGCTTCCACTTTGGGACTATTATGAATAATAGCTGTACATATTTGGAAGTTAGGAATAATTGGCATATACAGTTTTGTGTGGACACATATTTTCATGTTTTGTGGCAATACCTAGCACTACATGTTTAACAGTATAAGGTACTGCCATATTGTTTTTTAATGTGACTGTTCCTTCTTCCATTCTCACCAGCAATGTATGAGATTTCTAGTTCCTCCACATCCTTGTCAGCACTTGATGTTGTCAGTCTTTTGACCTTTAGCCATTCGGGTGGGTACATGTGATTTTTAAAATTTGCATTTATGTGGTGACTAGTAATGTTGAGCATTTTTTCGTAGTAGTAATTGGAGTAATCAGAGACAATCCAGTTAGTTGGGACCCGATGGTCCAGAAGCCAGACTAACTAGTTTGTTTTGGGGGCCTTATTAGCGTTAGAAATGTTACATATTTTGGAGATCAATTTTGAAATGTTTACACCTGAAGTGACATGATATTCAGCATTTGCTTCAAAATAATCCAGTTTGGGCAGGATGGGAGGTGGAAAGAGAGAAGGAGTGAAAGGATGGATGAAAGGAAATTGGCTGTGTGTAAATGACAGATGAAGCCGGGTGCTGAGTTTGTGGTGGTTTATGCTGCTGCCCTTTCTAGCTTTATGTATGTTTGGAAGTTTCCGTAATAAAAAGTTCATGAAAAGAGATTAGGGGAAAATAGAAAAAAAAAGTTAGAGATACAATATAGTGCTGTGGTTAGCACATGACTTATTTGCCAGATGGCTTATTTACTGAAACTTCCTAGCTGTCCCTCAAGTTCCTCATCTTTAAAATGGGGATAAGAGGGAATCATTGATTAGGTGAGGTATGTGTATAGAGGATGCAGAGCAGTACCTGGGCCACCAGGTCCTGTAAGGGAGATTTGACTTTTATTATTACCCAGCTTTGGCGGGCATTGGAGTGCTGTTAGACATTTGAGCCTACGGTGACATAAAGCAAAGCTATTTACAAAACATTAGAAAAGAATATCTGCTTACTGGGGTTGCTCTATAAGGAAATTAAAATTTCAGTGTTAGAGCCAAGAAAAACAGCAAAACAGATCATACCCATCTCAGCCTTCAGGCTGATCTGGGGAGAGTCCTGCCGGGACCCATGTAGATGGTATCAGCCTTTGTGACAGAGCGGCAGATTTTCTGTTTGCAAGAAGCCCAGGGGCCCAGAGAGTAATGAGACTGGTAAGGGCCAGCTGGGGGTGTACATTTTGAGGTTAGTGTGGCGGTGGAGGACACCAGAGTCAAGAGGAGCAAATCTGAGCAGGGACTGGCAGGTGCAGGGTCTGCCTAGCTAGGCTGAGTGATTGTGAGGGAGATCAGAGCCAAAAAGGGAAGGGGTTTGGTGAGGGATCAGTGCAGGTTCAGTGAATCTCACCAAAATGTGCAGGCAGGTCAGAGAAAGATCTAGAGTAAATTCTGGTGAGGTTCAGGTGTTACAGAGGTAGGGAGCCATGATCAACTTGCAGAGGAGTCAAAGGAGGGTGGGAGGGGCGCCTGGGTGGCTCAGTTGGTTAAGTGTCTGCCTTCGGCTCAGGTCACGATCTCGGGGTCCTGGGATCGAGTCCTGCATCAGGCTAAGCAGGGAGCCTGCTTCTCCCCTGCCCCTTCCCCTGCTCCTGCTCTCTCTCTCTCAAGTAAATAAATAAAATCTTAAAAAAAAAAAAAAAAGCCAAGATCTTCAGAGGAATGGGCAGCTTCCCTGGGACGCAAGTCATGCTTGCGGAGGCCAGCGAATCGGAGCCCTGATTCAGGCCTTGGGATTCCTGCACAGCCTCCTGGAGAGGCCACTCTGGACAGACCTGACCCCCATGATCTGCGGAAGGCTGAGTGTTTTCCCTGTGGCTCCAGAGGTTAGATTTTATTTGCCTCTGCTGCTTGACTTTACCAGGGATTTATTCAAGTCTCGTCTGGTTTTAGCCATAACCTGGTCTAATGAAATATGAGTAATAGTAAGTGGTAACTATTTGTCTTATTTTGCCCACATCTGTACCCTTTTAAAAGACCCCTCAAAGTACCACCTGTGGAAAGACATGGCTGCTTGTATATGATGCATGAACGTGTCTCCGTGGACTGTGGTGACAAACTGTGTCCTGCTTGTTACGGAGGACCTCCATCCCCACTGCCTCCCATCCTGGCTAGTACTGTACAAGAAATATTTTAGACTTCAGCTAAATGATGATGACAGAAACTTAATAGATGTGTCCTAGTGTGAATTTTTAAAAAAGATTTATTTGAGAGAGAGAGCTCGAGCAAGGGAGGGGCAGAGGGAGAAGCAGACTCCCCCTGAGCGGGAAGCCTGATGCGGGGCAGGATCCTGGGATCCTGGGATCATGACCTGAGCCCAAGGCAGAAGCTTAACCAACTCAACAGCCCAGGCGCCCCTATCCTAGGGCGAATTTGCTTGATTCTGCGACTAGGTGACTAGCACAGCTTAGAGAAGGAAGCTTTTAAAAAAGTTTTTTTTTTTTTTTTTGTCAGAGAGAGTGAGCAGAAGCAGGGGGAGCAGCAGGCAGAGGGAGAAGCAGGCTCCTCACTGAGCTGGGATCCCCATGCGGGACTTGATCCTAGGACCCTGGGATCATGACCTCAGCCGAGGATAGATGCTTAACCGACTGAGTCACCTGGGTGTGCCGAGATTGGAGGCTTTTATTCTCAATAATTTAATAATTTGTCTTTGCTCAAATGAAATAGCAAAACAAACATCAGAAACTTACTTGGGTTAATTGGTAATATATTTTTGGTGAACATTTTCAAAAAGTAGAATTATTCAGCTAGTTTACCCAGTCTTCCTTTTACTACTGTAGACCTGTGCTAAATCTTGATAACTTGTATTAAATCACTAAAGAATTGTTGGATAATTTATACAACATGCTTAAAGTAGAAAACTTCAGCAATTAAAAATAGTGGCATAAATTTATATTTATTGACGTGCAAATATATATAGGATATATATTAAGTAAAAAAAAAAGGTTTCTAAAGAGCATGATAGTTGAGCCTGTTTTTATAATAAAACGTCATGTATGTGTGCGTGTGTGTTCATGAGTTTATATATATAAAAACATCTGGAAGGATATACTCTATAATGTTAACTGTGATAATATCTTGTGATTACTAGGAATTTCTGTTTTCTTCTTGACGCTTTGTGTGTTGTATGAAGTTTGTAAGATAAGTCAGCATTTTTTTTGTAATAAGAAAAATTAAGCCCGTTTGATGAGAAATATGCCTATATCACTGAAATTGTATTTAAACATTATCAGAGGTTGAAGGGCCCAAGCGTTTACCATGGTTAGTTGTTTGCAAGGCTCTAGTATGGTGAGAGCAAAATTACTGCTTAAGGAAAACAGTACTTAAAAGATCAATATTCTATAGGACGAGCACCACAAGGTTGCCAGGAAAATTGAGGCCATGTTGTACTGGAGTACTGGTACGTGTTCGATGTGATTCCAAGAGTCACATTCCAATATTACCTACTGAGATCATATAATTCAGTGCTTCACTTTATGGATGAGGTAACTGAAGACCAACGCCCAAGGTCACCCAACTAGTCAGTGCCAGACCCAGGACTCTGAAAGCCAGTACAGTGACCTTTCCACCGTCCTATTCTGCCTTTGTAGGTGACATTCTCTGATTCCTAGATATGTCCCCTTTGAACCATATTCTAAATGTTCTTTCCTCATATTACTTTGATCATCAGATCAAGAATGCTTATGGTACTTAATTTTTTGAACCCACAAGTATTTGTGTAGTGGTGAGAGCTTAGCAGAAGTGGTGTTTTACTATATATATGACTCATAATTTAGAACACTTTTACTGCAATATTTTAGTTCCTGGTAGAGGCAAGGTTACATGTTTCATAACTGTCTATGGAGGGCTGTTCACCAACATTGGTCTGACTTTCTACGCTGAAGCCAACTCTTCTCTTGTCTTCAACAGCTGGCCACGTTCCGCACTCTTCTCTGCACGGCCGAGGGCGAAGCAGCGGCTTTTTTGTTGAGCAATCACCGCCCTCCACAGCCTCTGAAGGGCCGAAAAGTCAGAGCCTCTTTCCATTAAAAGTTGTCACCAGCTGACCACCCCAACCATGTCTGTGGAGAAAAAACAAAACACAAAAATCCCTACTAACGGCTCTTTCCTAGAATTCTGATTTACGGGTACCTTTTTGCTCTCAGCTTTTTGATCTCAGAAGATCAGATCTCTGTAATCAAACGAACTTAACTGACACATCTCAGATGCACTCACGGGTGTTCAAACAGTAAACATTGTTTGATGTGTGTCGAGACCCACAAAATGCATCTACTTCAACCGCAAAATGTGAAAACGCGGCAAGCATCGCAAAACCTCCAAACACATTAAAAAATTTTCCCTTCCCCTAGAGATTGACTCAGTCATATCTCTCAGTAGTGTTTGGTCAAAAAATTAAAATCTTTTCCAGAATGATAAGATTGTGATATCTTTTTCTACGCAAGTGAGTCTGCTTAATGTCTTGATTATCATTCCGATTCATAAAAAGTTGATAATATTTCCTTTTAAAGTGAATTTTTGTTTGGATTATGTCGTTGATCCTGATTGCATGGTACCTTTAATAAAATGAGCAATATGAGCATTAAGGAGGGTGGGATGTAATTACTCACTGTGTCTACTCCTTAGCTCAAAATTAACCCATCCAGTTAAGTCCTCAGGATATCAATGACTGTTTAAACTTTAATGAATCGTGCCCTGTATCACATTCATGCAGTAATGTTAATGATAAACAGGTTAATAGCTGACTAGTTGCAATGCTTGCCAGTTGATTGATATGGTTTGAAACTAACAGATTGCAAGGTACCAGGCCGAGGAGCAGCCCAAGGGCATGATAAATAGGTTGCTTACTTTTCCCTCTGTATTTTGGCAACAGAGTAGGGAGCAGTCCTGTGCAGGTCACTGTTCTGTCAAGTGGTGGAAAATATTTACTTGGATCTCGTACAAATACACAGTCAGTCCATAAACCCTTCAACCCATTTCCATGGCAGAGCCCGTCTCCCCTTTCATACATGTCCCTCAATCTCACAAGTAATTTTTTAAGTTGGCTCTTGATAATTCATTTTAACCTATTGTTTCTTATATACTTTTGTTTGTTTTTGGTGAAGGGGGGTTGGGGAAGGTCTTTTGCACTCTCTGGTGCAAGTAGAGTTACACTATTAACCACATTTAAGACTTGAACCCATGGTACACTTCGGTCATCCGAGAGAAGTTTAGCTGAGTCTCCTTGATTTTGTTAGTTTGTTTCAGACACCGTTCCTCCCCTGGATGTAGATTTTGATAATCCAAACTATTCTGCCATAGTTTTCTTGATAGGATAAGTGAATATCAGTAAATTGTGTAATAATGCCGTACTCGGTTGCAGAAGATAAGCTTCTGAAGTCTAATGCGGATACCGTGGTCATTTTTGTTTTCCCTCATTGCATCTAGTTTAAGCCTTGCAGGAGATTGCCATCTAGTAAATAGTGAATTGAATGTTTTAAAATGCTTTTGTTTGATATCTTTGGTGATTATCTCGCTGCTTGTGATTAAATGCACTATCAGTTAATGTAACAAGTGAAATATAAGTTATCCCTTAAGAATGGTTTCTTCTTAAAAGAATAATTATTAAATCTACTTGTGTAGCCAAATGTTTTAATGGTTTGAAAAATACCAGTGTTGAATGGAAGGGTGTTTCTTTAGTTTGGAAAGGCATGTTGTGAGGTATCCTAGCCGGAGAAAGAAGTCTGTTTCCTCAGAGAAAATACGTTGTTCTGTTTGAAGGAGTGTGTGATGAGGATTTTAATTACTTTGCATGAGAGTTATTACTTTGTAATTTATGGTTTCTGCTACAGTATTGCATTGGTTCTGTGCTGCAAATTGGACTTCAATAGACTAAGAAAGTCTATATAGCACTGATTATCTTGAAGACTGTTAATTTATTTATCTCTTAGGGGCAAAATGTCTAAGTGTATGCTGAAGTTGTTATCTCTTAAAGAGATTAAAGAGTGTAAATACTAGTATAGATCTCTTTTGTTTCCCACACCTGTATTGGCTTTATGTTCATTTTGTATTTTAATTTAAGTTGGATTCAATCACAATAAAGAAAATGAGACAAACTTTGAACTGTATCAGGGACTCGTATATGCAAGACACAGAATGAGATTATATATTTACACTTTCTATACAGAAAAACAATCTCAAACTCACAGAAAAAAATGCAAACAGTACATTTTTTTCTGAATTCTTTGAGAATAAGTTGCTAACCTACTGTTCCATCATCGCATAAACTTTAGTATATATTTTCTATGAGTGCGGACATTGTCCTACGTAACTACAATATAACTAAACAACCATAAGAAATAAAAGGCATCCAAATCAGCAAGGAACAAGTCAAATTTTTTGCAGATGACATGTTATTCTATGTTGAAAATCCAAATGACTCCGCCAAAAAATTCCTACAGCTACATGATTTCAGTAAAGTCACAGGAAACAAAATCAATGTACAGAAATCTGTTGCATTTTTATACACCAATGATGAAATAGCAGAAAGAGAAATCAAGGAATCAATCCCATTTACAATCATACCAAAAACCATAAGATACCTAGGAATAAACCTAAGCAAAGAGGTCAAAGATCTATACTCTGAAAACTATAAAACACTTATGGAAGAAATTGAAGATGACACAAAGAAATGGAAAAACATTCCATGCTCATGGATTGGAAGAACAAATATTGTTAAAATGTCTATATTACCCAAAGCAATCTACACATTTACTGCAATCCCTATCGAAATACCACCAGCATTCTTCACAGAGCTAGAACAAATAACCCTAGAATCTGTATGGAACCACAAAAGACCCTGAAGAGCCAAAGCAATCTTGAAAGAGAAAAGGAAAGCTGAAGGCATCGCAATTCCAGACTTCAAGTTCTATTACAAAACTGTAGCCTTTGAGACAGTATGGTACTGGCATAGATCAGTAGAACAGAATAGAGAACCCAGAAATGAACCCACAACTATGTGATCAACTAATCTTCGACAAAGCAGGTAAAAATATCCAATGGGAAAAAGACAGTCTGTTCAATAAATGCTGTTGGGAAAACTGGACAGCCACATGCAATACAAAACTGGACCACATGTTCACTTCATACACATAAATAAATTCAGAATGGATGAAAGACCTAAATGTGAGACAGGAAATCATCAAAATCCTAGAGGAGAACATAGGTGGTAATTTCTTTGACCTGGGCAGTAGCAGCTTCTTACAAGATACATCCCTAGGCAAGGGAAACAAAAGCAAAAATGAACTATTGGGACTTTATCAAGATAAAAAGCTTCTGCACAGCAAAGGAAACAATCAACCAAACTAAAATGCATCTGACAGAATGAGAGAAGATATTTGCACATGACATATCTGATAAAGGGTTAGTATCCAAAATCTACAAAGAACTTACCAAACTCAACACGCCAAAAACAAACAAGCCAGTTAAAAAATGGGCAGAACACATGAATAGACATTTTTCCAAAGAAGACATCCAGATGGCTAATAGACACATGAAAAAATGCTCAGTATCACTCATCACCTGGCAAATACAAATCAAAACCACGATCATCTCACACTGCTCAGAATGGCTAAAATTAACAACACAGGAAACAAAGGTGTTAGCAAGGATTTGGAGAGAGGAAAACTCTCTTACACTGTTAGTGGGAACGCAAGCTGGTACAGCCACTCTGGAAAATAGTATGGAGGTTCTTCAGAAAGTTAAAAATAGAGCTACCCTATGAGCCAGCAGTTGCACTACTAGGTATTTAGTGGATAAAAAAATGCTGATTGGAAAGGATACATGCATCCTGATGTTTATACTAGCATTATCAACAATAGCCAAATATGGAAGGAACCCAAATGTCCACTGACATGGATAAAGAAGCGGTGGCATATATGTATAACAGAATATTACTCAGCCTTCCAAAAGAATGAAATCTTGCCATTTGCAAGGACATGGATGGAGCTAGAGAGTATTATGCTGAGCATAACAAATCAGAGAAAGACGAATACTGTATGATTTTACTCATGTGGAATTTAAGAGCAAAACAGATGAACATGGGGGAAAAAAAAGAGAGGCAAAGCATAAAACAGACCCTTAACTATAGAGAACAAACTGAGGGTTGCTGAAAGGGAGGAATGCGGGGGGATGTGTTAAATGGCTGATGGGCATTAAGGAGGACATTTGTAATGAGCACTGGGTGTTGTATGTGAGTGATGAATCACTAAATCCTGCACTTGAAACTAATATTACTCTGTAGGTTAACAAACTGGAATTGAAATAAAAATGAAGAAAAAGAGACAAAACAAAACAAAAAACAACCATAAGATTAACATTGCTTTATTATTTCCATCTGATCCATTTGAGAATAGCTTATTCATGTTGTCATGTTTCCTTCAGTTGGGCACCATCCTTCAGCCTTCTGGTTTTCATTCCATTAACATTTTTGAAGATGATAAGCCAGTTATTTTATAGACTGTCCCCTAATTTGGGTTTGTTCAAGGTTTCCTTGTGATTAGATTCAGGTTATATATCATTGGCAGGAATATCACAAAAGCAATGCTGAATGCTGGGCTCTTCTCATTCCATCCTATCAGGCAACGAATTTTGATTTGTTTTCTTATGGAGAATATTCACTTTCATCACTTGATTAAGACAATGTCTGCTAGGTTTCTCCATTGCAAAATTGCTACTTTATCCTTTGTAATTTACAAGTATTTGTGAGGATGTGCTCTGAGACCATGCAAATACCCAGTTCCTCATTAAATCTTTAATTAATTATTTTTTTTCTAGCATGGACTTAGCAATTCCTAATTTATTCAGTGGGCTACAAGCTGTTATTATCATTATTGCTATTATCACTATTATCTCATTTACCTATTCTCATTCACAATTTTTTCTTGATGTGGTCAGAAGGAGCATTTTCAGGATGACTTCTGTGTCCTTTTGACATGTCCCAGTTTCTGACAGCAATTTGATATTCCTGGCTCATCTCAGTCTTTCCCTTCCCCAGACCTGAGATCTACCATTTCTCCAAAGAACCCTGGCTCCTTTTAGTGGAGAATAGTATTGAGAAAACCAGTCTGGGTACTAGATAATCTTATTGAGAGTGTTACTACTCCTAGATTTTCTCCATGAACAGAAGTTGGGAATGTGTACACACATATGTGCAAACACACACACACACACACAAGTGTAATGTGTATACACAGGTTCAACACCTATATTTCTATATTTCTCTATATCACACTTATATGTCCAATTTCATTCCAACACTGCAGGGTTCATTCTTGTTCTCCATTTCCACATATTGTTTTGAAGATTAATTTATTTATTTTAGAGAGAGAGAGGGAGAGAATGAGTGGGGCAGGGGCAGAGGGAGAGAATCCTCAAGTAGACCCTGTGCTGAGCACGGAGCCAGACGTGAGGCTTGATCTCACAACCCTAAGATCACAATGTGAGTTGAAACCAAGAGTCAGCTGCTTAACTGACTGAGCCACCGAGGAGCCCCATCCCATTTCCGTATTTGTAATTCCCTTTTCCAAAAGTAAGAAACCAGGCTTCCATTATTCCCAACACTTTATTTATTTGGCCAGTTCTTCTGTATGTAACCAGTATTCCGTCACCACCTCTAGCCTCTCACCCCCATATTGCATGGATACCCTTCTCACTCAGCTTGGGCTGTGGTGTCCTGTGCTGGGCTGCCTTGACACCTAAAGAGAAGGGAAGGGAAGAACATGGAAGGAAAGGGAAGGGAACAGAAGGGAAGGAAAGAGGAAGAGCATGGTTACATTTTGAAATACTCACTGAGCTGTTCATAGGGAAGTCCTTTATTCTAACACAGGGTTATTGAAAATGTAGCATTACCTATACACATATCACCATAAGTAGCAATGGAATAGAATATTTAGTAAAAAACTTTAATACCTTTAGAGTGGGGCTGCAGAAAATGTAAGCCAAGGAATAGTGGTCTTACTGCAGAGGTCGGGAAGGTAACCTGGGCCTTGGATAACTACCTCAATTTGCTCTCATTTCAAATTCCACTGAAGAAGATTAAATTTTTTATATTAAGATTTACCCATTGAAATTCATACTCCTCTTAGAGGGTAATTGTTTAAGTTGCCACCAGTCATTTGCGCTTGAAGGTAACTGATCTTTGGATGAGACAGGCTTTGGTGGGAATACAGTCTGTGACAGAAGGAATGTTAACATGATATAAGACAGCCAACGACCTGAGTATTAGGATAATCAGGATGAATTTGCACTACTACACAATTTTACCTACATGTCTCATACTTACTTGTACCCTGACACCTCACCCCATGACTGGTGTATAACAAACCCTGGGGAATAGAATGCGTTAGTTCATGCATTATTGCATTAGTTCATGTAGATGGGCATCTCTGTGAATTAAATGGACAGAAACAATTTCCAATTGACCATGGGGAACTAGTGATGAAACATTGTTAGAGGATGCCTCAGAAGTTTGCAAGAAGTTCATGCAACCTGACCCCGATGAATTAAGGTTCAATGCATTTGTTCTTTCTGCAACATAGTTTGTCCGTAGTGGAAACATCAAATATCATATTATTTGTAACAAAAATTAAATGTATGCTGCCATACATTAACTCAAAAATTTTGATATTTTTGTTAACTTGACTGATTAAATTTTATGTGAATTAAGTTTTGACTTAAAAAACAGTTTATTGAATTGAATTACTTGGAGATTTTTCTGCTGTGGCTAGAAACTCACCTCTACCTTCCTTGAGAGGCATTGTAACAAGCAGAAATCCCTTACCTTCTGTCATCTCATTGTGTCTCAGTGAGATCAGATGAACCAATGCTTGGAATTGATTACACAGGCAAGGCAAGATATTGAAAAACCAAAAGGACAGTGAGGCAACCTAGAAATTAGCAAGAGCCAGTTGCTCTCACCTTCCTTAGAAGGAGACAATATTCCTAGAGCTCAGGAGCCATGGCAACCCAGATGAAGTTGACGCTAAAGTAGGTCTGACTAGCAGGATCTGGTTATTTTTTAGAGACACAGCCATTACCTGAGACCTGGTTTCTGGCAAAGAGAAGGGGAGAAATACTTTGGGTTCTCCTTTTATTTTGCCCTCCAAATTCCATTAATGCCCATTGGTGGAATGTATCCAGATGCCAGATAATGTGAAAATATGAGAAATTCTCCCCTCTGCCATCCAGAGCAGATCAGTGGAAAGGTCCAGGAATGGATATGAGGAGAAATAGGCTTAAAACCCAGCAAGGCACCAAGGGCTGGGATCTCTATTATGCACGTCAAGCAAATGACTGATGGTGGGCTGGAAGTCTCCAGAGATGGAAGACCTTTGTTAAACTTCTCTCCCACTCTGGAAATATAGTTTGACCACAGTTTGTCAGATATATGTGCTAAATGTTTTGTTAGGTACTAGAAATATAAGGATGATTAAGACATGGTTCCTTTTCATAAGAAATAGGAAGTTTGGGGGGGTGGGTAAACAGAAGGGGGAATGAACCATGAAAGACTGTGGACTCTGGGAAACAAACTGAGGGCTTCAGAGGGGAGGGGGGTGGGGGATTGGGCTAGGCCAGTGGTGGGTATTAAGGAGGGCACATATTGCATGGAGCACTGGGTGTTATATGCAAATAATGAATCATGGAACACTACATCAAAAACTAAGGATGTACTGTATGGTGACTAACATAACATAATAAAAATTATTTTAAAAAAAGACATGGTTCCTTTTCTGAGCTCAAAATCTAAGACAAGTATAAAAATAAATCACAACATGAAATGTTATTAAGTATTTTAACATCAGCTCTCTGTAGCGTGCTAAGGAAATATGGAAAAGATGGAAAAATTAATTCTGGAAAAATTAACAAAGGCATGAAGATTTGCAAGTGTGATATTTTGGAAACTGGATTACCTGGTTCTCTATGTAGATTTGTATCTGGTTCTAGGGGGTGGGGAGATGTATCAGTGAGGACTCTTGCTTGAGAACAATAAGAACTCCAACACTACATGGCTAAAGCAATAATGTGAAGCCAGGGGCTAACATCAGGCCTCAGTGTCCCTCCTTCTTGGCTGTTTCCACCTCTGTGGGCTCTGTTAGCACTCAGACTCTCCCTTCCTAATGGAGGGTTGGAAGCCTGCACCTGTATACCTAAACCACATTCTGTAAGCCACACCGACAGTAAAGGAGAGCTTCTTTCTTCAAAAACTTCAAGAAATTTTCTGGCTTTCACTCCCATTTGCCTAGATTGAGTCATATGTCCATCCTTAATCAAGTTATCATGGCCAGCAGATAGAACATTGGTTTGGGGAAGCGGGTGACATCGGCCCCTTCCCAAGCTACACAGACTAAGAACAAAGGAGGGCTGGCTCCAGCAAAAGGAAACTGGGAGCTAGTCCTTGAGGAAGGGAGAAAAGATTCTGGGTGGCAAAAATATTAAATGTCTACTCTGTACTGAATGAGTGGTCTGAAAAGAATAAAACTCACGAGCTAATTCAGACCTTTCAGGAAATAACCATCATCCACCTGAAAGAGAATGAAGTTTCTCAAGCCAAATGCAAGGTTAACTTTTCAATAAGGGCACAGGATTTTTAAAAAGTGTTTTCTGCTAGTGCTTTGATACAGTGATAAATGCATACTTTGCCACAGGAATGAGGAAGGATAGGGAATTCCCAACCTGGAATTGACAAACCCGGCAGTTTCAGCGAGGAGGAGCTACTTGTTGACCCAGTTCAGTCTGTGTTCCACTTAGGGCTCACACGTAGACACCGGATTCCGACCTTTGTAGTCTGTTTGTTGCTGGGTTCTCTCCATGTCCAAGGAGGCAGAGATGTCTGTTAGCTTTCGTCCTCATCTCTCTCAGCCTGCTTTGTCTAGCAACCAATGTGGATTGATCATGCCTACTATTCACAGTGCCTTTGTCTTTCCAGGTGGCTCAAGATGTTATTTGTTGAAACATTAATAAATGAGCACATGAGGGGCACCTGGGTGGCTCATTCCGTTAAGCAGCCAACCCTTGGTTTCGGCTCAGGTCATGAGCTCAGGGTCGTGAGATCAAGCCCCGAGTGGGGCTCCACACTCAGCGAGGAGTCTGCTTGAGCTTCTTTTTCTCTCTCCCCTGCCCCCGCCCCGTCTAAAATAAATAAATAAATCTTTAAAGATAAATAAATAAATAAATACAAACATACATAAACACATGATTGAGTAGTAAGTGCTTTGATTACATCTAAAATTAGCACGTCTTGAAATCCATTCTTCTCCAATGAAACAACAAGTGCCCACAGGTTACTGACCTAAAAACTCAAGCAATTTGTTCCCTAAGGAAATGTTAGTTTATCAATTGTGAAATTAATCCAAGATAAGTGGGGGTGGAGACGTGTATTGTAATTCTTGCATTGTGATTAAACGGGTACACCCTCTCCCAGGATGGTCTCCAAACACATCATACCCTTCCTTGTCAGGGCCGAGGTCCTCCTCTCTTTCCTCTGACTTAAACCTTCTGCTGCCATCATCTGGACAAACACGTAATTTTCTTCCACAACCTGTGCTATGGACCAGGTATGCTGGAAGTAGTTTGCAAACCCCTGGGGCCCCTGAGACACTTCCAGGGGGTCAGTGAAGTCAAAATTATTTTATAATAGTACCAAGATATAAGGGGGCGACTGGGTGGCTCAGTCGGGATCTCGGGGTTGTGGGATCGAACCCTGTGTCGGGCTCCTCGATGGGCATGGAGGCTGTTTGGGCTTCTCTCTCTCATTCTGCCCCTCTCTGCCCTTGCCTTTTTCACTGCTCTGACATTTCCACTGATGAATAAAATTGCTGGTTTCTTGGTATAAATCAAGGCTGTGGCAGTAAATGGTGAGAGTAATCATTTTTTTTCTTTACCACCATGCATCGTTTTAAAATGCCAATTTTTCTTAAGAATGACCTTGTTGTTAAATAAAAATTATTAATTGTACTCATATTATTGAAAATTAGGTTGCGATTAATAGTTAATCCCAACTCCAGAGTACACATTCTTTTAATGTTTGGTGTAACATAATGGAAAATTTGCAAGAACTTCTGCTGCAGTTTTCTTTTGGAAAAGCACTTGTGCGATGGTTTGAGCTGCAAACTGAATTAGACACTTTTTCTTTTGTTTTTTAAAGTAAGCTCTATGCCTAATGTGGGGCATGAACTCATGACCATGAGGTCAAGAGTCACATGCTCTACTGACTGAGCCAGCCAAGTGCCCTGACACTTTTTTCATCGAGCACCATTTGTACTTAAAAGAGAAATGACAAACTGGATATTCGGACTTGGATCAAATATTTTCTTGGAAATGAGCAAAGTGAGCTTCTCATTTCAAGAAAAACAACTAAAAGCATTTGTTGGCAATTATAAAATTAGAACTTTAAAGAGAAAATTAAGATTTTGAAAAACATATCTACTCTGTAAGCTTGCCAGCTTTTCAATGCTTAAAGACATTTTTGATGAGACCAGTGGTAATTTTTAAAAAAATGTTATTTTTTTGATATTGTATAACAAATTGCGCCAACATTTTGAAGATATGCACAACTTGGTGAACCAATATTTTCTAAATAAACAGTGCATGATGTTATAAATTCATGCACAGATAAAATATCTATTCACAATGCAAGATAGACCAATAAATTTTAGTGGAACACAGTATGAAAAGTTGATTCATAGAGTTTATTTATACATAACTTTAAAGAAAATATTTTAAGAAAACATCGTTAAATTTTGGTGTTTTACTAAAGAATATCCACAATTATCCAAAAAGGCTATTAATGTACTCCTCCATTTTCTTTCTTTCTTTCTTTCCTTCTTTCTTTCTTTCTTTCTTTCTTTCTTTCTTTCTTTCTTTCTTTCTTTCTCTTTCTTTCTTTCTTCTTTCTTTTTTTTTGTTTTTAAAGATTTTATTTATTTATTCGACAGAGAGAGAGACAGCCAGCGAGAGAGGGAACACAAGCAGGGGGAGTGGGAGAGGAAGAAGCAGGCTCCCAGCGGAGGAGCCTGATGTGGGCCTCGATCTCAGAACTCCGGGATCACGCCCTGAGCCGAAGGCAGACACTTAACAACTGCACTACCCAGGCGCCCCTCTTTCTTTTTCTTTCTTTCTTTCTTTCTTTCTTTCTTTCTTTCTTTCTTTCTTTCTTTCTTTTTCTTTCTTTCTGGTTTATTTATTTGAGAGAGAGAGAGCACAGGTGGAGTGAGCGGCAGAGGGAGAAGCAGACTCCCCGCTGAGCAAGGAGCCTGATGTGGGGCTCAATCCCATCCCTGGGATCGTGACTTGAGCCAAAGGCAGACACTTAACCGACTGAGCCATCCAGGTGCCCCAACTCCTCCATTTTCCAGTCACGTATATATGTGAAGCTGGATTTCCTTCAAGTAAATGCAGAAACAGACATAAGAATCCAGCTGTCTTCTATTTAGCCAGATATTAAAGAGATTTACAAAACTGCAAGTGGCACTTTTACACGTTTTGTTTTAGAAAATACTATTTTCATAAATTCTGTTATGTTCATTTATTATTCATTATACAAATCCATCATCTTGAAATGAATTAATAAATAAATACTTAACAACTTATCAGTTTTAACTTCTAGTACAGTGGCTATCAATAGATAGAACCCACAGGAACAGGAGTTGTTTGGGTTGCTCAGTAACTTTCAAGAGCTAAGGGTCCTGAGACCGAAAGGATTAAGAGCCGCTCCTGTGGACGATGCCGCGATGTGGTGTCCCATCCTTCACTCTTCTCAGCACATCTCTCTCTTAAAGAGCTGCGATCTAAATACTAAGTAAGTAAGTAAGTAAGTAAATAAGTCGTGATCAGGTCTAGTGAACAGTAATTAAGCTCTATTAATGCTGAAATAAAACCAGATATGGATATGCACACGTATTACCGAGATGTAAAAAGGTAAATTCTCGTCACGCAGTCTCCCATTATTTGCATAGGGTCACTCATGCTCCTTCAGGCAGTTCTGGATGTGCTCTTTACTTCCCAACATCAGATCGAAGGCCAAGCAACTTGCACTCATTTCTGTTTAGGTGCTGAAGGAACAATATAATTTCCTCTAAGTTTGGGTTCACTCCTTGAATTCAGGTCCAAATGACTTACTGTAGTCACTTGAAGTCTGGCCTCGTAGCTGCCTGGGTTCTGCCAACAGAAATTTCCAACCTACTCTTGCTCTTAGCAAGCTGTCACTCCTGCTCTAAGCACCCAGTTTTGAAAAACTTCTTCTTAGCCCTTTGTCATTTTCTTATTGTGTATTATGGATGGTTCTCACCAGGAACTCCAGGATTCTTTATCCTTTCCCAATCTCATCTTTTACATTGATTGACCTTTCCCTTGCCCTGATCCCTCCTCTTACCTCCCCAGTTACCTCCCCAGGGTCCTGACTTCTAGTTCTTGCTTCTCCTTTTGGAAAAGAGCAATAACCTATCTCGGCAGAGTAGTTACAATCCGGCATTCTTGCCAGGTCATAGCAATGCAGAAGGGTATGTGTGGCCACGTGCAGGCCAGATGGCTACTTTCTGAGGAGTCCCCTGAGTTGATAAACCTTAATAAAGTTCTCCAGGTCTAGAGCCAAACCTTCAAATCTGCAAGGTTAGAAGCCTATTTTGTCACTGCAATGAACTCCCTTTTCTTGTGCAGACTCATAATGAGTGAGGTCACAAGTGTGATATATAAAGCAAAAAAGGCAAGTTATTAATTTATAAAGAGTAGTACGCATCTGATATGAGCTGGAATAATCAGATCACCATGACTACATCCATTGAATTCCACTAGGAAGGTCCCCACACATAGGAAACCAAATCAGAAGTTTGCTCAGTGAATATGGAATTCAGGACAAAGAAGATAAATAGAAGAAGTAAACGTCTTATATCAGTAGCCCTGGAATAGTCTCACACATCCAGCTCACTAAAAGGGGTGATTTTCAAAGTGAGATGATAAGAACAGAATTTTGTTGGCTGTACCTCCCAGCCGCTATCTCCAAAATATGGATAATTTTGCCAGGAGAACTAAAATACTTGATCTGCTGGCTACTGTTTTCTCAACATTGGATCATGTTTGGACAAACTCTTCTATTATATACCTCTGTAGTTTTCATTTTCTATTTTTTGGTGACAAATCAACCTTTTCCCCAGTTGGTACATCCTTTCTTTCAGCATGTCAACATTCACCGAGTAAGAGCTTCAGATCTGAGGGCCATTCTGCTCTTTAAGGAGAGTCTTTCAATGTCTATTCTTAGCCATACTGTGCAGATTACAAAGCCCAACTCTTAGAGCTATGTAGCTGATATATGGAATTTTAAACTTACTTCTCTTATTCTCAAGTTTTTGTTGGGAAGATCTCAGTAAAGCTTCCTAGGACTGAAAATGGTATTGTTTACATCTACTCACTGAATGGATAAAAAAGAATACAAAGAAATTGAGACAAAGTATCTAAAAGAATTCAATAGAGCCTGTTTCTTTGTTTCATCCTGTTTCTTTCCATGTGAATTTTCTTTTAGGGAAACTTAGCTTTTGATAGAGGTAGATGCAGCTTTTCCCCAGCCAGCTGGGATGAGAAGCAAAAGAGTAAAATCAGGGATGCAGCTGGCAGGCACTGGCTGTGAGAAATATGAGTCAGACTAATCACAAATCCATGACGAAATAGAGGTCATGCAGTGATAAAAACTTTGGAAGACAATTTTCGGGGTTGTTATATAATGAAAATCTTTGGGATCCATGAAGCTCCTGGAGCCCTGATCCCCAGGGGTCTCCGGAATATCATTTCTCTAACAGAGCCCGTTTCTCTTGGCGTGGGGACTAATGTGTGTTGGGTTTCTCCATCTGTCACTTGGACATCCTGAGATCAAGCAGTGAAACAACAGTTCCTAAATCCACATCATTTGCTCCTTCTATTTGTTGTGTAGTTGGTACACTTTCTGTGTTTTTCCCTTAAGAAACTGGGGTCTGGACAAACAGAAGCTTGAAGTGCTCCTTCCTGAAACAATGGAATGTTCTGTGTTCTTTGCAGCTACACAGAGGCACACTTCAAGCTGACTTTGCTCACTCATCACAGGAGTGTGAAATCTGAGCTCCAATTATTCTTTTACTTAAAGGATTCTGTTAAAACACAGAGACAAATCTGACTTTCTAGCCAATATTAAGGAAGAAAGGGAAAGAGAGCTGTATTCACTTTCTTTATTATGAGGATACACGTCATTCCTATCCAGCAAAAACGCCTTGGCATATACAGTGAAAATGTATCTTTCTTAAAAATCAGTAAGATTGCGAAGGTTTAAATATTTAAATATTTTTTAATAAAGGAACTCTCTCAGATATATCTAATAATTGCTGACATCCAATTACAGATTAGTTCTCTAATTAGCCCCTATAATTGATGTTTA
Source organism: Ailuropoda melanoleuca (assembly GCF_002007445.2). Taxonomy (NCBI): domain Eukaryota; kingdom Metazoa; phylum Chordata; class Mammalia; order Carnivora; family Ursidae; genus Ailuropoda; species Ailuropoda melanoleuca. The sequence goes on from NC_048226.1 coordinate 55,532,880, forward strand.
TTGTAAATGTGTCATTTTATCACCAGGTCAGACAGTATCTTTCAAATGACTTGGTAAAATTTAATCACATGCTATTGTTCTGTAATAACTTCATTCTTAGGAAAGCTTACATGTGAATATTCTCTAATTAAGTCATAAATCAAAGTCAGAAAGTATCTTCTTCTCTCCTACCTTCCTTTATTCTCCTTTAGTCTTGGCACTGAATCAGAGAAATACTAAGCGCTCAGTTAGGAATTTAATTATTTAATAGATGTGGATACACTGGATGCACATACACACACACATTCACACATAGGTACATGCACACATTCACACCTATACACACACACCTACAGGTATACAGGCATGTACATACATGTGTGTTTCTATCTCCTCACTTTTCTTCTGAGACACATCTCCTGGTTTCTTCCCTCCTCTCCAGGTGCTTTTTTCTAGTCTGTTCTCTCTTTATTTCACTCTCTCTCGGGTGATTTTTTTCTAGTCCTATGACCTTAAACAACATTTAAATATACTGATGATACCCATATTTGTATCTCCAGCCCCAACTCTCCCCTGAAATTCTTATATATCCAACTGCCTAGAAGACAACTCCGTGGGATTCCTGACGGACATCTCACAACGAACATGTCCACGAGTCCATGTGCCATCCTGTGTTCTTCCCGGCAGCCCCCACTTCCCAGGCCTCTCATCTCATCTCTTAAATGGCACCACCAGCTACTCAAAACACACCCATGTCTCACCCCTCTCTTTAAACCATGTGAACCTGTTAGCAAGTCCTAAGGACTCTGCTTTTAAGCTATGGCTCCCAACTGGTCTCCTGTTTCCAGTCTTGCCCCCACAGACTTCCCCACACAGCAGCCAGGGTGCATCTTTGAAAAAGTAACTCAAAGAGCTTCATTGCCTTGAGCTCCATGCTTCAGTGACTTCCTCTCACTCTGGGTAACAGCCAAGTCCTGACGATGGCTTAGAGGGCTCTATGTAATCTGTGCCAGCTGCCTTTGTCCCCAGTCCCCGCTGGTGTCCCACCCACTCCACTCTGGTGCAGACACTCACTATTTCCCCAACAGGCCTTTTCAAGCCTTTACGTTTGATATTCTCTTCACCTGGAATGGCCTTCCCTGGATCTTTCCGCAGATCACTCCCTCATTCATTCCAATGTCACCTCCTCAAAAAGGTTTCCCTGACCATACTCTCTGAAGCGTAGCGCCCTGTTAATCTCTTTCTCCTTACCTTGCTTGTCTGTTTTTGTCACAGCACTTAATCTAACATAATAGTATTTATTTCTAATGTCATCTGTCTGCTGCTCCTACTAGAACGCAACCTTCCTAAGAACAGGGTTTTTATTTTGTTAGCCAGTGTTTCTAGCATCTAAATAGTGATCGGCACGTGCTAGACATCAATAAATATTTATTCAATGAACAAACAAATATATTTTTATGCACATTTGAAAAAACACAGTTTTAAAAATTTAAAATTTAAAAAATTTAAAAATAAAATAGCATAGCTGGTCAAAGTTTATAAGCTTGCAACTAGAAGATGAATAAATTCTGGAGCTCTAATACACAGTCTAGTGATGAGAGTCAACAATCCTGTATTATACACCTCAAAGCTGCTAAAAGATTAGACATTAAATGTTCTCACCACAGAAAAAGAAATGATAATTATGTAACGTGAGAGAGGTGTTAGCAAACCAAAGGTGGGAATCATATTGCAATATATAAATGTATCAAATTGACACATTGTATGCTTTAAAACTTACACAATGTTATGTCAGTTATATCTCAATAAGAAAAATAAATAAAATAGCATAGAGATTCACAATATAATCTTTGATTTTCTGGATCAGTTTTGTGCTTCTGTAGAAAGCTGGGTGTAAAATTATATGTCAACTTTGGTACTCTATACAGTGTGCATGGTTTCTTAAAGATTTTTTTAAAAAAAGATTTTACTTAGTTATTTGAGAAAGAGAGCGCCTGAGAGAGCATGAGCTGGGGGAGGGGCAGAGGGAGAGGGACAAGTAGACTCCTCCCTGAGTGGGGAGCCTGAACCCAGGACCCTGAGATCATGACCTGAGCCGAAGGCAGCTGCTTCACTGACTAAGCCACCCAGGTGCCCCAGAAAACTTTTAAAAGATACTGCAGTCTTTAAGACGTGAGTTGATGTAGCAACATATTTACAGACTATTTTCAATAGTGCTTTAGTAATTCAAAAAGCTTCTAAAAGTTTTCATGCAGTGTTCAAAGGTACAAATTTACTGTCAAGTAGTTGATTCGCTCAAAGACTCTCACTCACAATTTAATGGATGCCATATTTCCAACTCAGGTGGTCACTTTGCCCTGGACTCCATATCTTCCGGAACACTGCTGGAGTGAGACACACACTAAGAGAAAGGAAGCACAGGAGAGGATGGTGCGAAGGAAAACGATGTTCTTGCAGTAAATGGTGTTTGAAAGGGAGAGTATACAGAGGAAGAATAAGAGTATTTTTACAGGCATTATAGAAAATCTAAGAGGAAAAATTTATGCAAGCATGATCTCTGTAAAAGGTGAAAAAAAGGAGTTAGCAAGGAGTTGTTCCTCCTGTTAACCACCAGGTGGTGCTGCTGGAAAAGAAAAGCCTATCTGCCTTCCAGGACGTGGACGGGCCAGTCCAGCCGGATCAGACACCACCGGGCTTGAAAATACGTGAGCATGTTTCCTCCCCTCTGCTGGCGCCAGATTCCAGTACCGTCCAAAGACTCCCACTTCTTTCCTTCTGCGTATTTCCAGGGAGTGTCTCACTGGTGCTCATGAATAAGACAGGTCAACTGATGCTGTCCTTTCTTCTATTTTGTTCTTACTCTTTTCTCTCCTCCCCCAGGTGCATCTTCTGGACACCATTCCTCGGGGAGCATCTCAGCCACCTGCTCTGGGTGTTGCTTACTCCTTTGGGTACCATACAGATTCCACTGGGCCCTGTCTGTGAGCCTGCCAGGGGAGAGAACGCTGAGTTGTTCAATAGTGAACATTTTTGTACCTACTGTCTGTGGTCTGCCTCTGTTAAGCACAAAATCAGGGGAAGTGGCCCCAGGTGGAAGCAAGTTTGGATGTAAATTTCCTGGAGTCAAGGCTGCTTTAATGCTGGGTCACTCTTCACTTCTATAAATATGTCATCCTTTTCTATGTCTTCAAATAGCATAGAGTCTCATCTGTGAATGTTGTTCTTCTTTGCAAAGGGAATGGACTAGATTTAGGTCTTCAAGCAATGCTTATGCTCTATCAGTGGTTAAGGAGGTCTTATTTATTAAAGGCTTTCTTATCAGAGACTTACAAACGTCTCTTTGTCATTTTTACCACACTCTCCTTCTCTTTGGCATGCCTCATTCTTGTTGAGTTGCACAGTGGCATTAGGAAACCAGCTGGTATTCTTTCTTCAATCTTCATTAAATTCTAGGTTTTCTGTTTGGTCAAGACTACACTGCTGCCTTCAAGAATGGGAGATTTCATTAAAGACAACCTACTGCCTTGCTTAGTCTGGCTTTCTTCCCCTCGATCCCCTGTATGACCATCCATCACCCACATGCCTCCACTCCTCGGAGTCTAGTCCTACAATTAGGAAAATCCAAAAACATATTTTATTTAAAACAAGTTATGGGAGCATGAATAGGATTTTTCTAGCTTTAGAATTCTAGAGAAATGAGGTTACTGCTTTCTCATATCAGAAAAAAGTAGGGGCACCTGGGTGGCTCAGTTGGTTAAGCGTCTGCCTTTGGCTCAGGTCATGATTCTAGGCTGCTGGGATCAAGTCCCGCAGTGCTGGGATCAAGCCCCATATCGGTTGGGCTCCTTGCTCAGCAGGGAGCCTGCTTCTCCTCTGCTGCTCCCCCTCTTGTGCCCTCTCTCTCTGTCAAATAAATAAATAAAATCTTTTAAAAAAAAAAAGAAAAAAGTAATTTTTTTCTTTGTCTTTTCTCAAAGATGTGTCCTTTTATTTTTGAGAAGCTTTTGGGGTTTCTGGTCCTACCCTCTTGCAACTGAATCACCAAAGTCAACTCTGAGCACTTTTTTTCCTGCATATTTTTAGATTGGAGGTTAAGGGCAGTGGCCCTGGAGGAAGTACTGATTCTGATCGGAAGGAAGGAGGACGAACTGCAATGGCTTGTGAGCATGGACAAGTGTCTTCACTTCTCCATGTCTTGCTTTTCTAAGCCACGCACAGACACACACACACACACACACACACAAATGGCATCAACATAAAAATTTGCTTACATCTTAGATGAGATTAGGCACTTAAAGGAATTACGACAGGTCCTGGCATACTCAATACATCTCATTGTTTGAATGAGCACATCTGTTAACGTGGGAGATGCAAGTAAGAACAAATTCCTCTTCAATTCAGACACTAGATGTCGCTGCTGATGTAGGGTACTTTCCAAATGAAAGTTTAAAATGTTCTAAAGAAAAAAAGGGGCGGGGGTGGGAGGGGTCCAGAGATTGCTTTCTTGAAAACAGAAGACTGGGAGCATTTTTTAAACACCATATTAAAAGTGAATAGCTTTACAAAAACTGTAAGGCTTTAATCAACATATTTAGACATCGAGGAACCCAGTAGGGTTTGCTGATTAACCAATTGAAGTTCATACAAAAATAAATGCTACTTCTGTTTTGAAGAAGCTGCTACACTGATGGAAGGCTGAAACACCAGAATCAGCCTCCGAAATTAGAGGCTTGGATGGGGGGTGGAGAGGGGATTTTAGCTGATAGCATCCTTCTGACCCTGTATTTATATGGCAGATAAAATCCGTGTAGATACGGATCTTTCTTTCCCATTTGGTCAATGTACTTACATATCAGAGTCTTTTAAAAGAATCTTCTCTGATTCTTTCTCTCTCTGAATTCCTGAATTCAGTATATATGCAAGAAGAATGGCGCTTCAGGTGTGCTGATTTTGTTAATCTCATTACAATTTCCAGAAGGAATGCGCTGTTTTTATCAGGTATTTAAGAAATAGGGGCATAGGGACCTACATGCACTCCAGTCACTGTTTTCTGGGATTTTTCTACAGCTGTGGCGAGTCTTAGCTCAGGGGCAGCCTTGTATAGCCAGTGTGGGTGGGCATTTACCATGCTGAGCAGAAAATCAAGCAGACCGACAGGTGGCTAAATCTGAATTTTTTTTCCCCCCCAAACTTTCTACAACTGGGTGTGCTGGAATGATAATATTACTAAAGACAGCAAAAATTTGTTGAGGCACCGTTCTGAGCACTGTACACAACTCATTTGAGGCTCACGGTAACCCCACAACACAAATACCATAATGATTCCCATTTCACAGATGGGAATGCTGAGGAAGGCCAAGTTAATTGCCTAAAGCATCAGTACTAATTATGACTTTGATAAACACATTTCCATCAAGGAGAGGTGTACATTTCTAAAACAACCTTGAGCCGTAAGGCCAATTATATTCATCTATCCACCATTTTTCCAATCTTAATTATCCACGTTTATACAATTGTATGAATATAGGTGTGTATAGCATGCATGTATTCCATTCTTCCCCTTCAATGTTACTCTACGCACATTGCCTCAAGCATTTTGCTTATGTGGCTACGCACTTATTTTTAGTGACAACAGAAATGATGTCACAATGGTTTTCATGTTACGTCATGGTGCCCTGTGAATTCTTCAGAGGTGGTTTGGGGGTGGGGGCACAAACAAGTGGGCCTCGGTCCTACTCTTATTTCTTATCTTACCTAGAGCAGTTGCTCTTTAAAATATTTTAAATCCATTGACATTTTTAGCTTATGTATAATGTTTCAATGAAGACAAGGTCTCACTGTCTTGTCTAAGCAAAGTTTAAATATCACAGATTATATCATAATTTATAATTCCTCTATTTTTGAACATTTAGGCTGGCTACCTTGCTCCTTAGCGCCATATTGATATGAACATCTGTGTACATACACTACTATTCCCCCTCTTGTTTCCTTACTTTAAATTTCCTGGGGTTGATTCAGGCCCAAAGGGCACAGACATTGATCAACATTTTACACAGCATTGCCAAGAGACCCTGTAAGAGGCAGTGATCTCCATTGCCGAGGGTAATGTGGGCATACTTGCCCTTTGCCCGCAAACCAAAAGTAACGGCTTTGAAAAAAACAAAACAACAATAACAAAAACCCAACAAAACCCCAAACAAACTGCGAGTTAAATATGGCCGAGCCAGACTGGCAGTGCAGAATGTCTGCTCACTGAGACAATGGGGTCACTCGTAATTCCTACTCTGTTGTAGTAGAAGAATTTACTTCTCTCACAAAGGATAACGCAGGGACCATGGAGAAGGTGAGAGGCCTTAGCTTTCCTGGAATTTGAGGGGCGCAGGCTTGGAGAACCGGACCTCCCCAGAAGAGGTCTTACCTCTGAAAGTCAGATCGGGCAGAATTTAATTGGTGCTGCTCGTTCATCAGGTTCTATTAGGAAAATGTAATGTATTAAACACATGCAGAGAGTGTCTTGAGAATATACTTATTAAAGACACGAAAAATAAAGACGAGAAAAAGTTACTCATGTTCTCACTTCCACAACAGTAACAACGCTGACCATTTTGGCTTTTAGGGATTACAAAAAGGAATCTCTAGTGTATCTTGGTCTTATAATGTTTTTATAATTTGTTTTATTTTTTATAAATTGAATAATGTGGCAGAAAATGGAAGGAATCAGATAAACTGGGTGTCACTCTGTGCTTGTAAATCACAGAGTTGTGGTAATTTACAATGTACTTTATAATATGAACGGTAAAGTTTGCTTTCCATCCAAAAGCAAGCATTTATTTTCCTTGGTCAAACATATAAACTCTCCAAATGGCATTTCTGCCCACAAGCTCAGCAAAGAGGACGAGGAGCAAATTGTACCATGTCCTCACCTCCATATGACATCAGGCATTTCAGAGTGCTGGCAAATGGTTGAAGAATGTCACACTCTGCCCCATGATGCTAATCTCTTTTCTCATAAACGGGATAATTCAGTTTATGGTGTCACATAGATGCCAACATTTAGGTTGGAGCAAATAAGGACAAAATCTTTATTAAGTGTGTGCCTAAGGAGATGCTAGGATTTTAACTGTCAAATGTCGTGTGTTTGCCTTTCTGCATAGAAAAGTTCATTTTAAGGTTGGCTTTATGAGATGTAGTAGGGATTGGATGAATGGGACATTGAATAAATACCTGAGCTCGCCCATTCACACACAGATCCACAAATCTGGAAATGGTGTGTGCACTATGAGAGTCTCTGGAAGCAGGGACCCTTCTTTGTACGCATTGTCCCAGTTCAGCCATAACCCCCCAGCTTTCTTTCCTTCAGTCCAGCTGCCTCACCACTGTACTAATCATCTCCCAAGATACAGTGGTGTTCTTTTCTGGCCACACACCTTGATGGGGATTATGCAGCCAAAAGAGTAGAGCCCAAGCATTCAAGAGCTCCTGCATTCAAGACCTTAGTGCTCTTGGCCTTGGCCCCCTTTCCAGGACCATTTCCTGCTGCTCACTGGCTGGCCCCACCATATTCTGGTCTCTCCACACATCCTTGCCATTCCTTAAGCAAGCTCTGTTCTTGTCTACCTTTTGTCTTGCTCACACTTTCTTCATTTCCATTAAACGCCTTGCTCTAACTCTATGTCCTTTAATAACCAACACAAATGTAGCCTCCTCTCTGAATCCTTCTTTGACCATCTCTCTTTGCTGGGCACAACTGAGGGTTTTTCAACTCTGCTCTAATGTGTTTTGTTCATAGCACTGCCCACCTTATAATACAGTTCTTTGTCTTTGCCTCTTTCACACCTGGCAGACTGCAGCTCTATTTCATGTATTTTTAATTTTAAAGTAATTTTATTAAAATGTATTTGACATATAACACTGTGTAAATTTAGGGTGTAAAACATGTTAGTTTGATAATTTACGTATTGTGATATGATTGCCACTGTAGTGATAATTTGCACATCTATCATTTCACACAGTTGTTATTTCTTTTTTATGGTGGGAATAATTAAGATCTAACCTCTTTGTAAGTTGTATAATTATGAAACAATATTGTTTGCTGCATTCACTATACTGTGCATTAGATCTCTAGGACTTATTTTCTTTTAATGTATCTATTCCATGTTTTTATCCCCAGAACTAACACCGTGTCAGAAACATAATAGGTGCTTGTTTAATATTTTTGAACAAGTTCATCTATTTATTTTTATTTCTTATTTTTGTTTTTTTGTTTTTTTAACGATTTTATTTATTTATTTGACAGAGATAGAGACAGCCAGCGAGAGAGGGAACACAAGCAGGGGGAGTGGGAGAGGAAGAAGCAGGCTCACAGCAGAGGAGCCTGACGTGGGGCTCGATCCCATAACGCCGGGATCACGCCCTGAGCCGAAGGCAGACGCTTAACCGCTGTGCCACCCAGGCGCCCCTTATTTCTTATTTTTGAAAATTTTGTTTATTTATTTGACAAAGGGAGACAGCGAGAGAGGGAGCACAAGCAAGGGGAGTGGGAGAGGGAGAAACAGGCTTCCTGCTGAGCAGGGAGCTTGATACGGGGCACGATCCCAGGATCCCGGGATCATGACCTGAGCTGAAGGCAGACGCTCAATGGCTGAGCCACCCAGGCGCCCCAAGTTCATCTATTTATAAATAGGTTTAGTCACTGATAAATTAATAAAAAAGTAAGTGATGGTTGTTTACCAACATATGTTATTTATTTATTCAACCATCTTTTACCAGGTCCCTACTATGTGCAGGGCATTGTGGTGGGTACTAGTACCCACTGAATAAGACATTGTTCCTGATCTAAATGGGCCCACAGTCTTGTCAGGGAGATAGACATAGAAGCGTGAATTATGTTCATTTATTTATTTTGTAGAATAGAAAAATTTCTTACATTTGGATGTGTTTTCCTCCAAGAAATTAGAGTGGATAATTGCGTTTTAAGAGTGTAAGTAGCAAAAAGAAAAAAAGGGTGTAAGTACCAAAACTATACAAATTATATCTAATTTCTGGTCTGTCCTACTCAGAAAAGGTAAGTTTAAGAGTAGTTCCTTTCTTTGCCAGCAAAAGTACAATCGTGGGTGTTTCTGTTGGATGCACTGGGGGTTTAGATTCTCCCTTTGACTCCCACGGTGGACCATCTTGCCAGGGAGAAGAGCTGTGGTGCTAGAAATAACAGAGAGAGGCTACTTCCTTCACTGCCAGAACCCTGCTGAGACTCTGCTGTCCTGGAATCCATAGTATTAGCAACAAAGCAATGGTGCCTCCTCAATGGTCCTTAGCCTTCTTCTGTAAAGTGAGAAGATAAAGAGTTTAACAAGATAACCAGAAGAGAGTCTTGCATCCGCCTTTAATTTCAGTATAAGCCTGCCTCATAAGCTTGGAGTGGGGATTTCTATAGCTTTCCTTTAGTCTGGCCAAGATGACAAGGGGCCCCAGTTATTAATGAACCATGACATATAAAGGGACAACCTGAGGTAGTCAACTGGCATTTTATAAACGTCAGGGGTTACTATAAAAGGACTTGTGCAGAGACAATGATGGTTCTTCCACTATACAAGGAGGAAAATCCAGATGCATAGGGTCATACGACTAGAAGGGACATCAAGAGGGGAAAGGTGCCCACAGCTAATCCTCAGAAGCTGGGAATATGGTACCTCCCATGGCAACAGGGAGTCTACAAATGTGAATAAAGGAGTAGATTTTGAGGTGGGAAATGATCCAGAGGATTGAGGTGGGCCCAATCTAACTACAGAAATCCTTAAAAGCAGATAACCATTCCTGGCTGTGGTTTGAGAAAGAAATGTGACAGAGGAAGCAGGGTCAGAGAGGGGCTACCATCATGCACTTGTTTTTTTTTTTAATAAAAATTTTTTTCTATTCCCCCCAGCTTTATTGAAGTATGATTGACAAAAATTATATATATTTAAGTTATACAATGTGAATTTTTAAGATCTACAATGTGATGATTTAATATACGTATTGTGAAATGATTACCATGATTAAGTTAACATAACCATCTTTCATGGTTATCACTTTTTTTTGTAGTGAGAAGACTAAAGATTTATTCTTTTAGCAAATATCAAGTAATATTAACCATATAACTATTACTAAGCATGTTGTACATTAGAACCTTAGCATTTATTCAGCATATAACTGAAAGTTTGTACTCTTTGACCAACATCTCTCCATTTCCGCCCATCCTCAGCCTTTGGAAAGTACCATTACACTCTGTTTCCATGAGTTCAACTTTTCTAGGTTCCATCTATAAGTGAGATCATACAGTATTGTCTTTCTGTGTTTGGACTCTTTCACTTAGCATAATGTCTCCCAGGTTCATCCACATTGTCACAAAGACAGGATTCCCTTCTTTCTTATGGGTGAATAATATTCCATTGTATAAATTATAGACCACATTTACCTTATCCATTCATCCATCAATGAATGTTTAGGGTGTTTCCACTATCCTGACTATTATGATTAAGGCTGCAATAAACATGGGAGTGCAGGTATCTCTTTGAGATACTGATTTCATTTCCTTTGGATATATGTACCCAAGAGTGGGATTGCTGGATCATATAGTAGCTTTATTTTTAATTTTTTAGGAAGGTTCTATACTGTTTTCCGTACCGGCTGCATCACTTTATATTCCTACCAATAGTGCACAATTTACATTCGCATTAATAGTGCTCCATACCCCCACCAACACTTGTGAACCTCTTGTCTTCTCCATAATAGTCATCCTAACACGTGCAATGTGATATCTTACCGTAGTTTTGACTTGCATTCCCCTGAAGATTAGCACCTTTTCATATGTCTGTTGGCCATTCATATGTCTGTGAGCTATAAAGGTGGAGGAAAGGGGCCATGAGCCGAGGAATGCTGGTGGCCTCTAGAAGCTGAAAAAGGTAAAGAGACAGATTTACTCCTAGAGCTACCAAAAAAGGAACTTATCCTGCTAATAATTTGATTTTAGCTCAATGAGAACCATGTAGAATTTCTGACCTAGAGAACTGTAAAACAATAAATTTGTGTTGTGTTAGGCCACTAAGTTTGTGGTAGTTTGTTATGGAAGCAATAGAAAACTAATACAGGAATGTATTGTGACAATAAATATGACTATCTGACAAGAAGAGCTGAGTCTGACTCACAGAAGAAGGATGTAATGAGCAGCCATTGCTGTTCTTTATGGCGGCCATCTTTTGGGATGTGGCTCACATTCAGTTGTGTGGCTCAGCTGGAGAGAATTAATGGCTTTGCTGGGAGAAAGAGAAAATAAAATCTTAGCTCCTACCTAGGAATCTGGAAAAGATAATATAAATTCTCATGAGCTGAATCTCACTTGATGTTTCTAGTTTATTGATGAGAACTAACATTGATGGATCACTTGACAAAGTATTTCGTTTGATCTTCACAATTACCCTGACTTCTGTATTCCTATTTCACCTAAGAAAAACTGCAGGTAGGAAGTTAAGAGAAACTAGAGGTCAGATGTTCAATGATCTATCCAATAAATGGAGGAAGAAGGATCATGAAGCTTCTCACTCATCCTCAAAACAGACGTATTGTACTGTAAGCCTGACCCATTCTTTTTCCTGGTCTTACTCCATATCCTTGAGTATTGAAGCACAATGAAGAGTTCCTCCAAAAGTTGGGTCTTGTTTTCTGCCTATGGAGCAAAACTGGCTATATATTATTTACCGCCATTTCTGAATACATTTTTAAAATGAAGGATCTGCTGTGATAACAACAGATAACCAGCCTCTGGTTAGCTGATTTCTGCTTAGCTTCGTTGACAGTGGATTTCACCCTGTCACAGCAGGAAGCCCAGCTCTGATGGAAACCGTTAGTATCAGCTGCTGTTTCATTCAAATAATGTAAGTTTAGCAGCTGCATACAGAAATGCACACTCTTGTAAATAAACACACACAGCACAGGGCAGGTAAGGCATTTTTCTATACTACCAGGAACTGTACCTAGGAAAAAGGACAACAAGGCCCTCAAATATAATTCCAAAAAATATAAAATATATTTCAAATTTATTTGTGCCTTCTATAGTAATTCAGATGCAGAGAGGGAGAATTTTTAGAAAAGAAGTTAAAAAAACAGTTTTATTGAGATATAATTCATATACCCTACAATTTACCCACTTAAAGTGTACAATGCAATGGTTTTTGGTACATTACATTTTTGATTTTTTAAAAATTGTGATAAAACATGTACATATATATAAATTGTGATAAAATTTTAAACCATTTTTAAGTGTATGATTCAGTGGCATTAATAACATTTACAATGTTATGCAACCATCACCACTATCTATTTTCAAAACATTTTCATCACATCAAATAGAAATCCTGTAACCATTAAGCAGTAATTCCCCATTCATCCCTCCTCTCAGTCTCTGGTAACCTCTAATCTACTTTTTGTTTTTAAGAATTTGCCTATTTTAGATATTTCCTATAGTGAAGTCATACAGTATGTGTCCTTTTGTGTCTGATTTGTTTACTTAGCATAACATTTTCAAGGTTTATCCATGTTGCAGCAGGTGTCAGAACTTCGTTCCCTTTTATGGCTGAACAATATTTCATGACATGTATATACCACTTACCTGTTGATGGATACTTGGGTTATTTCCACCTTTTGGTTATTGTGACTAATGTTGCAACGAACACTAGCATACAGGTATCTGTTGAGTCCCGGCTTTCAGTTCTTCAGGTATATACATAGTTGTGAAATTGTTGGCTTATATGGTAGTTTATGTGCAACTTTTTGAGGGATGCCAAACCGTTTTCCATAATGGCTGTAGCATTTTACTTTCTCACCAGCAATGTTCAGTGGGTTCCAATTTTTCCACATCGGCACCAGTACCATCCTGGTAGGATGTGATATCTTCTTACGGTTTTGTGTAAATACACTTTTAAACTTAAAAAGATTAGGGGCACCTGGGTGGCTCAGTCAGTTAAGCATCTGCTTTTGGCTCAGGTCATGATCCTGGGGGCGGGAAGCCTGCTTCTCCCTCTGACCCTCCCCTGTCTCACGCTCTTTCTCTCTCTCAAGTAAATAAATAATCTGAAAAAAATAAACTTAAAAGGATTAAAAGTCAAATCATTTCTATTCTTTAATTTCCCTCAGTGTTGTTCATATTACATCATTTTTAGGTGTTTCCTACCATTCTTCAAGTTACTCCCAGATCAGGAGTGTTCTAGCTCATGCCCTTTCTTAGAAAGAGCCAGGTCATCTAAGAGGAGACTCAGACAGAGAATAAACTATAGATGGAGGAATTTTGTGTAATAACGAAATGTGTGTGGAATGTAAAAGAGGGCAAGAAAGGAGTATATGTAGGAGGTATATAGTTTATAAAGGATTGTAAAAATTATGTGGGAGAGAGATAACAAGGGTGTATTCATGGAAACGTGCTGCAAAGCAGTTGTACTCTGTGAATAGAAGCTGTAACTGGAAGGTCCGTGGTTCAAAGTTGTCATGTCTATGACTTGAGGCTTCACTGTAGAAAAAGAGAGGATGCATCTGGATTCCTTACATTCCATTTGAGGAAGGATGGCCAAGCTCCCCCTTCTTCCCCGAGGACAGGGAAGTAGCTCTTGAAACCTGTTAAAGATGGGGAACCCATTTCCCTAGGCTGCCTTCAGCTTCCACAGATAATCAGACAAAAGCACACGGTACGTTGGCCCAATGCATTGGCTGGGTTTGTCAAGGATAGCTTGTGAGGTTTAGGAAAGCTAAATCTTCCTTCAAGAGAAAGCAAAAGACTTGTGTTATTTTTCCTAAGCGGATTGATTCTCTTTATTAAACTATTAGATATGTATTCATCAAAATATTAGACCCCTCATTTGGTTGATTGTCCCTGAGCAATGGTAAGTGTGATCCCATATGGACGAGCACTCCTCACTGTGCCTGTGATACCATACCCGCCCTTCAGAGGAAATCATACACCAGGAGCTTGAAGATACGCGTACTCTTCCATATTTTGTAAATTCACACCAAGAGAAAAATCAGAGCAGTGTACACATATTTATGTACGTGTTGTGCAAGATGACCAGCACAAATCTGCCTGTCAAATCTCTATTGACAGCAATCAACGTCTAACTTTAAGGGCTTTATTAAATAAATTTGGCTCACCCACTTGCTAAAATACGATGTGCTATTAAATATTATTTTGTAGAAATGTATTACTTGACCCTGGAGAATATTAATAAATGATTGACAGTCAAAACAAGCAAATCACAAAAGAATGAAGTCTCAGTTTGTAGTACCATCTGTCTATCCTCCCACCTCCAGATGCGTACATCTGGAAGAGTCTATGCCGCAGTAGTGGTCTTTGGGTAGTAAGATATGGGTAAGTTTTATTCATTCAATAGGATCTTTTGTATTTTATACTTTTTGTACAATAAACCTGTATTACAACCCCATATCCTCTACCCACACATCCTGGAAAATGCCAGAGGGTGGCAACTTCACGATTCTGTTCATGAGGGGGTTTGCTTCTCCTGCACAGAACCAGCATCATACCTCCCCGTCTCCACATATTTGGAAGAGTAGCATGGCATTCTGGGTCTTCTTGAAGAAAAAGAGAGACTTCTAAATTCTTCTTAGAGAAGACCAGCGAGATACAATTCTACAAGGCAGCAAATGCTGATGGGAGAGGAGCAGTGGAGATGGTTCAGCAATGACGAATCTTCCTGGTTTGGTCACAGAAAAGGAAAGTGTTGCCAGTTCCCGCTGTCGGGATGCCTTTTGTGTTCTGCATCTTTTTTTTAGCTCAGGGATTATCAGGGCAGGGTTTCCATGCCAGAGCATTCAATGCGGCTTGCCCACCCAAATTCAGAGCTCAGCGTGCTTACTACCAGCTTTTAAAAACTTTGCTAGATACGAATTTAGCTCTTGCCAACAGAATCTTTTCATATGGATGACTTATTGTTCCGGAAGCAAGCAGACAATGCCATGGTGACATTAATGCACTACAAAGGCATTCATCCAGAGTGAATTTCAGCAGAGGATAATCTTTCAGTTGCTTTGTTAATAAAATGTCCAAATCGCCTTTTTCCACATTGACCCTTTACATACTTGGCTTGCAGTCTATAGGTGTCATAGAGACTGACAGGCCAGATGATCTAATTACTGTCAGCAATGAAAAGTCATAAGGTCTGAGCTCAATATCTCTTAGTTCATCTATATGTTCATTTTTAAGATCTAAATAAAATATTAAAACTGAGTTTTCAAAATGTTACACCATAGAGTGAAATGTGTAAGGTTTTAAAATTAGATTTTGAAGTCATTTCTGAAATGTCCCTTGAAAAATATTGGGTTGAGCAGGTGTTTGGTCCCTAAGTCTGTTTTCCAGAGACTTCCACTAACAAGGTCCTGAAGGGAATTATAACAGATCTAAAAACATTAGGTCACAGATTGAGAAAGCTGTTTAGAAACTGGAACTATGCACAGACAAGAGTGAGGTTTTTTACTCAATTAAGTTAAAAGTGTACAAGAAAAGAAGAATATCTTCATCCCAGTAAACTGGAAAATGATTGAAAAGCTTTTTCTAGGGGAGAGTGATTTGGGGAGTTCATTAGCAAGATCTTTTAAAGTTTTTTATACACTAGTTAATTATTTAAATTCGAGAGAACTTTCTTTTTCTTCTCTCCTAGAAATCTCACTTCTAAAAGACAATATTCATCATTGCTACTGAACCATCTCTACTTCTACTCTCCCCCCCCCAGCATTTGTTGTGTTGTAGAATTGTATCTTGCTGGTCTTCTCTAAGAAAAATCTAGAACTCTTCTTTTTTTTTTAAAGAAGGCCCAGAATGCTGTGCTATTCTTCTGACTATGTGGAGATAGGGAGGTATGATGCTGTGAATGTACGGGAGAATCATCCACCTTTATGAACAGCATTGTTCACAGTTGTTATTGAATATGGACTCTGCATTTGGTTCTTTAATATTGGGTGCCTTGGGATACTCTTTTAAATAATTGTTGTCTCAAAAAAATAATCACCAATTTGCACATAAGAAAAAGGTCCAGGGCTCCTGGGTGGCTCATTCAGTCACTTAGTGTGCCTTTGGCTCAGATCATGATCCCAGGGTCCTAGGATCAAGTCCCAGCTCAGTGAGGAGTCTGTGTCTCCCTCTCCTTCTGCCCTTCCCACACACACACTCTCTCAAATATATAAATAAAATCTCTAAAAAGAGAGAGAGAAGAAAGAGAAAGAAAGAAAGAAAGAAAGAAAGAAAGAAAAAAGAAAGAAAGAAAGAAAGAAAGAAAGAAAGAAAGAAAGAAAGAGAGAAAGAAAGAAAAAAGGTCCAGAGGGCTGCTTTAATCTGCTAGCCAGTTGGTTTTTCCTCTTCCCGGCTTGTCTAACTACAACCCATCCTTTTCTTGCATGTTACTTCAAGTGGACTTGTTCTGTATATAGTTTGGGAACTTGGAAATTCAATGCAGTGCATTGTCTATGTAAGCCTTGCTACTGTGATATTAGAATTCTGGCAGACATTTTCTGTATGTTTCCATAAATCTGCTTTTCTTCTTCCTCGAAGAACAACAACATTTCACTCAGAATAGAAACAAAACACACTTGCCTTATTGACAAATGAATTGTCTGTTATCAATAAACAAATATTCATCAAGTACCTACTGCATGTCAAGCAGTTGGAATATGGCAGTGAGATGATAAGCAAAGAGCCTGGCCTCCTGGGAATCTCAGACATTGATCAGTAATTGTAAGTGTGATGTGCGCTAGGAAGAAGGGCAATATGGGAGCTCTATTGCGTTCTTTCTGTTCTTTTAACAACTTCCCTTAAAAACTAACGTTGTCACTTGAGCCTCTGTGATCTAGGCCTTACACTGAATATGTGCAGCAAATGAATTCTTGGAGTAGAACAGTGAATATACAAACAGTATAAAGTGTGCTCAGAGAATGTAGAAGCAATGGCCTGAGGCAGGAAGAATGCATTCCATTTCAGGCACCGTGATCTCGGGTTGGGGGAGTGGGGGACCTCTCTGACCCTTTTATCTACCCTTCTTTCAATTCTAGCGTACCTCCTCATCTTCTCTGTTGGTAAATTATCACTCTATTTTAGTACAAATCAATGGAATTTCTAGTATGACATCATCATCTTGACCAAATCGACCTTCATGTACTGTTCTTGCTTCAATAGGGCAAGTGGCTTATCATCTTCCTCTACGCACGATTCCCCCGTGGCCATCTGCTGTATTTCTTGTACTTTTTTCAGGCCATACTGTCTCTTTCAACCTGTGAGGGTGAAAACAGCCTTGTGCAAAATCCCCAGATTAATAACCTTAAATCCCTCCCATTTCTGACCATGTTAACAGGTCCATTTTATAAAACCTATACCTATCTTGTTTTCCTATGAGATTATATAATCCTGGAGGGGAGAGGATGTCTCACGAAAAGTTTGTAAACTCAGTAGTACAAAACACAGTAGTAACCCCCTCAAGTCCTACGAAGTCACTTAGTAATACATGTCTTTGGTACTAGGATAATTCTAATCTCGTTCTTGGAAGGAGCATTAAAGCCATTGCCTCAGCTCCAAAACAACCTGATAGAAATAATTTTCTCTTTTTTCGGCAGGAAAAACTCTCATGTACTTCCTGTACCCTAGAATAAATACCGTGCTCATAAAACACTTCAATATCTGAGGTCATTTAGGAGCATGCTGTATTTTTAAGGTCTAGTGACTTCCTTTTGAGCTCATTGCTTTTATTCATATTTAGCAATAACATATTTTACCTTTTTTCATTTATTGTTTGCCAAACATCTATTTTTTGTTGTTGTTGTTTAGATTCAGAATACTTCTTCCATCTTCTTAGAGCATTATGACAATTTAAGAAAAAGTAAATAAAATTTAGCATTGAGAAAGGGTGCTGTACGGGTGCGTGGATGGCTCAGTCCATTAGGCGTCTGCCTTCAGCTCAGGTCATGATCCCAGGGTCCTGGGACTGAGCCCTGAATTGGGCTCCCTGCTCAGCAGGGGAGTCTGTTTCTCCTTCTCCTTTCCCCTGTTTAGGCTTTCTCTCCCTCACTTTCTCCCTCTCAAATACATAAATAAAATCTTAAAAAAAAAGAAAGAGTACTATATTCACACACACACACTTTTTTCTTCACATACATATTTTAATAAAGCGATTGTATCTGGAAAGAAAGTTCATTTGGTAGATAAGGGTTCAGGCTCTGCCTCCACAAAAAATTAGAATTCCAATCCTGACTTTGCTCTTCTCCATCTATGTAGTTTTGGACAAGCTTCCAAAGTCCTTGAAACCTCAACTTTCTCATATGTAAAAGGAGGATAATAACTGTGTGTAATTCATAGGGCTGTTGTGATGAATGAGATGACATCTAGTGAAACCTAAAGAAGCGTTCTCTAACTTCATTTAGGGATTTATTTAGTAAATACTACATAATGTGCAGCCACAGTTCTAAGTCTTTGCAAATATGACCTCATTTATTACTTCATTTAATCCTTTAATCCTACTAACAACTGTATGAGGTGGGCACTCTTATTATTATTTCTATTTTATAGATGAGGAAACCAAGCACTGAGAGGTTAAGGTAACTATTCCAGGTTAAAAGACAATATCAGCCAGGATTGTAATCTGCGCAATTACATTAAAATGTTGCCCTATTTTATTTATTTATTAATTCAACCAATTTACTTAACTCCTACTATGTGTTAGGAATTGTCTAGGCACATGGGTTAAAGATGAAGAAATCTCTGCCCTTGAGAAGATCATTGTTTAGTGGTTAAAAAAAATGTGAACAGATAATTATAGTACAATGTTGTACCTCCATAGAAGACAAAGGTTCAGTGGCTGTGGGAGCCACTGGCCCATTATTAACATTTGCAGGACTTGGGAGAGGGGTACAAATGAAGATCCACATTCCATATGTTCAAATATTTAAACGTTATAAATCAAGTTTCATAAAGCTGTTTTTATAATGACAAAATTGGAAGTATGTGAATTTTTTATTACTAAAAGCTGGCACAATATCAAAGACAACTGAATTTAAATATTAGTGGGCATGTCTGTGTTCTGCTGAAGGGCTGGCAATGTTTGGCTGAGAAATAAAATAACACTATGCAGAACTCATAAATAAAATTCATTTACCCACAAGTATATTTTTCTGACCTTAGTTTTATCAAAATGACTAATTACAACTTTATAATCAAGATTTTCATATAACTTGTATAATATTAATAGTAGTAACCTAAGTGTCTAAATATATACCTTTCAAAGTGTATAAAATTTGAACATATTTTCATATATTGAAAATTAAAACAAATGTACAGTTAAATTATTTTTATATTTTTTCAAAAATTTCCCTTTATATAAAATATTCAGTTATCTATTAAAATAAAATAGAAAACAAAACATTAGAAATTTTTAAAAATTAACTAAAGCTGAAATTTATAATTCGGTTTTTAAAATATTTAATTAAACTATTAAATATATGAATTTTTTATTTGAATATATTTGACACACAATGCTACATTAGTTTCAGGTGTACAACATAGCGATTCAACGACTTTATATGTTACGCTATGCGCACCGCGAGTGTAGCTACCATCTGTCACCATGCAACGCTATTATAATGCCTTTGACTATATTCCCTGTGCTGTACTTTTTATTTCCATGACCTACTCATTCTATAACTGGAAGCCTGCATCTCCCACTCCCCTTCACCCATTTTGCCCATCCCTCTAACTCCTTCCCCTTTGGCAAACATTAGTTTGTTCTCTGTATTTACAGGTCTGATTCTGTTTTTTGTTTATTCACTTGTTTTGTTTTTTAGATTCCATTTAAAGTGAAATCGTATGGCATTTGTCGAAGTGATATGGCTAAGTGATTTATTTCACTTAGCATAATACCCTTTAGGTCCATCCTAAAGTGTGTTAAATGTTTTTATACAAATAAAATGATTCCCAATTCTAGTAACCAGTGTCCATGTAGTTGCTGATTGGATTGATGAGTCACACATGTTACATCTATTTATATACAAGTTTAAGAGTAATGTGAATTATTGAAGGTTGCAGGATGTTCCTCAGTGGCCGTGTGTGGCTGTTGCGAATCCTTGCTAATTTGTGAGTAGTTCTGGAACCATAAATTTGAGAACATAGACAAGAAAATGGGTATTTGGCTCCACTGGGAATAGCAGTTTGCTCTGCAAGAATCTATTGCACATGTGCTATTTGAAAAGCATGATTATTGTTGGCCTTCTCTTGCCTAAACCCTATCACTGCTCAAATTCTCCCCACACTCTGCAGCAGGGTCTGTCTCCAATATTGGCAATGGCATGACCCGCAAGCCTTTATGTGGTCCAGCTGCAGTTGCCTTTTGTTTCAAGGACATACGGCTAAAGATACAGAGATGTATTTCTTTGGAGCCTGAATCATGTTAGTCGCACAATAGATGTTTAGGGTTATGAGTCTTGCTCTGCCAGTGCTGAACCCTAGATCCTGAGAGGAAGAGGTATCCATATTTTCTTCCATAAATTTATTTGTGTGTTTCGGATGTATGAGGCCCTCCAAAATGCAGGGCCCTTCTTGCTTTGGTCTTAGGGTGATACTGTGTAACTACTAGCTGTAGGACCAAGGAATTTTTATATGAGGCAGATATTTGGTTGAGTCTTGAAAGAGTCAGAGCACTATGGGATATGTTGCTGAAAGCATGTGCAAAGGCACTGAGGCACTTAGTAGTGTAGCTTGCTCAGTGAAATGCAGACATGTTTGCGTGGCTAGAGCACGCTTGAGGGGAGAGGTGGAGGGTGAAGCAGGAGAGATGAGTGGGGACACATTACACAGGTCTTAAGAGCCATTTGGTGTTCATCCTGAAACAAGGAGGAACATTAAAGGGTTTTTTACATGGGAGGAATTGGTTTAGATTGAGTCCTGATGTGGAACATACTTGGAGAAGGGCAAGAACTCAGCAATTGGAGTAGCAATTATCCCAGGGAGAAACAGTGCTGACCTTAACAAAGTTGGGGTAGTGGATATGGAAATGAGAGAAGTTGAGAGAGATCGGGAATGTGGCGAGAAGCTGGATGGACAGGAGGGCCTAGAACATTGTAGCTGTTTAATAAATGTTTGCTGAAGTGAATTGTGTTCCTGTTTCCAGTGCCTCCAGCATTTTAACTACACTATCACATGCCTTTGTTTAACTGTGAATTGATTTGAATATATTGTTTTAATACTTTGAATTGCGAAGTGGGTACATTCTTACCAAAGAAAGATTGATACCAAAGATAGACATACCAAGGAGTTCTCAGTGAAACTGCTCTGATACTATTACACAACTGTGTTCATTTCCAATAGGAGCAGCTTCTTGGCTCCCCTCTCCTTGAGTCAAAGAAGTTCATCTCATAGGCCTAGCAGGTCATAGATGGTTGGGTTGTAATGTATTCTGCTCATTAACAAGTGCTCTGTATATACCACACTGCCCTTCAGTTACCTTTGGTGAGATTCTGTGTCTACTTTGCACAGTGGGAAACATTTGGAATCCTTGAGTTTTCTGAATAGACTAACTTTACAGAATGTTCCCTTTGTTCTTTAAAGTGCTGACTCATTTATTTCTAAATCAAGTTTAACCTAAAATGACTTTTTTTGTTATTGTTTGGTTGTGCTTTATTTGACTTTGGGTAACCTTTCAAAACTGGTTGGGGACAGATTTATAACAAATGTAGCTTGAAAATTTGGAAATTAAACAGTCTCAGACAATGGGGATCGTACTGTTTTTATCTCTCTCTTTAAAGGTCCCTTTTTATTCATGCTTGTTATATCTGTGTTTTCATCAGAGCTGGGTTGACTGGCCCACTTGATGCAAATTCAATCCTGCTTGTCTAAAACTTATCCTCACTTTAAATCCAGGGAGAAGTCCAGCCTTCGCCTGGGCCTCCACACCTAGCCAGTGCTGCTGCTGCTATGTGCTTCATTTCTAGTGACTGCTGCTTCTGCCTAGACTCTGTGTCTGAGTCCAGGCATCCATAGCCTAATTTTCCTAAGATATGGACAGAGAGCAAGTTGCATTTAGCCATTTTTTATTTTACCCAGGACTCAAAGCCTGGCTCCACAACCTCACTTTGATTTTGTGACCACATTCTGGATTTTCCAACTGGTCCCGGATTTCTTTAGGACGTGCCGTTTTCTTGTGTTTAGCGTAGGTCTACTACTTTTTGTCTGCTGCCTTTCCTGTTACATATTTTACTCTGAAAGCCAAGATGGCTATTCACTGAATTAGATCTATTCTTCTAGCATATTCTTCATACTGGGAGACAAGGTTGACAATAGATCTCAAACCCTTCTATTGGGTTCCAACTTGTTGAAGTAGATTGGCTGTGCCCTGGAAGAGGCAAATCTGTAGCTCATATACAGGTAGAAAAACCTTGCTGGGTAAATAGCAAGAGGAAGTTAAGATTAAATCATTTTTCCCTCTGCCTTCCTATAGCATTTGACTGCATGTATAACAGTATATATTTAATTCTATTTTGGTTTGCAGTTATTAGCATGGATGTCTCTGCCAGTAGATCATAAGCTCCTCTGTGATTGGGTCTATTTTTATCTATTTCTGTATTCCCCGTAGCATTAGCATAGTGCTGTCCAAGTGGTAAACACATAGTAAATGATTGAAGAAATAAAGAAATATGAAACCAGAGTTCATAAGATGCTTATGAATAGGATCAAGTGTCTTCTTTTTCTTTGTCTCTATTACACCATTAGTGTAACGCTATCCACATGGTAAAATACTCAGTATACATTTGAAATAATAAATAAGAATAGAATTACAGTATCATTTTTCAAGTGTCAATAATTTATCATTTGTGATTTTTTTTCCTGCATAGAAATCAGAAACTGCTGTTAGACTGATTGTGCTTAATTTTCATAGATAATGTGTTATTCCTTTTTATAGCCAGAATAACTACATCTGTGTTCAAATCAGATACATTAAACACTCATTATATGCTCTAACTTTTTGAGTTCTTCAAAGAGATACAAAAACGAGTGATAAGAAGAGTCATTGCCTTCCTGCTTTTTTTCTCTCACTTGTTCTTTTTGCAGTGTTTATAGTCTATAGGAAGAGATCAATGAGGTATTCAAGGATGATGAAACAAGATAAAAAAGAGAAGTGTGGGACATGCTCTCAGAGTGTTCTGTGGGGAACTGTGTGCTAGGGAAGGCTTGTAATCAGCTGTGGGAATTCTACCACTTAACTCTCCTTCCCTTCATTGAACCTAGTATTTCATTACATAATTTTTATTTTTTTAAGTAGGCTCCACACCTAGCGTGGAGTCAATGTTGTGCTTGAACTCACAACCCTGAGATCGAGACCTGAGCTGAGATCAAGAGTCAAATGCTTAAAAGACTGAGCCACACAGATGCCCCAAGTGATTTTTGATAGTAAGATTCATTCTGGAACACAACTTAGCATTATTCACGAGCAGCCTGTATACTCTATGCTCTTCCCAGCAATGTATGACAGTTTTTATTTCCTTGCATCATTGACAACAGTATGTATTATTTTAAAAATATTTACTAATTTTATATGTAAAGAATCAGAGAGTATTGGACACCTGGGTGGCTCAGTTTGTTAAGCGTTTGCCTTCAGCTCAGGTCATGATCCCAGGGTCCCAGGATTGAGCCTTAAGTCTGGCTCCCTGCTCAGTGGGGAGCCTGCTTCTCCCTCTCCCTCTGCCTACTGCTCCCCCTCTTTGTGCTCTCTCTCTCTGTCAAATAAATAAATACAATCTTAAAAAAAAAGAATCAGAGAGTATTGTTTGTTCTGTGCTTCTTTGATTACCAAGACTGAGCAGTTTCCATATATTTATTGATCACTTGTCTTTCTGCTTTACCGATTGCTCATTCATACCTTCTATTTTCTCTTGAGAATTCAATTTTTATGTTAATAACATGTGAAAGCTTTTTCTACAGCAAGGCCATTGTTCCTGTGGATGTCATATACACTGAAAAAATTTTCTCATTTGTCATTTAAAAAAATTATTTATTTATTTATTTATTTATTTATTTGAGAGAGAGAGACAGAGCATGAGCGGCAGGAAAGGGCAGAGGGAGAGGGAGAAGCAGACTCCTCACTGAGCAGGGAGCTGATGAGGGCTCGATCCCAAGACCCTGAGATCATGACCTGAGCTGAAGGCAGACACCTAACCAACTGAGCCACCCAGGCTCCCACCTACCTTGTCATTTTTATTTTCATTATTTTTTTTTTTTTTACTGTTGTTGGTTGACCTAGATAGTTAAGTTTTTCATAGTTCAATCAATTATTCTGTTATTTCTTGGTTTGTACCTTTGGTGTTTTGAAGGTTCTTCAATCAGATATTTAAATATTAACCTATTTTTCTAGTATATTGATTTCACTGAAAAATTCAACCACCTTGGATTTATTCTGGTGTATGAATGAGATAAGGGTCTTTTTTTCCCCTAAGTAGCTAAACATTATTTCTGCATAGTGTGATTCTGTTATGCATGTTTGGTTTTGTTGACAGTTTAGGTCATCTGTTAACATGATGGAAAATAACACATCCAAACAGCTTAATGTATCTGCCTCTAAAGGGTATTAAAATACTTATTGATGATTTGAGGAAAGTATATTCTCTAGTCTTTGAGGGGGAAAAATAAGGCCACTTAAACACTATTCCTCTCTGACATAATTGCTATTTCTACTTCTCATAGCAAAGGGATTAGCATCTCAGATGCCATTGTGAGAAACCTCTAGTAAGTGTGTACTTGTGCTGTGAGCA
This sequence comes from Ailuropoda melanoleuca, assembly GCF_002007445.2. Classification (NCBI taxonomy): domain Eukaryota; kingdom Metazoa; phylum Chordata; class Mammalia; order Carnivora; family Ursidae; genus Ailuropoda; species Ailuropoda melanoleuca. The sequence continues at coordinate 55,557,672 of NC_048226.1, forward strand.
TTCTAACACCTTCAAACATGACCTCTTTGTCCATCAGTTCACTCTTAGTATAAAGATACTAAAGATACTTGCAAAGATACAAGATGAGATTATGCACATATCTTTTCCCCCTGGTTTAGGGCTTTATTCTTTTTTGTGCTTTACTTTTTCATTATAATTATATAATTATAATTGACTTGCAATGTTATATTAGTTTCAGGTGCACAGCACAGTGATCTGGTATTTTTGTACATTACAAAATGATCACCTTGATAGCTCTAGTTACTATCTGTCATAGATAAAGCTACTACGATATTATTGACTATCATCTCTATGCTGTATCATCTCTATGCTCCTCATGACTTATTTATTTTATAACTGGAAGTTTGTACCTCTTAATCCCCTTTACCTATTTTGCCCATCCCCCTGACCCTCTCTCATCTGGCAACGACCAGCCTGATCTATGTGAGAGTATACACGTCTTTAAGACTCCAAGTTACTCCCATGAGTAGCTTCTCTATTGAAATCAAGATTTGTAAGCAAGAATGCTCGAGGTCATTTCTCCTAACTTGTTTTAAGCATGGTATATATCTATTAAAGTCTTTTTTATTTTATGCTTTTTCTCCTTAGCTTTATAAATGTGTCCGTATAATTCTAGGAACATATAACGAACCATATTCTTGTAATAGGCTAAATATCCATATCTGTGTTTCTATTTTGTCAAAGTAGACCAGTCCTGCAATAAATGAATTTATTTATTTATGTCTATGTGTGTCTGTCTGTCTCTGTCTACCTAGTGAGTTTGAAAATAGCCAAATCTAGTAAGAGTAATGAAGAAATCCTAGTACAGTGTTTCCCAGAGAACAGTGTATAATTAAGCATTTGTTATTTGTGGATAATCATCAAGATTATGCTCATAAAATAAGTATTTCCATATGCGTTCATGGTCTTGGGAATTTTGATGACTTTGAGAGTGATTTGGGGTCATTATTAAGCTAATGAGATCTTCTTCAATTGAATTTCTTTTCTATGCCTTTTTTACTCTCATTTGTAAGCTTTTGTTAGTTTACCAACTGAAAAATGAAGCAATTCACTAAAGTTTGAATTCTCTTTCTTTTTGGTTTTATAACTCTTCTGCAGTGGGACCCTACACCAACTCAAAATAATATTTGTAAAGGAGAAAAACAACAAAAAGATAATCCATGAACTACACTAGAAACATAAATCATTCCGTCTAGAAACCTGCTATAAAGAATGACATAGAAAAACAAAAATCAATGTTAAATTAGGAAGCAAGATCGAGAGCCCTGGAGTCCCATCGTAGTTCTACATTTTTTGGTCATTTAGAGCCAGAATCCCATATGTGGTCAAGGATTGACTTTGTGAAGGGGAAAGAGCAAAGGGTTGAGTTTCTAAGTACTCTAAAACTCCACACTGAATTTTGATTATATCTAATTATCTACATTTTCAGGAGAGGTAGAGAGAAGTTTCATTGCTTTACTTACATATTCATAGAAATCACCACAAAATGGTGAAGAACCACTGGATATAGAGTAACCAGAGTTATAAGAAATAGAAATTTCCTCTTTTGACTCATGTAAAAAAATTAAATTTAAAGAAGATGTTTGTTTCCTTTCCTTTCATTTTCCCTAATTCTGCCTTTGATGAATTTAATGTTCTTAGAGTTATTTTCTCAAACATACAGAAATGAACAACTTAGAACATATCTTGGACTCACAAATCAGCAAAAGGGTGCCGTAAATGTTTAGCACGATATTTCTGAAAGCAAGGGTAAGAGTGGTGGGCCTGCTGCTGGGCCTTTTAGCTGCCATTGTCATTCTGGATGATTGGAAGAAGGTCAGCTGCCAAACATCATGGAAAAATCAGAAAATCCTCGCAGGATGTTCAAATCATTTACCTAAGTTGGCAAGGGAAGAGGGCACACAGCAGGAGGGTGAGTCAAAGAAACATATGAGTTGCTTTCTCAACTCATCCAATGCCTTGTCCTCATATCTTCTCTCAGCAGCCGCTTTTATCGGCTACTTCAGAGAAACGTGGAAAGCCCCCATAATGCACCTCGTGAGTTCTGCCAAATAAATGAAATTCTGGCAGAAGCAGTAAGGGGAAACATGCTCCCCAGCTGGCATTCAGCTTAAGGATAAAGTTTGATGGTCATCATATATCTTCTGTCACTTCTTTGCCTTCTCCATAGCAAGACTTAGAGATTTATATTTAAATTCAAGAATCCATTTTAACCTTCTTAAAAAATACACAGGTCATTAAGTATTTTTCGAGTCTCTGTTGTGAAATTTGTTTTTTTTTTTAAATCGCCCAATTTCTTTCCAGAAAATATTTTCAAATACTGTGTGTTCCGAGCAGATACATTTTGTAGCTATCTTTGTGCAAAAATTTTTTATACCTTATGCAGATATATGTCTCGAATTAAACTCATACCCCTCTTTTTTTGGCTTTCATGATGACTTTTGATAACTTTAGAATTAAAATCCTTTCAGTGTGACTCATGTGAAATGAGAGGATCATAGGACAGGTTTGAAAGTTTCAGGCTTTCTCAATGTCTGGCAAATACATAGTAATATACACAGATTACTTTTGCAAAGAAATTGTTTTCTATTTATATAATGCTTATGGGAGCAGAGCAAAAGTATAATTTGTATCTATTACATTTTAATAAATAGGATTCTTTAAATTCTGGGCCCCAGATCAAAAATTCAAAAGAAGTCTTTTAGTATGGTTTTAACACAACCTTTATCCGAAAGCTCCTTCTGAGGAATGAAGAAGCTGCTTATGTTTCTTTTTAAACTATGCTTATGTTTACTTAGAAGCTTTGACCGATTCTGTAACATTAAACAACACTAAGACATTGGAATGGATACTGGCTTTGGTCTCTAATACAATTCCTTACATTTAGTCACAGAGAAGGAAGCTAAAGTAAATCACAAGACTACACACTAGACACAAGATTTAGATTCTGGTTGTAGATATGGCTTCAGAAAGAAGGGACTGCAGGTTAAGCACACATCTGACTAAAAGATTATATGATGTTTTGTATGATTCTAAGTCCAAATGACTCCATCATTTTTATAAACCATTCACTGGTGAATTTTCTTCAAGTTTTGAATTATGGTTTCTCTATTCAAGCTAACTAGTTATAATAACGGGGAGGAACAACTATTGGATTTGCTAATGGGAGGAGGAAAAGTGGAAGCAACAACCAGAAGCAACATCTTCCCATAAAAAAGATACCATTTTTATCACAGAGAACACAAGTGATAGCAGTGTTGGGCCAGTATAGTAATATTAAAAACAGTTGTCATCTTAGCTGTATATTTGCTTCAAGAATAAGAAAATGAATTTCTCAATATTTCATCTCAAGCTGCTCTTAGGTTATTACATTTGAGGCAAAATAATATTGCAAATAAGGCACTTAAGATTTTTGAAAGTACATGGGCCAGAAACAATTTAATATTTAAAAAAAAACAGAGTACATAATAGACAAGAAAGGGGTAAAGTTATTTTACTGGTTCAACTAAACCGAACAAAAAGAAACAGATACAAATCACTAAGAAATTTTTCAGTATACTTTAATTGCAAATTATAAAGAATTCCACAAAATAAACTTGAATTTAAGCACAAGTTTAACAAGCTAATAGATTATTTGAGTTAAGCATTAAGAATAAAAATAAAACTTCATTCTAGAGATTGAATTTGCAGCTATGTTGCCTTGCTAGTATCGAAATAAATGTGTTTCTTAGGAATTGTTTTACTGGATTATGTCAGAAGCAGGGCAGTGTTCCTTGAGAAAGAAGACGTTCCTTCCTGGTCCCATCAGAATGAAGCTCTCACTATTCTGTCATTCAGAGGCTGGGGTGGTCGGTTGTTGCGCTGCATGGGGACAGCCTTGTCACCTTCAACAGTCGATAGAAGGCTTCGGAACTGTGCCAGCTGGGAGGCAGGATGAAATAGTTATCAAAGGCTATTAGAGTTACACAAAACACTTTATTTCTAGTATCATTAATGCACTGATATTTAGAAAACTAAGTTGCTGATTGCAGTGGTCTCACCAATGGGAAGGGAGGAAGTCAAAAATTCCTTCACATTTATTCGAACTAGGTATTTGGTTTAGATTATTAGTGATGGGCTGGATTAGAACGCCAACTCTCTCAGAATTGTCAACTGGGCTACCTTAGGTGAATGATGTTCTGTCTCTTGCCTCAGTTTCCATACAGTAAAATTACAGTAACATTGACTATATTCACTGTGCTGTGCCTTTTATCCCCATGACTTATTCATTTCACAGCTCTACCTCCCACTCCCCTTCCTCTATTATGCCCATCCCCCCACCCCTTCCCATCTGGCAACCATCAGTTTGTTCTCAGCATTTACGTCCTATTCTGCTAAAAATCTAGCCTATTTAGAGTTACTTAAGCTATGGCTGAAGGCTTATTTTGTGAAGCCACAATGTGTGATAATTTATCAGCTCTCAGAATAATCACTTTCCCACCCCAAATATACCCCTACCTTTTACTTAAAATGTCGCCTTATTAAAAAAACCTGTCATTTAATGTAGACGAATTTTTAAGAGTTCCACAAACATGTCAACTGGTCTATAAAACTACTGACTCCACCGAAAGTGAAAATAATGATTGCACCTGAAAAAAAAATTGGCGTGCCCTCAACATTTCACTACAAATCATAGATTTAATATAGATAAAATTTTATATGGATAGTGTAGTGTGAAACAGACTACTTAAATAGCTGACAGGAAAAATATTAAACACTGTCAGCTATTTACATTGGGTCGTGGTGAAGATTAAATGGGTTAGTACATATAAAGTTCTCAGAATGGTACACAGCATGTGGCATACGCTCAGTAAGCATCTGTTACCAGGAGGCTCCGGACATTGCCTGTCCTATAGGTTTGTTACGAGAATTGGCTGACAAAACCTTTGTAAGGCACCTAACAAAGGGAGTTGCTCAATCAATGGTAGTTATTATTATCATAATTATAAACAATAATTAAAGACCTATTTTGTTGGATAGTTAATAACTAAAGCTTCAAAAAAGAATAAAAAACCTTCGTCAGCTCTTGGGGTATGTCAGTTTCAAGCCATACTTCCCCAAAGTCTTAGTAGAACTTCCAGTAGCAAACTTTTCTTTGTTTCTGAAACTTTTAGGAAGACACTTAACATGGTTGGATTTATCCTTAAGAAGGTGGAAAAGATAGCAGGAGGTTCAGAATCTCATAGTTTTTTTTTTTTCTATATAAAGTAAAAAGCAGTATGATAATGCGCATTTCTTTTTGATTATTCAATAGACCTATGTCAGAAATGAATCTTTTCCAGTAGGAATGGAAAACAAACTCCTCAAAAATCTATTTGAAACCATAATGCCCCCATTAATACTATGAATTGAAGTGATATTACGGCTTTGTACTCCCAATTTCCACTCTTCCATTTTTGACACTCTACCTGTTCTGGGCTGATACCAATTTTTTCCTTACAGATGATCCAGGTTACACTCTCATGAAGGGGAGGATGAGTTAGAGAGCCAGAGTAGGTCCAGTAATCCAGGGATGAAGGAAGGAGAGTAGAGGGGTCAAAATTTGTGAATGGGGCTCGTTTGTTCTGGAAGAAAAAAGAAAATAATATATCAATATACCATGTTTTAAAATACTTACATCATATACATATATTATATCTATGGTTTATTATCTTGGCATATATATTGTCTTGATATTTTAGCTGAGAATTTAATTAATTTTTTTCCTATATAGTATACACTGCTGTGTTTATAGATATAAACAGTAAAATAGAAGACTGAAAATTTGCTACACTGACATTTTGACCAAATAATCTCCTTCCTTCCTCTTTTGCTTGAACATAAACAAAGGTTAAAAAGTTTTTAAATAATCTATCCTCTCTAAAAGATATTTCACTTCCAGAATAAAACATTTATTGTTTCTTTAGGAATGAGGCCGGATACTGTTTCAGTGGGAAAACTATTACTGACATGCATATTGGTTATGTTTTAGCCTTATTCTATTTATTCTTATTTTCTATTTTGATTGTTTATGAGTGGCATATTAATGGTGTCTCAAAAGAATACCCTTAACTCCTGCATTTTTGTACTGCTAAAGAAACAGATAATTTTCTTTGTGAAATGGGAAAAAAAATCACGTTTTAGTTGGATATACTTTTTAAAGAAAATTTAAATGGCTATGGAACCTATTCTCTAGGCTTCATGCTGCTGAAATAGACACACACACACACACACACACACACAACTGGGAAAAAGAAAAGAACAAAACAAAACAAATACCTGAGTCAGAGACCTTCTCAGAAGTGAGCAATATCTAGTTGTACCTTGATTTTCAAATTGGTAGCTTTTGCTCTAGCCTTCCTACTCCCCACTTCAAATACGTATTTAAATGATTTCAGCAGTTCTGTGGACTCTTGTTTCTCTGATTTTAAACCAGTGTATTTAGTCTACTGACCTTGGTTTTAACTGCGTTTAGGGCATCAAGTACCTTCTGCAGTCTTGGGTTGGCCTGATCAACCTGGAGATTAAAAAAAATAAAAATGTGAGTTAGAAATTGTTATAAAGTCAAACTATGTTTAGCTCTTTTTTTCTTTTTTCAATCAAAAACAGTAACTGAAGAAGGGTGAGATATTTTCTGTCTGCTTTAGGAGAGGGAATTTTGCTGGGCGTATGTCCTTGTGGTGGGCCCTTGTCCTCTATAAATTGTTCATTGCGTGTAACCACTGTCAGCCTAAAAATGAGAAACCAGCTCTACAGGCAAAGCATTTATTTGAGATCAAAGAATTGCAATTCAGGGTACACAGATTGGGGTAGAGACCCAAACAGCATTCCCATTACAGGACATAGACTCAGGGTTTTTATAGAGGAAAAGGAAGATCATGTAAGTGGTTTTGAGTAGAGTTCATTGGTGCTACAAGCAGGATGGTATTCTTACTTCACAGATAGGTCAGATGAAGTGGTCACTATGCAAAAGTTCACTTTTTTCGGATCTCTCAAATAGGATTTTCTTGTTCTTGCTGACTTCTCGGAGTGTTGGTGATTTGGCCCAGTTCAAAGGTTCAGAAAGCAGGGTGTGCAAGGCAGTTCTCCTGAAATGGCTACCATGGCTCCATTTTAAAATGGCTCTGTGCATGTCATTTTTCACAGCACAGAGAAAGTGGCAAACAAAAAGCTCAGTTTTAATTTAATATGGCAAGATATTTAAGGATATACAAGTCAAAATCCAGGAACTTAGTAAAACTGTGACACAAACACAACCTTTTACTTTTGGCCTGCTTTATTTGTTATAATTGGTATAGTGTATGGTGTGTTGTAAGTGTTCAATAAAGGTTAACTAGAATTACTATAATTCCAAAAGTTAGCCACCTAAGTGTGATATTTATAATGAGAAACATGTTTATGACACAGAGCTCCTAGAACCCTTGGAATTTCCGAAGTGATGACCATGATAAAGATGTCTTTTGTTATGTTAATTAGGGGACTTTTGGACTGACTCCAAGAATGAGGGCTGGTTGCCAGGAGAACCAACCATGTGATTAGAGGGTTGGAATTTTCAGTTCTACCCTCAGACCTCTGGGAATGGGAGGGGGTAGGGGCATGAGCTTGAATCAATTGCCAATGACCAATAATTTAATCAATCGTGTGAATAATGAAGTCCCCATAAAACCCCAAAAGAACTGGGTATAGAGAGTTTCCAGATTCATGAATTCGGGGAGATACAGGGAAGCCAGTGTGCCTGGACAGGGCAAGGAAGCTCTTTGCCTTTCCCTATACCTTGCCCTATGCATCTTTTCCATTTGGCTAGTCCTGAGTTGTATTCTTGTATAGTTAACTAGTAATCAATAAGTAAAACACTTCTCTGAGTTCTGTGGGCTGTGCTAGTAAATTAATCAAACCTCTTCAAACCCAAGGAAGAAGTCAGAGGAACCTCTGATTTATAGTCAGTAGGGCAGAAGCCAGCTAACAACCTGGGTTTGAGACTGACATCTGAAGTAGGGTGGGGAAACTGTAGTGATCTTGCAAGTCTGAAACTTTAGCCTGTGGAACCTAATGCTACCTCTGTGTAGACAGTGTCAGAATTGAGTTGAATTCCTGGACACTCTGCTGGTGTTCAAGAGTTGCTTGTTAGAGGTGGGGGAGGGACGGGGAAACTGCATATCTGAATTTGGTGGGTAGAACCCAAAAGACCCAGTTTAATAATAACTTCCCTACAGAACTTTTAGGGACATTCCTATAGAGGATTTAAACAACATCTGCCATTTTAAACATTAACTGAACCTTCTTTATGGAACAACAATCCTCTTAATATTTTTCCCTGATGATATATTAAATTGATAAATTCCTGAACCTAGGAAGTAGGAAGTTTAGAGGAAAGGGAATTTGGAAAATCAGGAAAATAGAAACTCCCTCCCACTCCAACACTTTCCCATTCTATCTCTACCTGAAACTTAACTCTCTCTTAAAAAGGGAAAAGCCAAGAGAAAACAGTAGCAAAGTACAGTAGCCATTAGTAAAATGGAACATTTTCAAAAAGAAAGACTCAAATATCTTTCTGCTTTATTTTATACTATTTTGATGTTTGGTAAGAAACAGTGTCAGCCGAGCTCTATAACTCTGTAACTCACCTTCATCAAAACACCGATAATTGCCAAACCATCGGCCTGTGAGATAGCTTCAGCAAAGCTGGAGTACTTTGCAGAATTCCAGTGAACTAGGTGAAACTAAAAATGATAATGCGGTCAATTCGTTATTGATGCCATTGTAAAGACAAAAAGTTATAAATTAACTATTAATATACAAAGACATATCTTGGCTTAGATAACATTTATGTGAACCTTTATCCAGTGGATGGGAAGGGCTATGTTCTTGCTCTTAAGAAGGGTTATATACATTGAGTAGAGCAAGCAATTTTCAATTTCCATGGAACCAGAGAGTAAAATTTCTTTTCCCAAAATATCTTAACTTTTCAATATTACTCCTTTTTAAAAGCTGCTTTGGTATGAAAAGATCAGGAATTCCAACTAACTAGTTTTCAACAAAACTGAAATAACTTCGGTCAGGTGAGGTCCTTTTTAGTAACTTTATGGGAAGGGGTTCCTTCCAAGTCTAGGAGTCTTGGCCAAGAACACATTTTCTCAAGCACATCTAGACACCTGTCAAATCCTTATCTCTAGCCTAACTTCTCTGTGGAACTCTAGATCTGAATATCCAATGTGTATGTATGACATCTTCATAACTTCTTGATATCCCCACATGGATGTCTAACAGGTATCTCAAACTTAATATGGCCAAGTACAACTCTTGATTTCCTCCTTGCCAAACCCGTTTCATTTGGAGGAGGTACCACTGTTTGATTGAGCCTAATTGCTCAATCAAAAAGTACAACAGTTATCATTAATTTCTTACTTTCCCCACTTATCAATAGCCATCTCTCAGCACATCTTATAGATTATACTTCCTTACTTGGCTCACAACTTCAAGTCTTTGCATTAGGTGTTGATTTTCTTTGTAATGTCCTTCCCCATAATCTGTCAATGGCAGCCTTTTGTCTTGAATTAGGGCTGAACACAAATGCCACTACTGAAAGAATCCTTTTCTGACCCCCCCAATGTAAAATGATCATCTGGTCAATTGTATCACTTTAACTAATTCTCTACATACCATTTCCTTAATCTCTCTCGCTTGCTCTCTCTCTCTCTTGCTTTTCCTCCTCTCTCCTCCTCCTTCCTTCCCCACAACTCCAGCTCTCCTGCCCATCTTCCCTCCTGTCCTCAGTTGCATGTTGAATTTTGTGGCTGAGTGCCTCTCATCTCTAGCCTGGATTATTTTTATTTTTCTTAATTTAGATGAGGTGATCACTGACTTAGATGTCTTAGATGCAACCAGATATGCCTCTAAAAAGATGGTATTAATTTAGGCTCCCAGGCCCTTTGATTTTAGTCTACTTTCAGTTTTTTGAGGGAGAAAGGAAAGAAACATTTAATGGATTTCTGTAGTATTAAAAGTTATTAGTCAGGCTTTACAATGCAACATAATGCCAATTATATTTATGTAAAATTCCCAAATCTTCTATTAAAATAAAAAATGCACATACCCTGTAGCCTAGCAATCCCTCTTATAAAAACATCTGCCCCACTTATGTGCTTTCACTAGAGCATAAGGTATATGGACAGAGGTATTTGTTGAAGCACATTTTGGTAAAAGTAAAAAAACCAATGGAATAAAAAGCAAAGGGCATTGTAATTGTCCATCTGTGAGGGCCAGTTAAATAAATTCTGATATATTCATACATTGAAATAAAATTTAAAGAATGAGAATTAAAAGAACAAGATAGAATTACTCTGTTGACTTGGAAAATGATTATGATAAATTGGCAAGTAGGAAAAAAGGCACAAAACTACATGTATTACAAATTCATTTTGTAAAAGTAAAATAAAAGGTCAGCCTGTATATATGGGTACATATATATTTTATATTCATACATATAAAGAGCAAAATGTCTTCTCCTTCAATCCCTCAGATGCTTTGTTGACAGATGTAAATATTCTTGATTTTTCTGTGTATATACAGACAAAATGTCTTGAGAGGGATCACAGACTTCCATGTGTGGGCAATTCAAGAGGCTGGAGGTTGGTGGCCTACAGCAGGAACCCTCAGACCCTCATTTAGGCATACGCTACTCTCTGTGTCCATTCCTGTGATTAAACATGCACTCTTGGTAGAGTCTTACTGAAGTGTTCCAGCCTGGCCACTCCCATGCCACCAGTGTGTCCAAACTTGAACACTTGAATAAGAAGCAAATGGTGTGGTTAGTTTAGACACAGAGCTTTAAAGGAGAGGAGCACCGCCTCTCGAGGCTAGCCTGAGGTTAAGGTAACGGTTGTTTGAGCCATTTTGAAGACAAAGATGATTCTTGGGCTTAGGAGCTCAACTCCAAGTTACATTTTTCACATGAAAAATTTCCTCCAATTACCAAACCTGGTATGTGTGTGTTTGATTTTAATGGGCCCTGTGAGCTCCTTATAGGGCAGAGAATGCTCGTTCCTTTGGAGCCATTATAATGGTGACTTATGTAATAAAGCAGGTGCTTCTGAAAGTAAGTCTCAGCGTAATTATCTCTTCTCACTTACTAAGTTACGTTACCTCACCAGAATATTTGACTCCATCCACTGTGTGTTCAGAACCATAGTCATTTGTGCTACCCCAGTGAAAATGGAACTGATAGAGCCTATAGCTTTCAGAAAGAGGACCACCTTTCAGCACTAGAAGAAAAAAGAAACTATTATTAGTTTTATGATCATAAGCTCCTGCTTATCGTTGCATTTAACATAAGCCAACACTAAACTGGATTAAGTAGAACTGAAAACAAACACCAGTGCCAGTTTTTTTCTTGTTGGATTTTCCTCCCCGCGTCCATGATGATGGTATTCACATGTATGGTGTGTCTCTGACCATTGCATTGAGTTATATACAGTTCTCAGTACACGAGCTGTAATTTTATCTTTTCCTTTCCTTTTTTTTTTTTTTTAAAGTAGACTCCATGTCCAGTGTGGAGCCCAACATGGGGCTTGAACTCACAACCCTGAGATCAAGATTTGGGCCGAAATCAAAAGTCGAATGCTTAACTGACTGTGCCACCCAACTGTCCCTAATTTTACCTTTTTCTGCTGCCAAGGAAGTATATCAGAAGGTGAATGAATTACAGTTTTACAGGGTTTTCCTTGATTCTGCTTTAATGTGCAGGTTTATTCATTCATTCATTCTTTCAACAAAGACTATATAGACAGTATGAATTAAGAGCTTTAGTAATTTATTTTGAGTAACAAATTACACATCAAATACTTTGTAACAAGTCAAGACACAATGGGTATTTTGACACCTTTGTTGAGAATGCCTGTCCAGGGACCAAGAGAAAGTACCAGTGGGACAATGGAGTCACTTTAAAAATTTTAACATTGAATGACTATGTCATTTCCAAAAGTTTATGTAATCACATGATTAATTAAACACACATAATACCAGATCTAATCTAATATCAACAATGGACATAGCCCCAAGGTGCCTAAACTTTAGGCTCAGAACCTTTTAGGAAAGTGCTAAAAAAGGTTTTACCTTTTGTCAGTAGAGCTGTCTTATGAAATTGACATTTAATAAATTATTCAAGAAACATTTATGAAAATCTTACCATGTAGCAGGAAATGTGCTAAGTTCTGGGGTATGAAGAATTCAGTCACTACAGTCTAGTAGGGGAGGGGTAGATACATAAGTATACTTATGCACAGAATAAATTTTGCAAGATTTATGTAAGAGTCATTTTCTTACTGGTACCCAAGCACTTTACAATGATAGAGTCATTTTTTTTCTTTCTTTCTTTCTTTTTTTTTTAAAAAGATTTTATTTATTTATTTGATATATAGAAAGAAACAGCAAGAGAGGGAACACAAGCATAAGGAGTGGGAGAAGGAGAAGCAGGCTTCCCGTGGAGCCTGACGTGGGGCTCCATCCCAGGACCCTGGGATCATGACCTGAGCCGAAGGCAGACGCTTAATGACTGAGCCACCCAGGCGCCCCTAGAGTCATTTTTCTGGGTGCAAAAAGTATATTCTTCACTCCATTTCTCTTTCCCACTGTGTTCCTCTATCCTCATTCCAATTAGAAAATATTTTCCTTTTCCGTTTCTATATTCTCTATGATGGCTCATTAGACCTTCTTGGAAAAAATATCGTTTTTTCAGAGAGTGTGAAGTGAGTGTAAAGATATTAGAGACCGGAAGAGATAGGATAGTGTCATGGATGAGAAGGGCTAAAAAAAGACGGAGCTGGGGGTTCCAAAAATCATCTTTATCACTTGGGAGTTTTCAAGAAGTCCAAGATTCTTCACCAGATTGCAGGAAATTTATACACGTGCACTACACATGTGCACAAAAGACAGAGGATCGCATTTGTGTTTCTTAAAGTCCTATTGTTTAAATTTTCCTAGTAGAGTCAAAGAAAATATAACCAGAAGGATCTTATTGCTCACCTGATCGGTTATCAGTGTCCTCGTAGTTTACGTGGAAAGAATGCCCCACGTTGATAATTTCTTTGGCTGTGGCTGGATCGTAGGAGATACTGATAGGTTTAAGAGAGGTGTCATGTTTTGTTTCACTGGTTTTAATATCAATGGGAGACTGGTTTTTTCCATTTGCGATGGGATACATTTTGCTCCATTGTTCAGGACCTACCAAGGCAAACACGTGTATACAATCAAAACTTCATCAAATGTTTGACTCCCAGTTTTAGGAATATAACCAGTTCTTTCCTTATTAGACTATGACTTATCCAGGTCTCTTAAATGGTATTCTGTTTAACTTAATGAAAATTCAACATTTGAGAATGCACCTTTTCTATACTATCCTATAAAATAAAATATATTTGTCAACACAACTATAAATGTTTTACTATTAGTATTAGATTTCTAATATATATACCATATATATTTTATATACTAATATATATGTACATATATACATATATGTTATATACTACAGATATATATTAGTACTCTATATATTATACACTATATATATCTATATATATTTATTAGTAGAGAGAGAGATTGAGAGAGGAAGAGACAGAGAATACATTTCGTAGACAACTGTATCCTGAAGGACAAGTGTTAAGAGTACATGCAAAGATGTAATTTGCAATTCAAACGATTAACCTATGACTGTACAGTTATTTTATTCTGTTTATTTATTTATTTATTTATTTATTTAAAAGATTTTATTTATTCGACAGAGATAGACACAGCCAGCGAGAGAGGGAACACAAGCAGGGGGAGTGGGAGAGGAAGAAGCAGGCTACTAGCGGAGGAGCCTGATGTGGGGCTCGATCCCGTAATGCCGGGATCACGCCCTGAGCCGAAGGCAGACGCTTAACCACTGTGCCACCCAGGCGCCCCTATTTTGTTTATTTTATTTATTTTTTTTAAATGCTCAATACCCCTTTTATTGAAAAGGCAGTGAGCTATTATTTGGATCTACATGAGCAGAAGAACTCTTACCGCTTTTGTCATCATATCCCCAGTTGGAGCTCGTCATGATCTTCTACTTAGTTTTCTTTTCTGCAAACAAAGATAATACCTGGAATAACTGACTGCAGGCCAGCATGCAGTAAACAGCTGAAACCGCCACTTGTGGGTTTCATAGGAACTTCTCTGCCTTTAATAGGCCACTATTTCATCATCTCTGCCTATCAGGAAGTATAGATAAGTTTAAAAAAAAAAAAAAGCTGTTGTAAAGAAAGCCCACAAAGGTCAGATCAGTTCCAATTGTTTTATTTTCTATATTGTAAGAGAGAAATATCAAAATCATAGGTTTTATAAAACCAAGCCATGTTTCTCTCATCTTAGCAGATGATGTGGCCGAATATTATCATATATGAGTCATTGGGTTTCCTAGATTAAAAGTGGATTTGTGCACTCGGTATTTCCAGTGTTACCCTTGCTGGAACTTAAGCAATATTACAAATAGTATTTTAGTAAGGAGAATAATTTGTACATTTACAGGATGATTGTAACTAGTATCATGATTTAATTAATTTTTTTTAAAGATTTTATTTATTTATTTGACAGAGAGAGAGACAGCAAGCAAGAGAGGGAACACAAGCAGGGGGAGTGGGAGAGGAAGAAGCGGGTTCCCAGAGGAAGAGCCCTACGTGGGGCTCGATCCCAGAACTCCAGTATCACGCCCTGAGCCGAAGGCAGACACTTAACAACTGAACCACCCAGGCGCCCCCATGATGTTAATTTAAAATCAGATAACAAAATTGCTAATTCTCTGTAATGTATATTATCCATAAAGTACATTTCATAGACACACAGGATGAGAATAAAGTCCTTCATTTTAGAGCAATAGTGGGATTCATAAGTGGAGACAGTTTTATTAATATTGATATTGAATATAGCCCAATATTTATTTTACACATCAAATTCAGCTCTACTGGAATAGAAACTTTTCTTTTGTACACCTCTTCACGAATTTTAAAGCAATTTCGCTACCATCACACACACACAAATCCTACTGAGTAAGAATTATCACTTTGTAGTTGAGAGATATTCAGGGGCTTCTCCACAACTAGCAAGAAGCCAAGACGCTATCTGCACCACGTCCGGTTGCTGTCTTCACTAGACCCACTGTGCGAGCTATGAGATGGGTGATCTCCTAATTCCCTCTTACACCTACAATTCTCTGAAGCCCAATGTAAGCCTGAACCAACGTGAGAATTGCCACCTGGTGAGTGATAAGAAGATCTGTGGGGCTTTCCAAGTAGGCAAAGAAAACCAACTAGGATGTGTCAGACTCTGGCTAGGTCCACACATCCAACACTCTAAACATGCTCAAAGAAAATACAAGCTGAAAAATGAGCTTCCATAGTAATGCTTTCTCATACCATGGTAGTCATTATCCCCTTTCACGTTCTAGAGTTGTCTGAGGTGCCTGGGCTCCCTGAAGGAAGTGGAAGATGAGGTACAATTTTTAGCAAGGCTGACTAGAGACACAGTGTTTGTCCTTTTTTGCCCCAGATATGGAGTGGAGTATGGCTCATGAACATTGTGGGAAGAGGTCCAAGCTTCCATTCTACACTAGTAGGCAGAAGGAACTATTATTTAGAGGGAACTTTTTTTTTTTTAAGGTAGCATTGATTGAGGGCCCAGTATGTCTCAAATGCTGTGCTGAAAACTTTACATGCGTTAATTCACTTAATTCTCACAATAATCAAATTAGACATTAAAATCTGTCTTCTGGTAAGAAGGCTTTATAGAGGTGAAGACACCTCCTGGGGTTACAAAGCTTGTAAATAGCTGCTTACATCCCAGAAGCCGAGAGTTTAAATCTAGACCTGTCTAACTCCAGAGCTTATACTCTTTCTTTACCGTCCATGGTCAATAAATGCCCAATGACCTCCACTTGATTCTATTTTCTGGAGGACTGGATTAGTCGATCTGTTCTGGTCTGGCTCAAGATGACCATTAGTCAGACTTGATTGTTGGGCTTACTTCATTCCAGAATCTCAGTTTAGCCAGAAGCTCATGGAGTAGAAGGTATACTTTGCTTTGCACTTGTTTCTTAATATTTGCTATTTTGCTAAAGATAACTAAAAACAGAACTACTATATTGATCAACATATTTGAAAGACATATTTGAAAAAGATGACCTCCTTTCATTATATGATTATGCAATGATTCACCCCATGAATATTTTAACATTCATAAGGGATGGTAATTCATTTAAAGTTTTTGGCACAAAATTACTTTGAGCCCTAACTATTACGACCTTTTATTCCAATACATACCTGGGTGTGTTTGTGTACAAGCAGAAAACTATATAGAGAAAGATGTAAAATTTAATGAATACCTATGGTTTGAGTCCTAGCACCCCATCCATTTACTTTTCTCCCTCTTTTTCTGCTTACAAACTTTGCCTCTTTCAGCTTTATATCCCTACTCAATCCAAGATGTCTCATTTTGCACTCACTTCACTTTCACCTACAGCCTCCCCCCACCACCCCCATGTCCTGTTCCAGGGCTGCAATCTTTGGACTGCTTTTGCATACCAAGAAATTCAGTCTACACAGCCTCTTTTCTTCTAAACTAACACTATTTCCTAAGGCCATCAAATATTGATGTAGACTATTTGTTTTTCCTGATAAGATATTCCAAATAAGTCTAAACATGCTTGAAAATGCATCAGGAGCAACTAGGCTAATGGAAAAATCTATTTTTTAAAAAAGAAATGCAAAAGTACATAAGTAATTTTGGTAGAGAATTATTTAACTAATAACATTAAGAAGTATCAAGTTATATGTAAATTATATCTCAATAAAGCTGAGAAAAATAAGATTTTAGCACTTTAGAGATTATTAAATGTTGAAAGTATGATCCACAGAAGGTTTAACTTTAATAATTATATTGATTCAGTTCAAAAATTTAGTGAAAATGTACTAATGGGCCAAGGGGGAGAAAAGAAAGGTTTCCTTTGTTACCTTATGAAATGGAATCAGAGGCCAAATATTACAGAAAAAAAAATGTAAAGATGAAATGTTGATTATCCTAAGGGGATATCCATTATCCTAAGGGGATCCACCCTTAAACTCTATGTCACAGTTTTATCTCTTGACCTTCATAACAAATAAAATTCATGCAACAAACAAACAGAAATATCAAGAGTGCTGGTAGATTGACTTACTGGATGAAGTGTTTCCCTGTGCGTTCATGCTAGGGGGTGGTAGGCTGGCTAGAAAAGACTTTGGTTATAGAGCAATTTTCGTCTGCCAAGTCTTTAAAATAATGACCTCCTTCAGTCTTCACAGTAGACCCAGGGGTTAAGTTAGTCTCACCTCACTCTTTTTTTTTTTTTTTAAGATTTTATTTATTTATGAGAGAGAGAGAGCATGAGTGGGGGAAGGGGCAGGGGGAGAGGAACAAGCAGACTTCCCACTTAGCAGGGAGCCCTACACAGGACTCAATCCCATGAGGGTCTCTATCCCAGGACCCTGAGATCATGACCTGAGCTGAAGGCAGATTCTTAACCCATTGAGCCACCCAGGCGCCCCTCACTTCGCCCTTGAAGAGGAATAACTGAGGGTCACAAAACTCAAGAAGAGCCAGGATTTTAACCTTTCTGCTTACCTGGAAAGCCCATGTGTGCTTCCTCTTCTCTATACCATCATGCCTTTAACAGGCTGTCTATCAAACAGTTGCTTTAAAGTCAGCTAATATTTATTACATTTATTTATTGAGTAACATCAAATAACTTTGCTGAAGATTTTTCAGGGCCCTGAAATGTTTTTCAAAAAAGCAGCATTTCCTCAGTGTTTTACAGAATCTAGAAACCATAATTAGCTGATTTTACATTATATTTAAAAGTCTGAGCATTTCTTATTTGAACTTTTCCCTTCTAGTTTCTTAAATGAACATTTTCTTCTGATTGCTCCTTTAACATTTTAAAGTTAAAAACATGAACTCTTATGTAGACGAAGAAATTACAGGGAGTCTCAAACTTAAGTTTGCGATTAAAAAGAATTCTCTGGTGTAGAAGGATGTAAACATGGGAAAGAGGACTATGCCTTGTTATGGTAGAGATCTGCTAAATGCCAGTGGAGAGAAGTTCCAAAAGGAAATAGCTGTTCTCTAAAGCTTAGAGTTCAACAAAGACAAGTGGCTTCCCTGGGATCTGTATTTCCCCCGAAATAAGGAAAATTAATGTCATTTTTATTTTTTATTTTAAAGATTTTATTTATTTATTTTTTATTTGAGAGAGAGTGAGAACACGGTGGGGGGGTGCAGGGGGAAAGAGAGAAGCAGACTCCCTGCTGGCTAGGGACCTTGATACCAGGGCCCTGGAATCATGACTTGAGCCGAAGGCAGACACTTAACCAACTGAACCACCCAAGTGCCCCGCAAATTTGGCATGACTCTCACATCGCTCTCTAACTTCCCTGCCCCTCCAGAAGGGGTACTGTTCAGGGTGGCAAGATAAACCTTGTATCTGGTGGAGAAGAGGGTCATGGAAGATGGTGATACTCGTTCAGACGTTTCTATAGTAAGACAACTGGAAATTCTGATGAATTAATTTAAGTGGTTTATCTGGATCTTACAGCTATCATTTTCCCCCAATTGGTCTTTCTCTCCTCTTGTAACGAAATGTCTCACCAACTTTATTCTTTGTATCTTTATTTTCATCCATATTAAGCTTGTTTGCCCTTTGCATCTGCTGTCCCCTCTGTCTAGATGGCTCTGTATCTAGACTTTTACACGAGATCACCTCCTCAGAGACAATTTTTCCTGACCTTCAAATCCAACATATCTCCCCTCTTCCCAGTCACTCTGTTGTATCATTCTGTCTTATTTCTTTCATAGCATATTTGTTGCAGCCTGACATTGTTGGCATTCTGAAATTAATTTATGTCCTTAATGTCTATAACCATCTCTATAATGACACCTCCATAATGATAGGTCCATTTTATTTTTTAAAACCCACTGAGTTCACTTACAACATGTCTGGAAAGCTCAATAATATTTTGTTGAAGTGAAGAGAGAATGATTAAATGATTATTTTAACCTCAATTATTGTATTTTTATGAAGACTTAGAAGGGCAGAATGCTTAGCAGGGACTGTGCCTTCCCAAATGAACTGATCTGAACTCATGGGTGTGTACCACGCAACTCATGTTCATATTTGGAACTAAGGAAAAGGGGCCTTTCCCCTCTCGGTTTTGTTAATGGGAGGAATTAAGTGACTGGTCTGTGTCTGTCAGTCATTGCCGGGAGAGTGAGAACGTTGGTCTTTTTAAGTGTCAAAACTTCACTCTTCAAATGTGGTTTGAACTTTCGATGTAAAAATTTCAAAGATCCGTACTCTCTTGGCTTTTATGACTGTAATTAAAGAAAAAACTTTCAACCTTTTATTTCCTGTCTTGAAACATATTTTTGAATGCGATTTTTTAATGCATTAATGAATATCTTTTATTAACTAAGTCAACTCTACATAAGTAACTATGTTAATTCACAGCACACAGTATTTACAGTTTCTTACAACTTCATGTTTTTATTTATTTATTTATTTTTCAGTGTTTAGGCATTCTTTTTTTTTTTTAATGATTTTTTATTATATTATGTTAGTCACCATACAGTACATCCCTGGCTTCCGATGTAAAGTTCGATGCTTCATTAGTTGTGTATAACATCCAGTGCACCATGTAATACGTGCNTTCATTAGTTGCGTATAACACCCAGTGCACCATGCAATACGTGCCCTCCTTACTACCCATGACCAGTCTATCCCATCCCCCCCNATTGAGCCCTCCTATAACAGATGACATTTTTTTTTAAAAGATTTTTATTTATTTATTTGACAGAGACAGCCAGTGAGAGAGGGAACACAAGCAGGGGGAGTGGGAGACGAAGAAGCAGGCTTCCAGCGGAGGAGCCTGATATGGGGCTGGATCCCATAACGCCGGGATCATGCCCTGAGCCGAAGGCAGACGCTTAATGACTGCGCTACCCAGGCGCCCCACAGATGACATTTTAAGCAATATTTTTCACCTAAAAATAAAATAACATGAATAATGCTTTGTAAACCATAAAATACCATACAAATATAAATGATGAATTTCAGCCTCAAAAAAAAAAAGTTTGATTTTAGGGACACCTGGGTGTCTCAGTCTGCTAAGCGTCTGCCTTTGGCTCAGGTCATGGTTCTGGAGTCCTGGGATTGAGTCCTGCATCAGGCTCCTCGCTCAGCAGGGAGCCTGCTTCTCCCCAGCCTGTTGCAGCCCCCTCCCCAACTGCTTGTGTGTTCTCTTTCTCTCTCTGACAAATAAATAATTAAAAAATTTTTAAAAAGTTTGATTTTGACTTTCAGGTCAATACATGATTAAGTAAAATAAAATAGTTCAAGTGATTGCGTGTGGCCTGAAATTCAAACAATTGCATAACAGAAATCTGCTTGCCACAGATTAAACTAAATCCTACAGGTAAATATGAAAGAAGGTAAGTTCTCAAAGGTAAATATTAAGGGAGGTGAAGGTCAGTCATATCAGTCACCTTGTCAAAACATCTTTCATGCAACCTTTTTTGGGCCCATCTACCTGAAATTTATCTTAAGATTTGAAAAAAGTTTCTGCCAACGCCCTTAACAATTTTGTTAGCTCTTAAACTCTTTTATCAAAGACTAGATTTTAAAAATACATTTGCAGTTGAATATATCCTTTTTAAATAGTGTTTCTTAATGTAAAGTCTGTAGGTCACCTGCCTCAAATTCATGTGTGTGAATTAAATTAAATGCACATGTGCTTCTATCTCAACCAATCCCTTAACTTTTGTGAGATGACCTAAGCTGATTTGGATGTTAACAATTATCAAGCTCTCTTGGGAAGTATTGGTCAGTCTTTTTGTTTTGTTTTCAAAATTTATATATTTGTGTGAGAGAGTGAGAGAGAAAGTGAATGTGGGAGGGAGTGATAGAGGGAGAGAGAGAATCTCAAGTAGACAACCTGTCGAGTGTGGAGCTCCTCGAGGGGCTGGATCTCATGACCCTGAGATCATGATCTGAGCTAAAATCAAGAGTCAGAGCCTTAATCTACTGAGAGGTGCCCCAGTATTGATAGGTTTTTTAGATGTACCTGGGGGCTATGTGAATCTAACTCTGCAATCTAATTACCAAAAGATATGCTTCAATGAGAGCAAGTCTCTGACCAATCTCCCCAACTGTACATTTAAGATTAGCAAACAGGCACAAAATAGTCATATGACTTGTCTGTAGTTTCAGGAAGGCCCAACTACGAGTGAGGCTCACCCACCAGCACCTTGTATGAAGGACTCACTCTATACAGGCTTCAGTGACATCAGGGCTGGTGTACTTTGCTGTTGGGTCAGGCAGCTGGGTCCACTGGGGCCGAGTGGGGCCTTGACTTACAAAGTTCATCAGTGGTATTCAAGTACGAGACTTGTCCACTCATGTATCTTGTTTATACAAGAGCTATAGGTCTAACAAAATTTCTCTGGTCAGTTAGAAATGTGGTACCACTAATTTCATGAGTACAAAATTATTTTATAGTAAATAACAAGCCTTTCAGTGGTGATTCAGTTGCAAATATGCTGAGTAGCCACCTCTGAAGATGCTAGATCCTAATTAGGATGCTGTCAAGCATTCCTTTAAGCATTAGATTATATGAACAAATACATTATTTATACTAAAAGAATATATAACACTTAATGAATCAAAATCTCTGCATATACTAAAACACAGATTTTATTAAATTTAAGATCATAACACTTTGTTATGAACATATAACTCAAAATTTCTAAAACACTAATGAAAAAATAATTGCCTTTATGTTTTCTTTTCCAGACTGAGAAGACCCGTATTTCTTTTCCCATTAAGCTATTTATAACCTAGATCACTCTGGTTGAAGTGTTTCTTTATAACAAAGTTTGAAACATTTATCTCTTTGTCCCCACCTGATCCCTCCAGAATTCTATCTATTAAATATTCTTGTTTTTCATAACAATGTATGTATTTGCATAAGTCCAATAAGTATCCATTTGGATGCCCAATATGCCTAAGCCCTGCTTCTTTTTTTAATTTTAATTTTTTAAATTTAAATTTGATTAATTAACATATAATGTATTATTAGTTTCAGAGGTAGAGGTCAGTGATTCATCAGTTGCATATAATACCCAGCGCTCATTTTATCACATGCCTTCCTTAATCCATCACCCAGTTACCCCATCCCCTCACCCACCACCCCTCCAGCAATCCTCAGTTTGTTCCCTATGATTAAGAGTCTCTTATGATTTGTCTCCCTCTCTGATTTCATCTTGTTTTATTTTTAACTCTCTTCCCCTGTGATCCTCTGTTTTGTTTCTTAAATTCCACATATCAGTGAGATCATATGATAATTGTCTTTCTCTGATTGACTTATTTCACTCAGCATAATACCCTCTAGTTCCATCCAAGTCATTGCAAATGGCAAGATATCATTTTTCGGGTGGCTGAGGAGTATTCCATTGTATATACATACCACATCTTCTTTATCCATTCATCTGTTGATGGACATCTGGGCTCTTCCCACAGTTTAGCTATTGTGGACATTGCTGCTATAAACATTGGAGTTCAGGTACCACTTCACATCACTACATTTGTATCTTTGGGGTAAATACCTAGTAGTGCAATTGCTGGGTCATAGTGTAACTCTATTTTCAACTTTTTGAGGAGCCTCCATACTGCTTTCCAGAGTGGTTGCACCAGCTTGCATTCCCACCAACAGTTGTAAGAGGGTTGCCCTTTCTCCACATCCTCATCAACATCTGTCGTTTCCTGAGCCGTTCATTTTAGCCCCTTCTGACCTCATTGTGGTTTTGATTTGTATTTCCCTGATCCCAGGGGATGTTGAGCATTTTTGCATGTATCTGTTGGCCATTCGTACGTCTTCTTTGGAGAAATATCTGTTCGTATCTGCCCATTTCTTGATTGGATTATTTGTTCGTTGGATGTTGAGTTTGATATGTTCTTTATAGATTTTGGGTACTAGCCCTTTATCTGATGTGTCATTTGCAGATATCTTCTCCCATTCTGTCAGTTGTCTTTTGGTTTTGTCAACTGTTTGATTTGCTGTGCAAAAGCTTCTTATCTTGATGAAATCCCAATAGTTCATTTTTGCCTTTGTTTTGCTTGCCTTTGGAGATGTGTCTAGCAAGAAGTTTCTGTGGCTGAGGTCACAGAGGTTTCTGCCTTTGTCCTTTCCTAGGATTTTGATGGATTTCTGTCTGACATTTAGGTCTTTCATCCATTTTAAGTCTTTTTTCTGTATGGTGTAAGGAAATGGTCCAGTTTCATTCTTCTGCATGTGGCTGTCCAATTCTCTCAACATCATTTGTTGAAGACACTATCTTTTTCCATTGGATAGTCTTTCCTGCTTTGTCAAAGATTACTTAACCATAGAGTTGGGGATCCATTTCTCAGTTCTCTATTCTGTCCCATTGATCTATGTACCTGTTTTTGTGCCAGTACCATAGTGTCTGGATTATTTGTAATAGAGCTTGAGTCCTGAATTGTGATGCCACCAGCTTTGGTTTTCTTTTTCAACATTCTTTTGGCTATTTGGGGTCTTTTCTCATTCCATACAAATTTTAGGATTATTTGCCCCAGCCCTGGACTCTTGTTTGTGGGGTGATTTTTGATTACTGCTTCAATTTCTTTGCTGGTTATGGGTCTGTTCATGTTTTCTATTTCTGCCTGTTTCAGTTTTGGTAGTTTATGTCTCTAGAAATGCATCCATTTCTTCCAGATTGCCTAATTTGTTGGCTTATGGTTGCTCATAGTATACTCTTATAATTGTTTGTATTTCTTTGGCATTGTGTGTGATCTCTCTTCTTTCATTTATGATTTTATTTATTTGGTTCCTTTGTGTTTATTAATTCTCTTCTCATGCTGGGTTTAGGCTTTGGTATTCTTTCTCCAGCTCCTTTAGGTGTAAGATTATGTTGTATATTTGAGACCTTTCTTGTTTCTTGAAAAAGGCTTGTACTGGTATATACTTCTCTCTTAGGACCACCTTTGCTGCATCCCAAAGATTTTGAACAGTTGTGTTTTCATTTTCATTTATTTCCATGAATTTTTAAAAATTATTCTTTAATTTCCTGGTTGACCCATTCATTTTTTAGTATGATGCTCTTTAGCCTCCATGTATTTGAGTTCTTTCCAAATTTCCTCTTGTGATTGAGTTCAAGTTTCTGAAACTAGTAGTGCAATTGCTGGGTCTGAAAATATGCAGGGAATGATCCCAATCTTTTGGTACCAGTTGAGACTGATTTGTGACCCAGTATGTGATCTATTCTGGAGAATGTTTCATGTGCACTTGAGAAGAATGAGTATTCTGTTGCTTTAGGATGGAATGCTCTGAATATACCTGTGTAGTCCATCTTGTCTGGTGTGTCATTCAAAGCCCTTGTTTCCTTGTTGATCCTCTGCTTAGATGATCTGCCCATTGCAGTGAATGGGGTGTTAAAATCCCCTACCATTATTGTATGATTGTCGGTATGTTTCCTTAATGTTGTTATTAATTGGTTTATATAATGGGCTGCTCGTGTGTTAGAGGCATAAATGTTTACAATTGTTAGATCTTGTTGGATAGACCCTTTAATTATGATATAGTGTCCTTCCTCATCTCTTATTACCATCTTTGGCTTAAAATCTAACTTGTCTGACATAAGAATTGCTACCCCAGTTTTCTTTTGATGTCCATTAGCATGATACACGGTTTTCCACCCCCTCCTTTGAAATCTGGAGGTGTCTTTGGGTCTAAAATGAGTCTTTTGCAGACAGCATATTGATGGGTCTTGTTTTTCTTTTTAATCCAATACGATACCTTGTGTCTTTTGATTGGGGCATTTAACTCATTTATATTCAGAGTAACTATTGACAGATATGAATTTAGTGACATTGTATTGCCTGTAAGGCCACTGTTTCTATATATTGTCTCTGCTTCTTTCTGGTCTGTGTTACTTTTGGGCTCCCTCTTCACTTAAAGGATCTCCTTTAATATTTCTTGCAGGACTGTTTTAGTGATCATGAATTCTTTTAGTGTCTGTTTGTCCTGGAAGCTTTTTATCTCTCCTTCTATTTTGAATGACATCTCCGCTGGATAAAGTATTCTTGGCTGCATATTTTTCTCATTTAGCACCCTCAATATATCATGCCAGCCCTTTCGGGCCTTCCAGGTCTGTATGGATAGGTCTGCTGCCAATCTAATGTTTCTATCCTTGTAGGTTATAGACTTCTTGTCCCAACTTGCTTTCAGGATTTGCTCTTTGTCTCTGAGATCAGCAAGTTTCACTATTGTATGTTGAGGTGTTGACCTATTTTTATTGATTTTGAGGGGGCTCTCTGTGCCTCCTGGACTTGAATGCCTGCTTCCTTCCCCAGAATAGGGAAGTTATCTGCTATAATTTGCTCCAATATACCTTCTGCCCTTCTCTCCTCTTTCCTCTTCATCTGGGATCCCAATTATTCTAATATTGTTTGCTTTATTGTGTGACCTATCTCTCAAATTCTCCCCTTGTGATCCAGTAGTTGTTTATCTCTCTTTTTCTCAGCTTCTTTATTCTCCATCATTTTTTTTAAAGATTTTATTTATTTATTTGACAGAGACAGACAGCGAGAGGGGGAACACAAGCAGGGGGAGTGGGAGAGGAAGAAGCAGGCTCCTAGTGGAGAAGCCTGATGTGGGGCTCAATCCCAGAATGCTGGGATCACGCCCTGAGCCAAAGGCAGATGCTTAATGACTGTGCCACCCAGGCGCCCCTATTCTCCATCATTTTGTCTTCTATATCACTAATTCTATCTTCTACCTTATTTATCCTAGCAGTTAGAGCCTCCATTTTTCTTTTTTCTTTTCTTTTCTTTTTTTTTTTTTTTGTTGAAGATTTTATTTATTTATTTGACAGAGAGAGACAGAGGGGACAGAAGCAGGGGGAGTGGGAGTGAGAGAAGCAGGCTTCCTGCTGAGCAGGGAGCCCAATGAGGGAGCTTCCATTTTTTATTGCATCTCATTAATAGCCTTTTTGATTTTGACTTGATTAGGTTTTAGTTCTTTTATTTCTCCAGAAATGGATTCTTTTGTGTCTTCTATACTTTTTTTTCAAGCCCAGCTAGTATCTTTATAATCGTTATTCTGAACTCTTGTTCTGACATCTTACTTATATTCATACTGATTAGGTATGGCCCTGGCAGTCAGTACTGCCCCTTGTTCTCTTTTTTGAGGTGAGTTTTTCTGTCTTGTCATTCTGTCCAGAGAAGAACAGATGAACAGGAAAACAAAATACTAAAATGGCAACAACAACCCCAGGGAAATATACACTAAACAAATCAGAGGAGACCTGAAACAAACAAAAAATTAAAAAAACAAAACAAAACAAAGAGAATATAATCAGACAGATGAACAGAACAGAACAATACACTGGATCTTGTATGTATTTTGGTGTCTTTGTTGGAAAAGTAGATCCCAAAATCATAAAGAAAGAAAAACGTATATATGTACAGAAAGAAAAAATTAAATATATTGAAAAGAGAGAACATAACTGTAAAAATGAAAATTAAAAGACAAAAAAAAAAAAGGAATATAAACAGACAGGTGAACAGAACAGAGCAATATACTATATCCTGAGTATATTTTGGTCTGTTTGTTTGAAGAAACTATATCCCAAAATTGTAAGGAAAGAAAAACTGTGTGTGTGTATATCTATACCCACAAATAAAGTTAAATACAATGAAAAGATAGGATGTAACTGTAAAGATGAAAATTTAGGGGCACCTGTGTGGCTCAGTCATTAAGCATCTGCCTTCAGCTCAGGGCGTGATCCCGGAGTCCTGGGATGGAGCCCCACGTCAGGCTCCTCTGCTGTGAGCCTGCTTCTTCCTCTCCCTCTCCCCCTGCTTGTGTTCCCTCTTGCTGACTGTCTCTTTCTCTGTCAAATAAATAAAATCTTAAAAAAAAAAAGGTGAAAATTTAAAAAGACTTCAACAAAAAAAAAGAAGAAAAAGAAAAAGAGAGGGAGAATATGATCAGACAGGTGAACAGAACAGAGCAAAATACTATATCTTGAGTATATTTTGGTCTGTTTGTTAGAAGAAACTGCATCCCAGAATCATAAAGAAAGGAAAACTTATATATACAAAAATAAAATTAAATACAATAAAAAGATAGAATGTAAGTGTAAAAATGAAAATTAAAAAAAGATTAAAAGAAGAGTTGATAAAATAAATTGGTTAAAAAAGGAAAGAGAAAAAAATTTAAAATTGAAAGATTAAAAAATCATGGGGAAAAAAACCATGAATTCTCTATACTATCGCCCCCCATGCCCCACGCTGGAGTTTTGCTGTTCTCATTGATTGGTAAACTTAGGTCTTGGCTGGGTGTTCTTGCTAATTTTCTGGGGGTAGGGACCTGTTGCATTGATTCTCAGGCGTCTCTGTCCCGGGTGGAATTGCACTGCCCTTGCACTGCCCTTGCCAGGCTATGTAAGTGGCTCTGGGCTCTATGAGGCTTTTGTTCTTTGAAGTCTTTCTGTTACACTTTAGAGGATGAGAATGAAAACGGCAGCCTCCCACTCTCCAGCCCTGGAGCCAAAAACTCAGGGCCCCACCCCTCAATGCACCCTCAAGGAAAAGCAATCACTCCTGTCTCCCTGGTCTCTGTCTGCACTCTGTGCTCACCCAGCCTGTGACCCAGCGTTTCTATCTCAGGCACGTGAGCCCCGTTTGGAGTCTCCCAATCCTGTGGACTCCTGTGTGGGGGGGTGGTGGTGGGGGGGCTCGCTGTAGTTCTGCGGAATGCTGCCGTTCTGCCTGTCTTGGAGAGCACTGGCCCTACGGTGCTGCGGTTCGAGGTTGATGGCAACCCCGAACTGAGAGCTCATTCCTGGGCTCATCTATTGCAGCAGGCGTCCCCGCTCCAATGCCTGGGAGCTCTGCCGCACTCAGACACCCGTGTTCTTCCCGTGACCCCAGGGATCCTGAGACCACACTGTCCCACCTAGGATTCCAACCCCACTTCGCCATCTAAGCGTCTTTCAGGCGGGGATGTCCTCAGCGGAGCAGACTTCTGAAGTTCTGATTTTGCGCTCTGCCGCTGTATCACTTTCCGGTAGCTGGCTTAGGGAGGCTCCCTACCTCGCGGTGGTCTAGCTTCCCCACATATCGCCTTAGATTCAGTTCCCCACACCTCCTACCTTGCAGAAAGTGGTCGCTTTTCTATTTGTAAAGGTGCAGCTATTCTTTTCTTCGATCTCTGGTTGAGTTTGCAGGTGTTTAGAATGATTGGATAGCTATCTAGCTGAATTCCTGGGACCAGACGAGACTAAGATCTCCTACTCCTCTGCCATCTTGGACTACCTCTGGAATCTGTATTTTTAACAAAAATTCCCGGTGATATTTTTAAACGCATTTGGATTCTTTTACAAACACTTTTTAAGACCCTGAATGCTGTTTTCCCGACATGCCTTCTCCTTTAGAAAAATACTGAATATTAGCAGCTGCTTCAGAATATACTATTTTACGAATTAGTCTTTTTTCGTGCAAGATTTCTTCAATCCTTTCATGCTTTTGCTAGTACCTAACTACCGGAAAGAAATTTTTTTTTTTTTTTTTTTTTTTTTTTTTTTTTTTTTTTTTTTTTTTTTTTTTTTTTTTAGGGACACCTGGGTGGGTCAGTCAGTTGAGTGTCTGCCTTCGGCTCAGGTCATGATCCCAGGGTTCTGGGATCGAGTTCCGCATAGGGCTTGCTCGGCAGGGAGCGTCCTTCTCCCTCTGCCTGCCCCTTCCCCAACTTGTGTGCGCGCTGTCTCTCTCTCTCTTGCTCTTTCTCTGTCAAGTAGATAAATAAAATCCTAAAAAAAAAAAAAAATTCTGTTTTGTTAATTCATTTTGTAATGACCCTTTATCTGTTGGATCAACATGCTAAATACAGAGTGGTGACCTGCTCTATTGGGTTTTTTTGAATTAAAAGTTCAGATCAGATCCTTAGAAGTAAGTAGAGACAGGTATGTGTACCGAAATGTCTTTTAGCAGTGGAAATATTCATTGCTGTAGGCAGGAGTTTGTTATTTTAATTCACTCTTAACTGGTCCCTATCCTAGTAGGTCTATAAAAGAAAAGTGGCAAGAGCACTGATTAAAGCAGCAGTTTGCAGAATGACTCATTCAAGGGCAGAGTGCACAGCAGTACATTACAGAGACCCTCTTTATTGATCTTAATAGAGTGAACAAAGACACCTAATGGGGCAAAATAATATCTACAATGCTCCTTCAGTCTCTAAAGACTTTCTTTTGCTTTGTAGCTATTTTCAGGTGTTAGCATTAACTATAAAATCCTTTATCTGGGCACCCCAAATTATTTGAGTCATGCTATTTCTTTGTTGTAAACTGGGTTAATAATAACACTCACCTTGAAGTTTTTTTGTTGTTGTTGTTGTTTTTTTCTTTGAGGATATTATTTATTTATTTATTTTATAATTTTTATTTTATTATATTAGTCACCATACAGTACATCCCCAGTTTTTGATGCAATGTTCCATGATTCATTATTTGCGTTTAACACCCAGTGCACCATGCAATATGTGCCCTCCTTAATACCCATCACCGACCTATCCCAATCCTCCACCCCCTGCCCCTCTGAAGCCCTCAGTTTGTTTCCCAGAGTCCACAGTCTCTCATGGTTCATTCCTTGTTTGTTTTTTAATGAGGATTAGAGATAAAGCCACTTAGCAGATACACAGTAACAGAGAGGGTTTTGTTTTGCTTTTTGTTTTGTTTTGTTTTGTTTTGTTTTTTTCAACTGAGTGTACTACTATTAATGAAACACTGCATGGGCTGTGGTTAAATAAGATGGGAGAGTTAAATACTGGGGTGAATTGAGGACACAGGGCTGGGTCAGAGCTTCTAAGACTTTGATTGATGAAGTGTATTGGCCAATCAGCCTTGAAACCATAAGACATAATCATCCCCAGGGCATTTTCTAAGAAATAAGTAAGGAATAAAGGAATGATTACAGGTGCTTTTCAAGAAAGAAATTCTTTCTTTTAGAATATCTCCCTTGGATGGGGGCTTTTATGCATATGATCTTAATTATAGCTTATAAGAAGTTTGTGACCTGGGTAGAACACATTTTATTATCTTCAGTTCAAAATGAAGAAAGAGGCATTCATGGATGAGGAAATGAAATCATGTATCCAAACTCAGATGTAAGTGTTAGAACTGGAATATCTAGTCTTCAAACTTTGTGTCAAGTGTTCCGCCTAATGACAAATTATAAAATGAAATTAACAGTAGCTTTCTTTCTTTCTTTCTTTTTTTTTTTTAAAGATTTTATTTATTTATTTGACAGAGATAGAGACAGCCAGTGAGAGAGGGAACACAAGCAGGGGGAGTGGGTTCATGGATGAGGAAATGAAATCATGTATCCAAACTCAGATGTAAGTGTTAGAACTGGAATATCTAGTCTTCAAACTTTGTGTCAAGTGTTCCGCCCATAATGACAAATTATAAAATGAAATTAACAGTAGCTTTCTTTCTTTCTTTCTTTTTTTTTTTTAAAGATTTTATTTATTTATTTGACAGAGATAGAGACAGCCAGTGAGAGAGGGAACACAAGCAGGGGGAGTGGGTTCATGGATGAGGAAATGAAATCATGTATCCAAACTCAGATGTAAGTGTTAGAACTGGAATATCTAGTCTTCAAACTTTGTGTCAAGTGTTCCGCCCATAATGACAAATTATAAAATGAAATTAACAGTAGCTTTCTTTCTTTCTTTCTTTTTTTTTTTTAAAGATTTTATTTATTTATTTGACAGAGATAGAGACAGCCAGTGAGAGAGGGAACACAAGCAGGGGGAGTGGGTTCATGGATGAGGAAATGAAATCATGTATCCAAACTCAGATGTAAGTGTTAGAACTGGAATATCTAGTCTTCAAACTTTGTGTCAAGTGTTCCGCCCATAATGACAAATTATAAAATGAAATTAACAGTAGCTTTCTTTCTTTCTTTCTTTTTTTTTTTTAAAGATTTTATTTATTTATTTGACAGAGATAGAGACAGCCAGTGAGAGAGGGAACACAAGCAGGGGGAGTGGGAGAGGAAGAAGCAGGCTCCCAGCGGAGGAGCCTGACGTGGGGCTCGATCCCATAACACTAGGATCACGCCCTGAGCCAAAGGCAGATGCTTAACCACTGTGCCACCCAGGCGCCCCTAACAGTAGCTTTCTTTCTACCACTTTTTACTTCATTATTACGAGGGTTCAGTGAGCTCGTGATACAGTGAGCTCCTACCCCCAAACAGTCAGTGTAGTTTCCCTAAAATAGACCCAATAATGTAGGGTTTTGTCTAGGGGTTGGGGTTCAGGGTATGATAAGGACCATTATCTCTCCTGAATAAAGGGATGCTGTGGTTTTTTGCATCTCTACAGCCAGTCTGGTTAGGCCCCTAGAGCTATCCCACACACCCCTACTCGGGCTCTTTCAATGCCCACCTTCCCTGCATTTCTGTGGAGAAGCCATGATAACAATTGATTTAAATTCCCTGGTTTCAGTATAACTGGTGAATGTATATTTCCACATTTCCACAAAAATTTACTTTATTTCTTCTAGTCCTGGGGGTGAAGGATCAGAGCACAGGGCAGAACATAGCAGCTCCTCCTCCCTTCTATTTCTAGAGCTGGAAGAAGAAAACAAGTAAATATATATTAAGTTCCCAACGACAAGATTTCGGAAAAGATTCCTGTCCTTTTAGTTAAAGATGAAATAGCAAGATTTTAATGAAAGTCCTTCTTGATCCTGCCTCCCTTTATACTAAAGGTTAATCGGGCAATCGATTAAGCTGGTAGAGGCCATATGTCTTAGTCTGAGTTTCCTCTGTTTTTCTTTTAAGATTTTTTTTTTTCGAGTTGCTCCAGGCAAGTGAGAGCTACCTAAATATACAACTTATACTAGGCTGATATCTAAGATGGGTTTGACTATAAGTAAGTGAAGAATTTTAAGGGTTCCTAAAGTCTAGCTCTTCCTTCAGCAGTGACTCCATAGAGAGAGTGCACAGGGTCTCTCCTATGCTGTCTGAGGGCTCCTTCAGCTTCTGAAGTCAGAAAAGTGTGGAGGGGCGCCTGGGTGGCACAGCGGTTAAGCATCTGCCTTCGGCTCAGGGCGTGATCCTGGCGTTATGGGATCGAGCCCCACATCAGGCTTTCTGCTGTGGGCCTGCTTCTTCCTCTCCCATTCCCCCTGCTTGTTGTGTTCCCTCTCTCGCTGGCTGTCTCTATCTCTGTCAAATAAATAAATAAATAAAATCTTTAAAAAAAAAAAAAAAAGAANAAAAAAAAAAAAAAAAAAAAACTTTTAAAAAAAAAAAAAAAAAAAAAAAGAAAAGTGTGGAGAGGATGCTCGAACTGTGACTTGAAAGCCCTTGGGTCTCAAAACACCAGGGTTAAGAGTGAAAGCCTTGTGATCGCATTCCCTTATAACTGGTTTCTCTGGTCCTTTGCTGGAATTCCTTAATATGCAATATTTGTCCATTGCAGTAATAGTCCTAAATCCTTTAAGACTGCCCCAGCCTCTGCAGTTCACTAGTTGGTAAAGTTCCACATAACATTTGTGCAAGTGCCCAAGGATTACAAAATGAGAGGATGACATGTTGGCAAGTGCCTTAGTTTTCCATCATCACCCAGGAGGCAGCCGGAACCAGTCTGGTGAGAAAGAACTCCAGGAAAAACACCTCCCCAGGTTCATATCAATAATGCTTTTAAAAATGGAGACCCATAGAATCCAAAGGAGTTCTTAAGAGCCCTCCTGGCTAAGAACCAAGCTCCAGTTAGAATGAAGCTTGTGAATTTGGACTTCCTAGAACAAATAGGGCTGATTTTGTGCAGTGATTTGATCTGGGGAAGATGAATTCTTGGCAGTGTTATCAATTCTTCCTGTTGGTAATTCCTGGGGGCACTAGCTAGCCAGATTTGCATTCCCCCTTCTTACGTGTGGTCTTTGTTGCTCCTGTCCAGTCTCCAAGCGTTCTCATGGCCTGCCCCCCTGCAGAGTTGGACAAGATTCTCCCGTGTGGTTGCTTGCAGTTGGCACCAGCTGGTGATACACTTTTCTATCCTAATTTTGCTTTTTGGTTAAGATTGTGTCTAGTTCTCCCTCCACTTTTGATACCGCACATATAATGCCAAGCTTTTTGCTGGTATTATTAATAAAGTCCAGTGGCTTCTTCCAAAAGAGCATTGACTGTAACATAAAGTCACTTCTGGGCATGGGACTGACTGTCATTTGTTTTGGTTATTATAATGGTTTCAAAGGAATCTTTGTCACTTTAAAGTAAAAGATGGCAAATAAAACTTGACTTAAGGTTTTAAGTCCTTAAAACATAAAGCTGGAGCAGTGTGGAAGAAAGGAATCATCTTTTAGCAGCAGCTAGACGTAATCAAGTTTGAAGACAAGAAAGATAGGGTATCTTTTATTAGATCAGATATTAGCAGCAATGTTCTGGCATGATGAACATACCTTCTGTATGAGATGAGTATGACATACACTCAAAAAACAGCCCAGAGAGGAGAGAAATGCCAACGATAATAGATGTGACCTTTCAGTGCCTTGGCCACTGGCATTGCACGAAGGTAATCCTAGATCCCCCATTTTTCCATTTGGATGTAGCAGAGACTGACAGGGCAGGTGTCTTGCCCCAGGCAACTGATGTATGATTTGCTTTCAGTCTCCTTCCTATTTGCCTCTTCCAAAGCGAGCTTGAAAATCCATTCCTTTCACTAGCTCTGCTGAGAACCTAGAGGTGAGGACCTGATGTATTATTTGTTTCTTGTAAGGCTGCTATTGTACCAATGAAAAGATTGATGAGAAACGGACACACCTTAGAGATTTTTATACTGCTATTCAGTTCAGAAGGATTGAAATGCAGCTATGACAGATGACTTGAACTGCAGTGTCTAGATGAAGCTAAATTGAGCACAACTTAATCCCTTCATCATAATATGAACAAGGAACAAAACAAACGGCACCATGGCAGTCAGGCACGGCCTCAGGCACTGCAAGTCTGGTTGTTGAAATCAGCTGTGAATTTATTTTGTAACTCACAGTTATTCACCTGCTGCCATTGATGTCACCAGCCTGCCTCATTAAACCTCAGGGCTGTCATCAAAATTATTCAACCCAACTCCTTGTATGGATGGGAAAAGTTTTCTGGGAACTCAGTGACCTACCTCTCATATTTGTCCCCAGCACGAAAAATGCTTAAAAGCAGTCCATTCTGCAGTGGCTGTGTGTGAACCCATCTTTTCTAGAAGCTGGACTCTATTTCTGGTGCCTTGCTTGAGTCAGACCTACACCTGTATGCTTGGTTTCAGTTCTGTCTGGCACCATCGGGAACAGCTTTGCTACCTGGACCTCAGCCCCTGTCTTCCCACCTGGACTCTGACCTTGCCTTTGACTTGGGTTGATGTTCTATCATGGGCACTGAGTGCAACCTGCCTCAGGACTCATGCTCCTGCCCTCCCCATCCCTGCCTGCCAGCTCAGCCCCCCTTCCAGCCCAGGATCCTCTTCTCCTACCCAGTTCTGTGACTTGATACCAACCATTAGTTGAGTTCAGGTTCAGGTGACCAGAGGCCTCGAGTTTAGACTGGGGAAGAATACTGTCTGGGGAGCTAAGTCACAGGAGAAATCACAGGTTGCCATGAGCCAGGAACAGAGGCCAGTGTGAGCTCTCCAGCAATCAAAACTGTGAGGAAAAATGTCTTTCCTAAATGAGAAAAAAGTGCAAGTAAGAACAACATGGGCCATTAATTATGTGACTGACCTGGGTCTATGCCCTTGTAACTCAGCTGACTTAGGTAGCATTTGCCTTTTGATTTTCTCCACATTGTGAAAAATCATTTATGAATATTTTTATTAATACCTTTCATTTTGGGGAGTAATATGTTCATGTGGTTCTAAATTCAAAGATATAAAGAGTACAGCATTAAAACAAATCCCCTTCCCATTCTCCATCCCAGAGAGAACCAAAGTCATCAATTTTTTCATACTCTTCTAGGGATAGTTGATGCAGATGCGTGGAAATAATTGCATATATTTTTTTCTTTTTAAAGAATACAAATAATGTTATACTATATGTACATTTTTGGCCCCTTTTCCACTTACTGTATTGGAATTTGGCCACATCACTATATAAAGAATGTCTTTCTTGGGCTTTACAATATTCTGGTGCATGGACTGCCATTGTTTATTTAGCCATTCCCAACTGAGAGACATTTAGATTACTTCTAGTCATTGTAAACTGGTAATATAATTACTTTATACGTGTATAAAGTCATTCACAAATATTACTTACTACAGATTCCCAGTTGCTCATCTGAAACCCCTGGGGCCACATGTGCTTTAGAATTGAGAATTTTTCAGATCTTATAAGAGATCATTTCAGATATTGTATAAGTAATGGGGCCTGGAGGAGCACCCTGTAATCTAACACATTACAATTTTTCCAGCAAAATGTATGATTAGTCATAGTAAGTGGAATAAGTAATAACTATAAATAGCTTCCCATCATTTCGGGTCATGTTTCGCTCACACATGAGTTCTGGTCAAGTCAGGTCAGGTTTTTTGCCAAGCAATTTTTGGTTTTCAGGAAGTTTTGGGTTTTAGGGATGAAACAAGGCATAGTGGACCTGAATTTCCCTCCCCTATGTTGTATGTGTCAACACAATGGCAATATGGGTGTTGGAAGACAATCAGATTTAGACTTGGGGAGACTGCACTTGGGGACCATTTACTCCTTGTGTGACATTGTGGAAATTGCCTATATCTCTGTAAGTCTCTGTTTCCTCACCTGAAAAACGGGGACAAGAATTCCTACCCAGTAGGATTGTAGTGAGGGTTCATATTATGTTTCATGTGTCTGGTACCTGGGATGCACACTGTGATTGGTAGCTGCTATCATTGTTCATGCGAGGGGGTGCTAATATGACAGAATTAAGTCATTTTTGTTCCATGAAAATTTGAAGATAGCAGGAGAAAGAGACAAGAATTTTGTAAAAGAATCCTAGGAGAGTTTTTAAGGAAAGGGACCAATACCCAAAGCTTTGTCTCTGCTGTTTAAATCTATTAAAAACTATTGGGCTGGAAAGGGCAGTGCTGACCTAAGCTCAGACTCAGGGAAGTTCCAAAGGCCCTTTGAAAATGAAACTCCCAGAAAGAACCTGGGCAGTGGACTGGTCCCAAATCCAACCTGGAGAGAGAAGGGCAACAGTAGTCTAGGCCCATCAAGAACCGGACATAGGAACCTATCCTGCCCTGGGCATCTTGCGGTCACACTTCTAGCCTATGGGACTTTCTATGTTAATTCATTTATTTAGTCACTTAACAATTATCATTGAATGTTGAATAATCATAGTTGTACGAGACTATTCAAGAAATTGACAGACATGGCCATATCTTTGTAGGTATTATAGTTTATTGGGGACTTAAATAAGTAAACAACAAGCAAATCACTAAAAATGGTAAATTCTCTAAAGCAGTAAACTAGGTGGGGAGGGGTAGGGGCAGGAATGGGCTACCGTAGATTAGGCAGACTGAGAAAGCCTATGGAAAGAAGTGCTCTTCAAGCCAAGAGGAGGAGACACCAGCTATGCATAGAGGAAACCGAGGAGGAGGAGGCTTTGAGGGCAGTGGGAGAGGTGCGTGAGCCATTTCTTGTGTCTGGAACACTTCCTTGCCTACAACGTCACATGATTGGCTCTTATCTTTCCAATTTCAGATCCAGCGCCATCCCCTCTGAAGGCATTCCTGACCTTGCTAAACTTAACTTCTCCTCTTTTGCTAGTCACTTGCTACCCACCATCCTGATTTATTTCTTCAGAGCTCTAATCATCACAAAAATTTTCTTGTTCAGTTTTGTATTTGCTTATTGTGTGCTTCTTCCCTTTAGAAGGAAAGCTGCATGAGAGCCCTGAGCATTTTGTCCAGTATCTGTGGGGTCTAAATATCTGTTGAATGAATAAAGGAAGAAACTAAGCAAAGATGCTAAGGTAGGAAAAAAGTCTCAGTTCATTCTAGGAAACAAAATTAGGCCTTTGGGTCTTGTCACATCCATGGCCCCCAATGAACCCTGCTTCCTAGTATCCATGCCCTAATGTAGCCCCCTCCCATTATTGACTTTGGGCTTAGCCTTGTGACTTTTTTGTCCAATGGGACATCAACACAACACAAGCACAGGCTTGATAAGTACTTGTTTAGAACACAGATGAGCCATGAGAAAAGCCCTGCCTGGTCTTGTCTCCTCCAAATGCAAATACCACTTGGAGAGGAAAGCCCGGTCATCCCAGAGTCCCAACTGAATTTAGCTCCCTGCCAATCCTCTAATTAAATACAGCTGCATGAGTGAGTGAGTCCAGGCAAAACCAGTAAACCAACCCTCCTATTCCCTTCACCCTTCACTCCCACTCCATAGAATTGTGAGAAATAAAAAATAGTTGTTTTAAGTCACAGAGTTTCTGGAAGTCTGCTACATGCAAAAGAGCTGAAGCAGAGCTGAGACGTAGTAAGTGGGGGAAAGTGGTTTGAGATGAATTTAGAAAAGTAGATGGGAAACAATCACTAGGGTCTCCCATGTGTAAAGTTAATTTATATTAAATACAATGGGAAATTGTTAACAGTCTGAAGGAAGAAATTATTTCTGAAGAGATGAGTTCGGAGATTATCTACTGCTGCTTCCACAAACAGAAAAGGCTCTGAACCAATTGCCAGCCTCAGGCCTTGAAACTGACAACTTCTATTTCTTTTCTCTGGGAACACCAGAAGGCCTTGAAACTGACAACTTCTATTTCTTTTCTCTGGTAACACCAGAAGGCCTTGAAACTGACAACTTCTATTTCTTTTCTCTGCAAACACTAGGAGGCCAGCTTCCGCATTTAAAAAGCTGATTGCCTTGCTGGAGAAATGTGGAGAGGCTCAAAGTCACAGAGCCCCCTGGGGTTTTGACAGGAGACAACACACTACATCTCTCTATGAGAAGATTCCAGTCGGCCATAAGCCCTCCCCCCCATTATCTCTTACTCCTCACTGTAACACTATAGAATCCTTGATAGCATTCTAATTTTAATGGATGAGAAAAATGAAGTTTAGAAGGATTATGCAACTTTGTTCACACTTTCATAGAGATAGAGGCAGTATTTTACTTAATCCCCAAAGCAGACTATTTTCACTATATGAGATGGGATGGGCTCTGGATTGACAGTATAGGAGAGTTTTGGTGGCAGAAAAAGAGGAAGCAAAGAGTTGTGAGAGTTAGGGAGAAGATAAGAAGAAGGAAGGGATACTCTTGGAAAGCAACTCTGTCCTCCTACCACCCTCTTCCCAAACTCGGCCCATGTATTGTGACCTTCAACACTAACTATGATTGCTGAAGAACAATACTTCCTTATTCTAAATTTTTCACACTTAAAATTGCTTCAAATCCCTTTACAAGGAAAAAGAATAATTATAGAAGTATTTCTGTAGTAGTTAATAGCTTAAAGTTTTCTGGAAATAACCTAAATATCAACCAATAGGAGAACAGACAAATACATTGTGACATTGTCATATGATGGAATTTAAACAGAACTATGTGTATCAACACATAAATCTCAAAAACATACTTAAACAAAAAAAAGGTTAAATTGAGAAACAATGCACATAGTATAATACGAATTATACAAAGTTTAAAGCATCATAATAATGCAACATATAATTTATGGATCTGTACTATGCAGTAATCACAAAGAATATACTTGAGAAAAACATATCAATTTCAGGTGATTGTGGTCACCTTTAGGAAGGAAAACAGGGAGAGGGAATGGGAGGTGAAGATTAAAGACTTTAACTGTCTTATTTTCTTAAATAAAGTTCTTATTTTCTTAAATAAAAAAACACACAAAAAACAAATATGGCAGGTAAAATCAAAGGGACTATCTTCAAGATAGATTTTGTGAGATCCACAGGCCAAAGCAAAGTTGTTTAAGGGCTCGGGTAACAAATTGCAACAATTTGGGGGACACTGAGCCCATCAGGTCACAAAACACCACATAGTAACTTGAACACAGGGAGAACTGAAAGAAGTGAAGTGTCAACGTGATACCTCGAAGATTCGTAGTTGGGAAAGAACCCCCGAGTGTACCCTAGTCGGGGAAGTAGCCCTCCCAGAGGCGTTGCCGGCGGCCAAGGTGGTGGGGTGGCACCTCTTTCAAATTGCTTTTGAGGTACGTAAGCCATAACAGAAGGCCAGACGAAAGAACAAGAGCAGACTTGTATCAGAGCATCCGAAACATCTTGAAGGATGCCAAGAATGAACAACGGTGAGGTTTCAACTGGCGTGGAAGTGCAGAGGATTGAGTCCAGCGAGTCAGAGCAAGGGATCAGTGACTTAATTTGTCCTTATAGGTGGGTGGGTGGAGCCTGGGGAAAATCAAGTTACACTTAAAAATAGAAAGTCCTGGAATAGCTAACCCAAAAACAAAAATGAAATCGAACCAAATGCAAATGATGCCATCAGGATCTTTCTTATTTTAATGGATGGAGAGGGTTTGGAAGGAGAAAGACACTACTTGGAAATAGAAGTGAAGCAGAAAGGAAAGCTGGAGAAACGGAAGAGCAATTTTTTAAAGGGTTGTTTTCTGTTTCTCTTTGTCTGTGCAAACCCCCCCAGAGGGTGCTTGCAGTGGTACTTCACGTCTTGTGGGCAACTTAGTGGAGTTGCAGCCAAGCTCATCCCGCCAAGGCCCATGGTAATGTGGGCACAGACGAGCTCTCTGAGCCCTGGCCTCTTTTAGATACCCTGGAACATCCAGATTCTCAGAAAAAAATGAGTTCCAAGATAAACATAGCTGGCTCAAAACCCATTACTGGTATTATATATAATACACCAGTGAGGAGACCAAATTCCTCGGAGGAATGTGGAGAGCATGTGCTGATGTTCCATACAGATTATGTTTCCTGCTTGTAGCATTTGGTTAAGAAGAAGAAATTAAAAAACATAATAAGAGAAAAGGATACAGAAAGAACAGTTTAAGTCCCGTTAAATCTTTGTCAGCTAGTTTTGGGAGACAAATTCCATAGCCCTTCTTTCATAAATCCTTCCAGAAAGATAAAAAAAGATATGGGATTTTGCAATCTTTTATCTTCTTTAACCCTATAATAATTCTGAGGCTTGGGCCCCTGTAATCTGAACCCGTGATTCTCCTGCCGAGCCAAGACTGTCGAGGGAACTGAACTGTTTGGTGATGGCCACTGGCTACTGACCTCTCTGAAGGACAGATGGCACAATTTAGAATTTAGGACTTCCACAAATAGTGAGCTTACAATTAAAGACCATCAATACTCATGAAGACAAGCAGTGGACACCTCAAAGATACTTAAAAAGATAGCAAAGAGAAAAAGTTAAAGAGGTAACATGTGTAAAGCATTTAGCACAATATCCGAAATACAGTGGGAGCTCACTACTAGAAGCTGCATTTGGATTCCACTTCATCCTTTCTTCTCCAAACCAATGCCCTTAGCACCTGTTACCTTAGCAAGTTACCTCTCTGTGCAGAGAGTCCACAGCTTTGTGGTCCAGGTCTTGTGGCAAATGATACATAGAGGTAACTTAGAAGTTTCCTATTGCTGCTGCAACACATATCAAAAATTTATTGGCTTAAATCAAAGCAATGGATGGGATTTTATTCTCTTTACAGTTCTGATGGTCAGAAGACTGAAATGAGTCTTGGGGCTAAAGTCAAAGTGCTGGCAGGGCTGTATTCCTTCTGGAGGCTCTAGTGGCCATCTAGGTCCTTGCCTTTTCTAGCTTCTAGAAACTGCCTGCATTTCTTGGCTTGTGGCCCCTTCTCCATCTTTAAAGCCAGAAGCTTAGCCTCTTCTCTCTCACCGCTCTTCCCTCTTATATGGACTCTTGTGATTAAA
The DNA here is from genome assembly GCF_002007445.2 of Ailuropoda melanoleuca. Lineage (NCBI taxonomy): Eukaryota > Metazoa > Chordata > Mammalia > Carnivora > Ursidae > Ailuropoda > Ailuropoda melanoleuca. The sequence goes on from NC_048226.1 coordinate 55,598,732, forward strand.
GCAGGCCAACCTGGATAATCCAAAATAATCTTCCCATCTCAGGATGCTGAATTTATTATCACTTCTGCAAACTCTCTTTTGCCCTGTAAGATCACAAATTCATGGGTTCCAAGAGTTAGGGCATAGGCATCTTTGGGGGCCATTATTCAGCCCATGATAAGTAGGAGGCAGAGAGCACTTTTCAAAGAGTCATTAAGTAGTGGTGGAGATTGGGGGTGTTGGTAGGTGGGGTACCGAGGAGGAAACTGGCTAAATGGGAATGAATTTCAGCCCTGGGCATAATTGGATTGGCACATTTAAGAAAAAAGTTCAGGGAAATGAGCTTCATCTTGAGCTGAAAAAGATCTAGGCATTTTGCTTTTTAAAATGCAGGAATAACTGTGTGTGTGTGTGCGTGTGTGCGTGTGTGCGTGTGTGCGTGTGTGTGTGTGTGTGTGGTAGGGGCAGAAAGGGAAGTAGAGGTAGTTGAAATAATATGATAAACTAATAGTTTTATTACAACTGTAAAGTGTATTGTTCTTTGAATATTTTTCAATTGACTATGGTTGATACAGCAGAAAGGAGTGGATTTTTCTGTTATTCTATCTGGTGATCTTACTGAATTTTCTAAGTTCTGATTGGTCACCCACTGATTCTATTGGATTTTCTAGGCAGATAACATGTCATATATTACTTTGAATAAAATGTCAATGCTGATGTCAATAATAGACACATGAGACAGAGTGATTAAGAAGAACGAAGAATGTGTGGTTTGGCAAAATGATTACCAATAAAATCATTCATGTGCACTGTTCACCTTTAATTCCCCTGTGGCACAATAGCATGAAGGAGAGTCAGACTGATTTTGATGTGAGTTTTATTTTATAAGAGTTATTAAGTCTATATAGATTTTCTAAGTCGTCACGGTTGGTACTTTGTCACGTGTGTGTTCACTCACAATTAGGAAAAAAAGTAAAGGGAATATTTTTCTTTCTCAAAACTTTTGCTTCAAGTAGTCCCTTGTTGCTTTTACGACTAATGAGAAAAACTCGTTTCTTAATTTGAAAACTAACCTTTGCCCATATTTTTCCAGCCCCTGGAAGAATGCTCTGCACAAATACACAGAACAGTAAATATTTCTGTTCAGGCAGATAGTAGATGCTGTCAAGTGTTCTATCAACTAGACACTTAAGAAATGCAGATTTACATACTTTCAAGTCGTATCTGTGAAAATGTTACTATTTTAACTAAAGATTCATCTCTTCAGTCTTTCTGATAAAGCACCGACAGAGTGACTTGCTAGTACTCTGAACTCTCCCTGCCTTTCAATGAACTCATGATTGTTCTCTTTCTGCCTCCAATATGGCCTTTAGTATTGTCACCATCACCAAGGGGCAGGGTCTCAGCCCACTATTGTCTGTCCACTAAATAATAAGATTCTAGGAATCTTCCACTACCTTTAGCAGATACTCAATCATACTCAATAAATATTTGTGAAGTGTTGGGATGGATAAACAAATGAGTTGAGTTTATTCTTTTATTTCCATGGGACATTTGTGGTACTGTGAACAAGGAATTCAAGCCCACCAGAATAAGTCCCACCTGGAACTGGAATAACAGAAGTTTCAATCAAGTAAGACTGCTCTAATATGCACTAAGCTATGACACATCTCATCTTTGGAAAATGTGCCAGAATCTTAGTACACATTTTCGGGAAGAGATATCATCTGTCTACCTAAGACTTGGTCTAATCTTAGCACCAGAAACTTGAAACCTTCTAACTGGAGAATAAATAAGTTTCAATTTTTAATAGATCATAAACTGTGACACAGAGTATCGAATTAGCCTGAGCATTGGCCACCCTGCAGTGGCAGCCGAGGTGCCGGTGGACAGAGAGCTGCTAGAGAAGGCTGGGAAGGGGTGGGTGCTCAGTTTCTGCTCATGGTACTGGCAACAACGGCTGCTCCTGGGCTTTGAAGGCAACCCTCTGCCCTCCCTCTCTGGCCAGGAGATGGATGAGAAAGGCTCCAACAGCTAAGAGATCAAGGAGGAGATGGGGGTGGGAGGGCAGATGGGGCAGGGGCTTAGGAGGAAGACTGGTCTTGGAGATGCGGCTGAGCTATGTGGAACAGGATGATTAGATCATAATTTACAGACTGATCTATAAAATGGTGGGAATCTCTGAATTGAGTTATTGTATCTGCTTGAGAGACTACATGATATCCGTTATGAGAAAGGACAACTTCTATTATCTGGGGAGTACACTTACTGTCCCTCACTTTGGAGCAACACGAAAACATTACAGGCACATAAATCTAGAATTAGATACCTTCAGCTCCACCATAATGGACGATGAAAGGTGAGATTAAGTGATTCTGAAACTTTGCCTGACCTGATAAACCCCATGACTTAAGAAAGTGTACCCTGCTTGGCTGGACACAGCCTCCCTCATATTATTATGGTAAAAGGAATTTCTCACATTGCAGCCTGGGGAAGACAAATTTGGTCTTCATGCCACAGTGTTCACCCATCCGCACACAGAACTTTTGCTTTAAGATTCTCAGTTGGAAGAATTGGTACATCACTTAATAGACTTTGCAGGTGTGTGTTTTTTTAAATTATTTTTATTTATTTATTTGACAGAGAGAGAGACAGCCAGCGAGAGAGGGAACACAAGCAGGGGGAGTGGGAGAGGAAGAAGCAGGCTCCCAGGAGAACAGGGGGCCTGATGTGGGGCTCGATCCCAGGACCCTGCGATCATGCCCTGGGCCAAAGGCAGACACTTATCGACTGAGCCACCCAGGTGCCCCAAGCAGGTGTTTTATTCTAAATAAATTTATAAGGGTTGATCCACTTTTCACATTTAAAAAGATGTCTCCCCTTTATCTTCAATATAGCCCGGAATTGTTAATTTATTTTTGAGTTCATGGGGAACTACTGTGACCATAATCTCAGAACACACAGATGAAGAAAACACGGATATGGGGAAAGATGACAATCTGATTGTACATCCATGACCCCTCTCCAGTTAAGCCCAGTAGAACCGCCTTGGTCTTTGGAGAGAATTTGCCCCTGCCAGCTTCCAGTGTGGCCCAGGGAAGAACTGAGACTCTGAGTGGCACCTGTTAATCCCCACAGCGGAGAAGCCCACAGTCCCCTTCTTCCCGTGGAATATATAGAGGTCACCTTTTCCCCTTTGCCTCCAAAAGGAGACTTTTTAGACCCTTTGCTCACCAATGGCCACTAGTGTGTGAAAAGATGTCCTCTGTGATCATTGTGTAGGAAAATGAAAATCAAAACAATGGCAGACCACTGTGATAGGGGCCAAAATTCAAAACATAGGTAATACTCTTTAAATACTGAACATGAAGTGTTACAATCATTAGTTTATAGTACTTACTTAAATTATAAATGGACATAGAGTTGAGCCCCCAGATTTCATCTTTAGAACTCCAGGCTACTGAAACATTAATAGGAGTAATTTGAAATACAAGTACAAGGATGCTAATTGAATCAGGGTTTGTACAGGCAGGCATTTTGAAATAACCTTAAGGCAGATGGACAAAATAATGACACTGGGCAATTGTGTTTGTATTATTAAAAGTGTTAAAAAATGAATGGCAGAGCAACAGCATAATATGATCCTGATTTTGTATATAATTTTTTTTTGCATATGCATATGCATTCAGTGAAGAGGAAGGATAAATGCCAATCTCATATCACTTGTTGCCTCGAAGGGAATATGACTGAAGGGAGGAGAGATGAGAGAGACAATGAACTTTTACTTGATTTTTTTGTGTATTGTATATACGAACACATATTATTTTTGTAATAAAATTATTTAAGAATTTTTAAATTAAAAACCTCATATTTAAAAATTCACAAAAGGAACAAGAACTATTTCTGCAGTTTTTATGTGTCCACATCATGTGAATTCAGCGGATGTACTTCCTTTTGAATACTATTTTATCACCTGAAAAAATGGGAAATCTCATCAGATGAACACATGGAAAAGTTATTGTATTTCATGTGATCGACATGACGATTATACTTTTACGTGAGAAAAAAAATGTCTTTGAAAAAACCAAGGTGAAAAAAATCCCACTCAACTCCACGAAATAAGAAGAGAAAATATTCATATTTAGGGATTAGGGGGGAGAAAAAGGAGTCATAGTTCTGCAACACATAAAATCTTTGTCCCATTGTTTCTTTAAGCCACTGTCTCTCAAGGGTTAGCATGCATCACAATCACGCAGAGGATATATTAGAACACAGGTTTCCTGGCCTCACCTTCAGTCTCGGATTCCATAGGTCTGGGGTGGAAGCTGAGAATTTGCATTTTTAAGGAGTCCACAAGTGCTGATGGTGCTGTTCTGAGAATTACGCTTGGAGAAACACTGCTTTAAAAATATCCCTTATATGCTCTTTGTCAGAAATGGCTGAGATTTCCAGAAGCCAGAATAGAAATAAAGGCAAGAGATACCCAAGTGCTATCTGATACTGGAGTGGAAAATAGGTATTACCCACAGTTTAAGAAAAAACAAGACTACCGCTAACACTGCATATGATATTTATGATACTATAAACGCACTGAACAAATCCAAAGAATGTAAGCATAATAGATAATTACTTATATGTCATCAAGTTTCATTTATTCTCTCTTCATTGCTTATAAGAGAATATTAACTGTATAGTTTCCAAATAACACAATAGAAAATAAATAAAAACAGAATATTGGAAGGAAAAAAAGGCAGAATATTTGTAAATTGCACTTGTAATTAAAAAAAACTTCTGTCTTTCATTGTGGTACTTAATTGCTTTAAGCATAGGGAAGTATATTTTCCCATTTCCTCTGCATAAAAGGAATCACAAATGCCTTTTTTATGATTGCATTTCACTGTGACTGAGACAACTGACATGCACAGTGTGCTCTCTTGGGTTTCTCTCTAATTTTTTGAAGACTGACCCTTTGTCTTTCTTAAAATTAAACTGTTTTGAAAAAAAGAAGAACACGTTAAATATAATTTTGTAATATTTTGGGCGGCAGCACCCTATCCCTAATGTATGGCAAGACCTATGCATCCAACCCAAGAAGTTCCAGACTTGTCACCATCATGTCAATCTTACAACTTTCCCAACAAGGTCCTGCCTCCCAGAAATGGAATCAGACTTTCTCCTTGGACCAATACCAAGTCTCCGGACAGAACTTCAACAGGAGGGTTCGGGGTCATGGGTTTTCTCCAAGGAGGCTCAGAAAATGCTTCCCTTGCAGTTGGAATCGGAAATGTGCAGCTCAGTGGCAGACAAGGACACCTACGAACATTTTCAAACAAGTAGCCACTTCCCTTCTCCTCTCATAGCCTTGTCCTCTGATCTTGGGCTCCTCGCCTTGACTTTCTGCCCTGCTGCGATTAAATTGTACATAACCATTGCATGGTCATCTTAGATATTACTTTAAAATAACTTACCTACTTTGTGAAAACTCTTACTCATTTTACAAAAGCAGAGGTCAAGATTGCAGTTTGTTAACAGATTTGTGAAATATCCATTTTATCTTTCAAGGTATTCTCTCTTTTACAGGTTCGCAGATTCCTAATGCTACCACTTGGCTACCCTACTCTGGAGATCACCCCAGATTGCCTATAATACATCTCTTCCAACTTCCAACCCATGTCTAAATTTTTCTAACCTTGATTAGTTAGCCATCTTGAAACAAATTCACGAATTCTGTATTAATGTCAGGAAATGGTTTAATAACTATAATTAACTTCTTCCAGTCACATCTGTGTTTTACATGGTGATTTTAAAGGGAAAAAATACATTTAAACAATGGAATGTCATGAAATAGCATAGGATAACAAAGGAGAGATTTTTCGCCAGAGCAGCTTCCCAGGATCCCTCAGTACAACTTGACATGATGTAAGAGTTGTACTTAATAGGAAACAAATGAACAATGTTCTTTTTAAAAAGTATACTCTTAGCCCCTACCTGAAGGGGAGATGAATGGGCACCTGCAGTACGATGGATCGATCTTTTTTAAAAAATAGATTTTATTTATTTATTTGAGACAGAGAGAGCACAAGCAGTCGGGGAGGAGCAGAGGGAGGGGAAAAGCAGATTCCCTGCCAAGCAGGGAGCCTGACATAGGACTCAGTCCCAGGGCCCCAAGATCATGACCTGAGCTGAAGGCAGATGCTTAACTGACCAAGCCACCAGGGCACCCCATGTGATGGATTGATTTTGATGTCCTCCATTCATCCCAAACTCCTGTAACTCATGTTAGTATATTCCTTACTGTTTGCAAGTTATGTTTGCTTATGATTAAGAAACTGTTAATAGTCTCAGACCTTTATGTAGAGGTCAAGATTACAGATCTATAAGTAGCTCATATATGACCAACTAAGTATGAGTAGCTTTATATAATCAACTAAGTTAAGATCTCTGGGCTTTGGCTACATAGAGGTCAAGATATCCATTTCCTATATAGGGAGAAATCACATGCATTGACCCTTTTGGAATTAGGCTGGGAACTGAAAGGCAAGGGAGTTGAACCAGGTGCCTGTGATGCACCTTCCTTGGGGCTAGATGGTATGTAGAAGGGGTGAAGATTATTCCACAGAATGAGGGATGGTTGTGTGTAAAAATCTGTCACTTGTAAGCCCATTGGGACTCATGTTTCTTGTGGCTCATGTTCATTTATATTTTTTCCCCTTCTCTTTGAAAATCGCTGTCTATCTCAGGTCTGCAGGGAAATAAGTTGGAAGTAAGCTTTGTTCAGACTTCATTCAGATTTCTGGGGAAAAGAATCACAGTGAGAGTGTTATCATAGGAAGAGTGAAAATCAGAGGAACCAAGTCGAAGTCCTCCAGACTTAGAAAGTTTTCTTCCAGGACAAAAACCTCCAAAGTTCTTTAAATTTTTTTTTTAAAAATCGAAGTTTTTTCTATTTTATTTTAATTTTAAAAATAAAGCTGATGGGATCCTTGTGGTCACTTTGGATGATTTTACTGTCGTTAGAGAGTGAAACATCCTAGCTTATTTGTATAAGCATGAAACTGAGAAACCACCTCTCAGTCTATTTGGCGTGGCTTGCTTATAAAAGTACAGATGTTTATTACTTATACAGACTAAATAGAAAGTAACTTCAACTTTCTAAAAACATTAAGTACTATCTCCATAATATGTATAGATACAGTATTTTTTATTTATATCTTAGTTTTTCTTCCGTTTTAGTCAATTTTTTTTTGCCTTTTTCCAGGAATTATTTTACCAAACTGTATGCAAGATGCACAATTTCATAGATCAATGGAACAGAATAGAAAACCTGGAAGTAGACCCACAGCTATATGGTCCACTAATCTTCAACAAAGCAGGGAAGAGTATCCAATGGAAAGAAGAAAGTCTCTTCAACAAATGATGTTGGGAAAATTGGACAGACACATACAGAAAAATGAAACTGGACCATTTTCTTACACCATACACAAAAATAAGTTCAAAGTGGATGAGAGACCTAAACGTGAGAAAGGAAACCATCAAACTCCTAGAGGAGAACACAGGCAAAAACCTCTTTGACCTTGTCTGTAGCAACTTCTTACTAGACATGAAGCCAGAGGCAAGGGAAACAAAAGCAAGAATGAACTATTGGGACTTCATCAAGATATAAATCTTCTGCACTGCAAAGATGACAATCAGCAAAAATAAAAGGCAGCCTAAGGAATGGGAGAAGATATTTGCAAATGACTATCTGATGATAAAGGATTAGTATCCAAAATCTATAAAGAACTTATCAAACTCAACACCCAAAAAACAAATGATCCAGTTAAGAAATGGGCACAAGACATGAATAGACATTTTTCCAAAGAAGACATCCAGATGGCCAACAGGTACATGAAAAGATGTTCAACATCACTCATCATCAGGGAAATAGGAATCAAAACTACAATATCACTTCACACCAGTCAGAATTGCTAAAATCAACAACACAAGAAACAATAGGTGTTGGTGAGGATGCAGAGAAAGGGGAACCCTCTTGCACTGTTGGTGGGAATGCAAACTGGTTCAGCCATTCTGGAAAACGGTATGGAGTTTCCTCAAAAAGTTAAAAATAAAACTACCCTACAATACAGCAATTGCACTACTGAAGGGGTAGCTTGCATCCCTGTTGAAGGGGTACATGCACCCCAATGTTTATAGCATTATCAACAATAGCCAAACTATGGAAAGAGTCCAAATGTCCATTGACTGAAGAGTGGATAAAGAAGATATGCTGTGTGTACTATATATATAGTGTACACACACACACACACACACACACACACACACAATGGAATATTATTCAGCCATCAAAAAGAATGAAATCTTGCTATTTGCAATGATGTGGATGGAGCACGTTTTGTGCATTTTTGTGCATTTTGCTAAGTGAAGCAAGTCAGTTAGGGAAAGACGAATACCATATGATTTCACTCATTTGTGGAATTTAAGAAACAAAATAGATGAACATATGGGAAGGGAGAGAAACTGAGAAGGAAACATACCATAGGAGACTTTTAATGATAGAGAACAAGCTGAAAGTTGATGGAGGGAGGCTAGTCGAGGGTGGGCCAAATGGGTGATGGGTATTAAGGAGGACACTTGTGATGAACACTGGGTGTTATATGTAAGTGATGAATCACTGAATTCTATTCATGAAGCCAATATTGCACTGTATGTTAACTAACTAGAATTTAAATAAAAAATTGAAAAGGAAAAAAATAAAGATGCACAATTCCAAATTGTGTTTTATCAGATCAAAACACAAAAATAGGTTAAGGCATAAATGATATATACAAATAAAAGCCTTTTTATGTTTAAATGGATCTTAGTGGTGTTAATTTATGTTTTCATACTATTTCTAATTTGATGTCATAATTCTATGATTGCTTTTCTGCATCTAACATAAAAGATCTCAACTGAGTGTGATTCCTGCCTGCCTCTTTGTATGGTTTCCAGATATTATGACCTAACTACCATCTTTAGGATTGATTTATAGGCTATGGATCAAACTTGTGTGTAGGTAGAGGGAGTTCAAAAAGATTTAAATCTGCCCGCCTGTTTAGACACAGAACTGGTTAGCTAATTCTATGGCTTAGTCCTAGTAACTGGGGTTCTATCTTGGCCAAGACCTGAACCTATATCACAGTTTGTATAAAGATCGTGCTTTTTTGCCTAAACTTAAGTGTCTGGCTTAATAATGGGCCAGTGTGCCAGGGCATTTAGATCTGTCATTCTTAATTCTTTTTTCGTCTTATACTCCTTTAAGATTATAGTAGAAGACATAGACACACAACACACACACACACTCCAATTTCAGATACCATTTTGATTTTTATGAACCTAAGGCTCACCTAGGAATGGGGTATCTGAATATTGCAGGCTTTAGTGTCACATGTAGTATACCCAAGCTGAGATCAGCCGAGCTGAGGCAGTATATTAGAACACATACCATTAATTCCATCTGGCACTTTAAGCACCAAAATCTTGTCAGCAATAGTCAGGTAGAGTCTACTCAGTACAAATATTTGCCTAAAGCAATACTCAGAAAGATTCCTTGATTTACAACTTTATGAGAAAAATAAAATCATTTACTTGAGCATGAGTGAGCATTAGAGGAGAACAATAAAGACTGTACTATACTGATAAGAACTTAATTGCACTCAGTGAGTTACAGAGCAGCAAAGTTCTGATATATGCATTCAACTCTTCTAGACTAAGGAACTTTGAACTCCTATAATCACAGTGGCTGAAAGAACTGTAGTTTGTAGTCTAAAGATTATTTTTAGCTCAACCATCAAATATTTATTAAACCCTGACGGTGTGTCAGGCCACAAGCTAGGTTTTATTGATAAAAATATGAGCGAGGAGCTCAAAATATAGTATGGAAGAAATATCTGTAAATAAATAATAATAAAGTTACTTCTACTTTCTAGGTGTAGATACCATGCTGAGGCTTTCACATATATTATATCACCAAATCTTCAAAATAATTCTAGAGACAAACTTATTATTACCCTATTTTATAAACAAGGAAACAAAAAGCATAGAGAAATTGAGTAAATCAACCATTTACCATGGTGGAGCTGAAGTTCAGACCTGAACTGAGGCAGACGCTCAAGGAAAGAGGTCCAAGGTCAAGACACTAGGAGTCAGCAGGGGATGAACATACAGCTCCGAATTTACTTTAACTGTTCTGCAGATTAACATTTTGTGTGTGTGACAAACTAGATTACTGATCAGCTTATCACCAAAAATGAAAAAGAGAATGTTCTCCATTGATTTTACTCATATTTTTTCTTTAGTCATTTTCATTTTTATTTTTTAAAGGTAAAGTGTGTGCTCCCTAAAACCCATCTTTATATGACTTTATTTACATTTTAGAACACAAATTTAGATATATACTCAAAGAAGAAACCTTTAAACTTTTTTATCAGAGGTTAACAGGCATAGGTAACAAACATGAAAACTTCAATTTGTAAATAATTAGAATGCATTCATATTAATTACAAGTTCTTTTTTCTTTAAAAATCATATCCAGAATTTTTTCCTCATTACCTCATTCCTCATGCAGCTTTTAATAACTGGCCAACAGGTTTATAGGAGGGACACAGAATCTAGATAATTTGTAAATTCTGTGTTCAGCTTTTACTTTTAGAGGTGATTTATTCTACCTTTTTGTTATTATAACATCTTAAATATGCATTGTTATGGAAAAATATTAAATTTTTTAGTGTTCAGAAAAGCTTCCGAATCAGTCCTGAAGTTAGAGTGACACTAAAGCTAAACATCATTTCTCTATAAGTAAGAAAGCTCCTCAAAAATAGAAGTATTTTCTATAAATCTCAGAGGAAGGAGAGGTGAAAATTGATTATCCTGTCATCATTGTGAAAGCAGCAAAGTCTGCAAACATACAATCAGTCAATCTAGCTCTTAGATTCAGTGCCATGACTCTAGAATTCAGATGAGGCTCTTTTTGATCTCAGAGTTTAATTGGCCATTTGGAACCGTCACTCAAGATCCAGGGCTCTGAAGCTAGAGTCTAAAAATCCTTATTGGTGACGATGACATTTCTCTCAGCAGACAAGTGACTCCACCTGAAATTCAAGTCTGGCTTAAGGCTATGTTTGATGTCCGGTATCATATCATTGCTGGCTTTCACGGACTACCTTGCCTTTTGGGAAATGTAATTATATATTCATATAACACTGAGTTTGCTTCTGACAAAAGAGGGGTGAAAAAAGATGAGCCAAATCCCTTAGAAGGTAAATGATTAAATAAAACGATCTAAGATAAATATTGTGGTAAATTGTCCCTCTTGTATATATAACTTTACGTCGTTACTTTATTCATGTCATGCACCAATACCACGTTCGCGGGTGTTAATTACTAAGAGCCAAGCTCTGTGAGGACTTGTCACCTGTCAGAGGGATGGGTTCCACCATGAACCAGTCATGGTAGCGGGCCATTGACAAAATTCCCAATATCTCATAGATTAGTTTCCTTAACTGTAAAATAGTGGTTATAAATACCAACTGCATAGGATGATTGTAAAGCTTAAATAAGATAATGTCTTAAAGTACCAAGGCAGTACCTAGAATCTAGTAAGTTCTTAATAAACTGCAGTTATTATTACTTAAAAAAAAATGAAAATTTTGTATATTTGTATGCATGACTTTTGAGCTAAACTAGTTTTTCTATCTAAAATGTTTGATTAATAATAGCCCTTTTCCATGAATAATCACAACTCTGAGGCTGGAGTCCATTTAAATGTGAAAGACCTCCTACATTTTGACTTCGTTCATTTGCAAATGTAATGATTCCCGCTCAATTTTTTCTTTACCTTCACCAAATCTTCTTAATTCTAATATACTATATGTAAACAAGATATTATATATTTCCAGTTTAAGTAATTTATAAGAATTGAGTTTTAATTATAATCCTAAAAGATGTGTATTATGCAATAGTCATATTAAATTCTTTTACAGCTCTTTCTATAAGATTTCTTTTAAACTTTTAAGATGTTAGTGACAGAAACAAAACAAAACAAAACAACTTTATGTCCGCCATAGAACTAGTAAACTTTCTCCTTAATGAAAATTGGAACTATGCAACAGGTCATGATTTCCTTTCTGGCCCTGGCTCATCCCACTCTTCCTTAATCCTGATTTCCTAAGTCTATTTTCATAAACTCATGTCCAAATAGTTTAATGTGAGCGATTTTCAAAGTTTTGAAGAATTTTATTGTTACTATCAATTCGATAATATAATATGGGCTTTTAGGGCTTACAGGAAATTTTCAAGGTTTTTTGGACATTTGGGAGAAGTCCTGCTGACTTCCTCCTCCTCTTTCTCATCCCTTTTCTTTTAAAAGCAGCTTCATTGGATATAATTAGCACAGTGTGGTACTGGCACATGAATAGGCAGTTTAGTGAAATCAAATAGAAAATCCAGAAATAGGCCCAAATACATATGCAAATTTAGTATGTAATTAAGGTGACATCTTAAATCACCTAGAGAAAAGATCTATTTTTAAATAAATTTCTGGGAAAAGAGGAAAACTATTTGAAAAAAAAGATATAGTCAGATTAATACCTCATCCTTCACACAAGAAAAAACATCAAATGGATCAAAGATTTAAGAGAAAGAAAGAAGAAAGAAAGAGAGAGAGAGAAAGAGGAAAGAAATGAAAAAAGAAGGAAAGAGAAAGAGGAAAGAAATGAAAAAAGAAAGAAAGAGAGAGAGAAAGAGGAAAGAAATGAAATAAGACATTATCTTTTATTTTTCTTACAGATACTCTACTTTGCTTCATAGGACTCTCCCTTAGAACTGCTTTTGTTAATAATTAAAAATTAATAGATGGACAATAGTTGGGGGATAAAATACAAGAAGTCATTAGCAAAATGTATCACTTCCTTCCACTTTATAACATATTCATATTCAGAATTTTGCAACAATGGATAAAAATTATCTTTTCCTAATACTGTATTTTTGTCTTAACAGAAATATATTTACACAAAGGGGAGCTACAAAGCCTCGCTGTGCTGCCTGATGTGTTGGTAATGGAGGTTTGAATGATACCAATATTTTGGGTTGTCCTTTTTTACCTGGAGTGAAACATTATAAAATCAAGAAGGGTAAGAAAGATACTTTTCTTTTATAAAATGAGAGATAATCAATTATGAAAGTGGAAATGAGAAAGGATATCAGAGATTTCAACAACAGGTACATTCTCAGAAAAATGAATGTTAGAAAAAGCACTGCTGAATGTAAGGATCTGGAAATTGAGTCCCTTAAAACTCTTATGTCCTTATAGTTACTCCTTGAATTGTTTTCATGTACCCCTAAGTGCTGTGTACTCCAGTTTGAAGACATGAAGCCAAAATACAATTTGATTAATTTTTCATGTAAAATTAAAGAAAAACTTACAATAGGAAGGAGAACATAGATTGGAAATATTGCCTCTGCCAGTAAATTATGCAGACTTTGGGCAAGTGACTCTACCTTCTTAGGCCATGATAGCTCATCTTTAATAAAGTTGCAAGTGAGAGCCAAGGTATGACATAGTTATATACATATTTCTGCATGGGCAAATTGTGTTCATTTAAAGAGGCCCGAATGGAATCAAGTCTTTTAAACAGAGGCATTGCCAGCATATGAGGTGAAAAGGTAAAACTGAAAACCTCAGTGGATTTATAAAGAATCGAGAATGAGGATGGGTACATCATTGGAGAGATTATAGACATGCCAGGTGGGCACAGAGCTGTAGATAATATATTACACTCAAGAGCCTTTCAAATATGCACTGTCATCAAAAGCATTTGGGAAACTGAAGGAAAATAATATCTGGCCCAGAGTCGAGACAGTAGACATACGGATATCAATAAAAACAGCAATTTAGGAGGGAAAATGTGAGGACAAATTATTATTTTACTTCTTGTACATATGACCTCTCCCATAGTTTTATCTATGTTTGGCTCATCTCAAGATGATTACTCTGATCATTTTGTGGTATTTTTAGGTCAGTTCATTTTACAGGACCACAGGAATTTATATCTGACCTTTGTTGTCTCTTAAAGCTGAATTAGGAACCAGTAGTATGCCTCTCCAATAGGATTTGAAAGTACCTACCCATCCAGTTCTTTCCTTCTTATCCATCAGGTTTCTTCCCTTTATGAAAATCTGTCATTCGTTCCCTTTTTCTAATACTTTCTTCTTATATAATCTTTATTCAGGAAAAAAGAGAAAGTGCTACATTTCCTCATTTAATTCACTATAATTCTGAAAATAGAACTGTAATAAGGTAATAAATATTCTATCTTTGGATTTATGAATAATAAAATGTATTCTTTAATCAATCAAATAAAAATCAAATTGAGAAATGATTGGGTAAGTCCCAGGAATTAAAATCGTGTGTTTTTTCAAATGGTGAATTCAGTTTTAAAAAAATATGTTATATTTGGAGAAAAATGACTTTATTGTTTTCCAGAAGCTTTTAGATTGCATAGCAGTTCATTTTTATGTTTTTTGTGTTTGGATAAGGAAAATGGAACTTCATTGTAGTCATTGTGGATAGTTGCTAAAATAGTTAAATTATTTGCCTTACCCAAACCAGCTATGCTTTGGCCTTAGTTTCCAAAATATACATCACTCATTAGGTATTTCAGTGACAGGTTACTGAAGATAAACATATTAGTTCAAAGGTTTCGGTCTGTTTGCTCCTTTGAAAATGAAATGCTATTGAAACAATGATTTCAGCCTTACCCCACACTCTTCAAAATACTAATTTGAATTCTAGAACCTAGGCATATACGAAACCTTGTTATTCGAAATGTGATTAGGTTGAAAACTAACACTTCAGTTTATAACTTCTATTCAGGGGATTATAGCAATATAGATTTTTCACGAAAAGGCACCTCTTGGTCACTCTTTTTCCTTTTGTGTCCTTCCTTCCTTCCTTCCTTCCTTCCTTCCTTCCTTCCCATTTTCCTTCATCCTTTTGTCCTTCTGTCCCTCCCTTCCTTTTTAAATTTGTTTCCCAGAGTAGAACTCTACTAATTAGACTTTGATGCTTGGATAAGATCATATTTTCCAAATGTTTCTGAAAATAACACATCCTAATATCAGCTCTTACTCTTTTTGTTAATTCAAATCCTATCTCTTCAGGGATGTACTGTATGGTGACTAACATAATGTAATAAAAAAAATTTAAAAAAATCCTATCTCTTAAGTTCTACCTCAATACTTTACACCACGAGGCCTTACCCATGCCAATTTAACCGCAAAATGGTTCTTTTCCTTCTCTGGAGTTCTTTAATCCTCATAGTCAGAATTGACAGACTACTGTCTTGGGCATTACTACTTTCCTTACAGTAACTTTCCAATTATGCAATGTATATGATTTTTCTCTACTCAGACTTGAAGGCAAGAGTTCTCTTGTTCTAACTCTCTGGTTTCTTCAGAAAATTTTATTTAAGTGTTCACAAACCATTTATTGAGTGGCTTCTAGAAGTCAGGCAATAGGCTGGGCGCTTAATACACAAAAATGAATATACACATTTGTGAAACATAAGTCCTTTCCCCCCCTCAAATTTAGTATATCTCATACTCCAGTGCCTGCTGAATTTTTCTAAGGTATCACTTTCTTGTCCACTCGTCTATTAAGAATTTTTAGATTTTTCTTTGCCTATTAAATTAAGTCCTAATTCCTCAGTCTCATTAATTCTGGATTGATTGATTTGAGCGACCTTAAATATAGGGCAACACAATTGTAGTACTTGTGGGACAAACTTCTACATTTTAGTAGTGAAAGAACTGGAAACTGAAGTTGAATATGCATGTTATGCTCATTTCTCCTGACCCCCAGTACCTGTGAAGCAAGTTAAACAACATTTCTTATTGAAAAGTATGTAGAGAGCAGCTTGAAAATTGAAAGACCAGGAATGTGGGGGAATTCAGTACGGTAAAGTTAATAGCTTAAGTGGCTTTTGGAGATAGTTATAATTCTTGGAGCACTGTTTCAGCAAACTGGAAGGAAGGCAGAAAATCACTTCTTTCTGCTATATTCTGGGAATCCATGTGCTAAATTCTTTATCAATTATCTCTTTTAAACCTCACAACAAGTTTATGGAGTAGGTACTCTTACAACCCTATTTAGTGTATGGTGAAAGCAAGGTTAAACGACTTGCCACGGTCAAACAGAAAGTGGTAGAGTTGAATTCAAAGCCAGGCAATCTGACATGAGAGACTAAATGAATACTTTGTGTAACTAGAGAAGGCTACAAAAGATCTCCCCAACCTGGATAGGACATGGATTGGGTTATAAAGTGTTTATGAGTTTTGGAAACTGATAGGATTTGGAAGCTTCTTCTGATATTTCTCAGTTGTGCTGCTAAAAGGCCCAAAAGAAAAAAATTTAGGTTCTTATACCTGGAAAAGGTCTTAGAAATTATTCAGGAAACTGAGGCACAGAGAGGAATAAGGATTAGCCAAAGTCACCAAACCAGCAGGTTGAAGAGCTAATACTAATGAAATGTTCATTTTTTGGATCCTCTTTCCACTACATTCACCTACTTAAATGTAGTACACTTTAAGTGCCATATGGCACAGGAAAAGAATGTAAAGGAAAAAGTTCTTAGAAAAGAGCAAGATTAGGGCTGGCTCAGCTGGGGAAAGGAAGTGAGTTATGAAATAGCCTTGAAGAACAGGTGGAATATATATTACAAAAGGGGGGAAAATTGAAGGTATTTCCAAGCAAGAGAAAGTTCCTTTTTCTCACTACTCTGTCCAACAGACTTATAATACAATCATTAATATTATCTATAAATTTCCATTTCCATAACCTTGTTTAGTTTCTGTCATTATCTGGAAATCTCTTACTCTTGTTATTAATTCAAATGCTATCTCTTAAGTTCCACCTCAATACTCTACACCATGAGAACTTTCCCAGGCCAATTTAGCCCTAAAATGGTTCTTTTCCTTCTCTGGAATTCCTTAATCCTCATAGTCAGAATTGACAGACTACTGTCTTGGGCATTACCACTTTCCTTACAGTCACTTCCCAATTATGCAATGTGTATGATTCTTCTCTACTCAGACTTGAAGGCAAGAGTTCTCTTGTCTAACTCTCTTGTTTCTTCAGAAATTTTTATTTAAGTGTTCACAAACCATTTATTGAGTGTCTTCTAGAAGTCAGGCAATAGGCTGGGTGCTTAATACACAAAGATGAATAAGCTCCAAGCTGGCCCTCAATGAGGGTACAGAGCAATGGAAGAACGCAAACAAATTCTTAAAATTCAGATATGAAAAACTTATTATGGAGATATGTTCCAGATACAGAAAAAGAAAAAATGAGAATATAGTCAATCCTATTATTTTCTGTAACTCTATCACTCAAGATGTGTTGGGACACAATAAATAAAATAAGCTGGATGGAAATGATTTACATGGTGAATATGACTATGTGTGGCTCCATATCAACTCGACAAAATGTAATTATGGAAGACTTTCTGAATAGTGCTCATAAAATTACAAAATTTGTACTCTAAGTCCTGCCAAAACCAATAATTTTTTTTTCATTTCTCTAGTTTCAGTCCTCTTGAGCCTTTCTGTGGCTGACAAGTTCCCAATCAGTTTTTCAAAGTTCCATTCATTTAAATATAGTTCCATAGTTGCCAAAGGCTGAGAATGAACCCCACCTCACTTCTATCCAGATAATTTAGATCTATTTGCTTTTCCTAGAGAAACCAGATGCAAAAGATTTTTTCCTTCCTTTCCACTAGGGTAGTAAGAAGAGGGTAATGAATCCATTCAGGCATACTTGGACTCAAACTTGAAAGCAGGGGCAAAGTTCTGGGCACACAGTAAATGTTTAGTAAACTTTTGGCCAGTGAATGCCCTTACAGCAAGTGTCCCTTAGAATTCTCTCTCTAGATTACAATTTTTTAAAAGTCTATCAGTTCTCTTACCTCTCTGGTTTGGGAGTGCCAATGGTTGTAAGTTTAAGCTCTAGTCTAACATAGCCTGCAGAACATGCTCAAATGTACTGGCACAAGGATCAGCTTTGTACTCGAGGAAGCTGCCTGCAGAGAGTGTCATAGAGGTTGGAGAAATCAGATTTGTAAAAGGGAAAAGGAAGCTGCCAGCCCTGGAGAGGTTTCAGAACCACCCACAGTTGGCTGCCAATGGCTATATAGGGCATTGTGAGGGTAAGGAGGGACGGAGAAATATCATCTAACTCCACAGAAAGTGTCCATAAATGGCCCATGGAACAGACTCTTTCCTCTACTCTGGGATTGTTGAGGCTCAGGGAAAAGCAAAAAGTCACATCAGATCCCTATATTGTTAGTTGTTAAAGGAACCACCAGCATGGATGCAGTGTATAAATATCATAATTATGGATAAATCATAATGCACAAGACATTGTGAAAAGAAGTCATTTCTGCATTTCTTATAACTTTTCTGCTCTCAATATTTTGATTAATAAACATAGCTGCCAGGGAAATATGTGAATATATTAACTTAATGTGTATACTGAAAGAACATATAGACAAGATTAAGATCTGAGAGAAACACTTGCAAACTTTCTAAATGTTATACGTTGAAATTTTGGGGTAGCTTGGCCCTGAAGGATGAGTTTTGACTACTGATAGTTATGATTCATGTTGTACAGGAAAATATCTAGACATTTACAACAAAACATGAACAATGTCCATGAATTTAAAGGCATTTTTTTCATTAATCCAAGTTTACCACTAGAGGAGAAAACATGCTAGCATATGATAGGAGTGCAATATGAGCTCTGCTGTTGTAAAGACATGCCCTCTTTGCGATGGAAGTACCTACATCTGTTTGGGAGCAGAGGAGGTAGCGCCTGGAAGATAAGTAGGAGACAAATGAAAATAAGGACTCTCATAAATGGCAAAATGGTGAACGCATGAATATGAGAGAGCATGTTGGGTATACCAGGCAGGATACTTTTTTGCAAGCAATAGAAACTGATGCCAGTTAGTTTACGCAGAAAAGTAATGAATTGAAAGGATACTTGCAGAGCTTCCAGAATCCTCAGGAAGTCTAAAGTACTAAGCTCAGAATAGTGGAAAAACCAAAGGAGCCTGGGTGGCTAGAGCTGGCACTGGTGGACCCTGGACACCCCACCAGCAGTCCTGCCATTCCTGGACCTGTCACTGGTCGCCATTACCACTTCCTCTAAGATCACTCACTGCTTCTTGACACTGGACTCCACTGCCAGAGCCACAGCTGAAATGAATTCTGTACTGTCCCCTCTTCTGCCTCTCATTCCAGGGGTAAACTTGCAGGAGGAACATTCATTTGGATGAGCAGAGGTGCTCTAGTTGTAGGGAGCTCAGAGAGAGATGAGCACTCTTCCTCCTTCATCCTTCAGAGTAAGAAGCAGGGCCCCACTTCTCATCAGTCTTGGCATTTCCTCAAATAGGAACATCATCTGGATGCTAATTATTCAGCTATTGTCCTTCCATTCTTTGCTTAGTCGTACAGGGGCTGGGAATCAGCAAACCACATTTCTCCATTGCCAGCTGGACTCCTAATAGATTAAAAGGCTAAGAGAGGGAGAAAGGGCTCTTTCCTCCTCTTTTGCTCCATACTCCTATTGGAGTCACCCCAGAAATGGTTATTAAATCTGATAAGGACAGTTGATTCCAGTCTTGAGTTTTCTCCCACTCTAGGAATCAGCCTCATAACCTCCTGCCTCCTGCCCTGAGATGCCAGCTCCAATCAGCCTGTGTCCCCTCTTTAGAAATCTGGAACTTAGCTTAGTAGGGCTCACTTCTGAGCTACTAAAGCACCGGGAGGGCTGCACCTCCTGCTAAAATATCTAGATTTCAATTCTCGGAACCCTTTCACTAAGTTTCCAGTTACCATGAACCCACCCTCTTCTCTTTGTAGGTGCAGGGCTGGCAGCTGCCTCCTGCAGCTACTATGTCTGTGTTGCTCACTTGTTTCCACCTTTTCAGTTGCCTGGTACCCATTAAACTGATTCCCCGATTCCTCACATTGAATTCTTTCTATTAACAAAACTATCATGGATCTTGTTTTGTTTTGTTTTGTTTTATTTTCTTGCTGCTTTCAAGATTCTGGTTTTTGGATCCTGAATACTCTAGCATCCAGAATGACTAACATCTTTTAGAACACATATGTGTAAGTAATTTGGTATTTCTGGAGCATAAAGTATGAGAGTGAGCGCAGCAAGAGATGAAGTTGGAGACTCAGGGAAGTGTCAGGTGATGGAGAAATTATTTGA
Organism: Ailuropoda melanoleuca; assembly: GCF_002007445.2. Taxonomy (NCBI): domain Eukaryota; kingdom Metazoa; phylum Chordata; class Mammalia; order Carnivora; family Ursidae; genus Ailuropoda; species Ailuropoda melanoleuca. The sequence continues at coordinate 55,619,019 of NC_048226.1, forward strand.
TCTCCAAGAAGTTTGTACTTCATTCTATAGGTAACAGAGGGCTAGCAAACATTTCTAAATAGAGAAGTGGCAATTGGATTTGTTTGCTAGCATAACAACTCTGTTGGTGCATGATGGAATGCATTGGGGAAGGTTAAGTTTGAAGAGAACAGTAAGAGAGTATTGCAGAAGTACTAAAACTATGTGAAATGAAAACATAACTGGTTTGGATGACCAGAAATTCATTCATCAAGAAAGGGAATATTGTAGGAGGAGCAGACTTGAGGGTTAAAATAAGGTGATCAGTTTGGGACATGTCGAGTTTGAGGTGCTTGTGGGAGAACCTGGTGGATGCTTCTGAGAATTGGAGATATAAATTTGTGAGTCTCTAGCTTATAAGTGGGAGTTGAAGTAACTTAGTGGGATGATAGAGAGTAGAAAAAGCCTGCTACCCCTTGGTAGAGCCAGGGTGTGCTGGACTGGAGTGTCGTCCATGCAGGCCAATACTACAGGACTTAAGCTAGGTCTAAGCAGCCTTCCCAAGGCCCTGAGGAGAAAAAAGAGCAAGAGAGAGTTGTAACAGAGACTTTTATGAACCAGCAGAGCCAAGTCACTGGATGAGACCAAAGGGTAGGGGTGGGGGATAAAAATTGGGAAAAAAGTTAAAACCCGGCACTAGAAGCAGCTGGAATAAAGCCAGAACAAGATTGAAAAGTATTCACTGGATTTTGCAATTAGTGGATACTGCTGACCTTAAAGAACACAGATTCAGAGGAGTAGGCGTGCTAAACTCAGCGGGTGGAAGACTGAATGGTAAGAGAGCAAGTTGAGTTAAGGGGTAGACCAATTGCTCCAAGGGGGGAAACTGTGAGGGCAAGAGAGAGTTAGGGCAGGGTAATTGGGAGCTTATAGTTCTGTATGTTGTCAGACATGAGTGAATAAATCCTATTTACCTGCTGAGAAGAAATAGATGAAGAGGAAAATGTTGAAGACATAAAAGGAAAACTGAGAAAAATATGTGGCTAGAGTTGTGGTTCAGAGCTCAGAATAATGTAGTGTACGTGTGTATGTGTGTGTGTGTGTGTGTGAGAGAGAGAGAGAGAGAGAGAGAGAGACAAAGGGAAAGAAGATAAGGATGGAAAAACAGGGCAGGTAATTTCCCCACTAGGAAGTGGCAAGTAGTTGAAAAGTCTCAAGCCTGATAGCCTCATCTCTTAAACTGCAGTCTTGGATGGAGATGAGTAATGGCCAAGGTATGGTGATTGCAACATTGGTGTAAAGAAGAAAGGAAAGGCGAAAGGGAAAGATTTTTATAGAGTGATTAGAGCACAGTTGAGTCATTAAAAAAAAAAAGTCTATCTAGCAAAAAAAAAAGGTCAACCAATCAGGATCTTAAAAGTTCCTATTCTTCTCTTTGAAACAAAGGTTAAGTTAATGAGTATGTAAAGCCCCAGAAGACAAGTAAATTTCATCCTTAAGTTTTATGGGGACACAACATTCTTATCCAAAAGAGTGAGGTAGTCAATATCAGGGCTTGGGAGGAGACCTGCTGTGGAAAGCTCTAGACAAATGTGAATTTTTGCATATCTGTACACTGAGAGAGAGGAATAGAAATGGCTGGCTACTCTGAGAGAGGCCATGAGGGAGTCAGGCCAAAGTCACGAAAATTTTAATTTCCATTTAAGCAGAGAACTCAGGGCAGAGAAGAATAGAGTAAGTAGTAGTTGACAGCACCAGGGTGGGTAAGTGAAATGGGGTTAATGGTAATGAACCCAGCACCAGGGTGGGTAACTGAAATGGGGGTAATGGGTAATGAACCTACCCACTTTTGTTGCAGATGGTACAGATCATATGGTTATCACCCTTCCGGTTCCCTTCTCTGTAGCTGTCCTGTGGTTCTTGTTCTCAGTTTTTCAAATAAGGATCTTGTTGGCTTTAGTCTTAGTATGCTTACAATAATCACAATAACCCTCCAACACTTGAGCTATATGGATGGTCTTTATTCTATACATTCAAAAGAACCTGCTTAAAATGGGTTCCTTACAAAAGGAGAGAACACTGGAGCACCTTTTGTAAGGGAGAGAACACTGGAGCACCTGGGTTGCTCAGTCAGTTGAACATCTGACTCTTGGTTTCAGCACAAGTCATGATCTCATGGGATCATGGGATTGAGGCCATGTGGATTCCATGTTTAGCAGGCAGTCTGCTTGAAGATTCTCTCCCTCTGCCCCTATCCCCACTCATGTGCATGTGCTCTCTATCTAAAATAAATAAATAAATCTTTTTTTTTAAAGGAAAGAACACATTGTGATATTAAAGCAAATGCATAAATTTATCAAGTCATCTCTCCTATCCAGAAAATATGCTCTTTGAGCAGGATTGTATATAATTGTAAATTTGTTTGCCAGGACAGAATCGCTATTCAATAAAAACATTTTCTGCCTCATATCCTCCTTCTTATATGTATTTGTTCCAATGAGAATAGACCTTCTGGATTTTGAACAAAATAATAATTTGTTAAATCAGATCATTTGGGGGTTACCTAGCCCATAAATCTTTATGATGACCTTAATCCATCTCTTTTATAAGCTCAATTATGACTAACTTTATTTCCTTAATGCTAACATAGTGCTAACACATGATTGAAAATTAACTTAACTATTGTCCTCACTTGTATTGTGTAAAATTTCCATATCTTTATTTTGATAATAAACAAACGCTTAGTAGAAAATAAATACAAAAAAAAAGAAGAAGAAGAAAAGAAAAGAAAAGAAAAAAGAAAATAAATACAGTCATGCAACTAAAACATATGGACTTGTCTTCAGCCCTGGCTACTGAAGAATGAGTGGAATACACTCCCCTCTCAAGGAGACTTATAGTCTAGTGGAGGAAATGAAAATGCAAAATAAGTTCAATACAATGTGACAACTGCTAGAAGGTAGATATGTGCAAAATGCTAAGAAGAATGGAGGAGAGAGTAACTCTTAGGTATGGCAGAGAAGGCGAGATAAAGGAGATTGTAATCTACCCTACTATTGCTGAGCTCGGCAAGGGTGTTTTGAGCTGCAAGATGTTAAAAAGTAAGTAGAATTGTTCCTAAATGACAAAGACAGGATAGATGAATGGTGGGGAATGGAAGTGGCCTATAATGACTATGGACTAAATTCAGACTTACTCTAAGCAGTTTGGTATGTGTATCAGTTATCTTCGGTCACACTAAAGCTGTGTAACAAATCATCCCCAATCCAGTGGCTTAAATAACAGCCACTTATTACTTACCATGAATCTATGGGTAGGCTGGGTGGATCTGGCTGCATTCTGCCCACCTGAGCAGGGTTCCCCCTTTTATCTGTGATCAACTGTCTTGTAGCTAGAAGCTAACTGGTCTAAGAGGGCCTCAGCCAGGATGACATGTCTGCACTATGTGGAATCTCATCCTTAACCAAACTTGCCTGGGCTTGTTTTTGTGACAGAAGCAGTGTTAGAGCAAAAGCACATAAGGCCTTTTGAGAACTACACATGGAACCAGCACACCATCCACATTATATAAGGCAATGCAAGTCACCAACCCAGTGCAAATTCAAGGAGTGGGAACATCAGTAGGTGCTACGTAGTCACACAGCAGAGTGTGGAGAGGCAGGAAATGAGGGTCAGTTTTGCTCTCAATCTATGTCACTGTGTAGGAATGGAAGGGTGGTGGGAGATGAGCCTGGGAAGCTTATATAGCCCAGGCCTTGTTAATGAAGATAAGAAATGTGAACTGGAGGGTCAAGTGAGACTTGGAAGGATTAGAGGAGGAGCCGCGATAGGAACACTGTCTCACTTTAGGAAAATATCTCTGGCAGCAATAAAGAGGATGGATTGGAGAGATCAGACCTTTTCCTTGTAAACAAATATCTGAGATGGAACTCTGCATAGTTATCTATTTATTTATATCCCACCTCATTCCAAAGAAGATACGATGCTGCAACTCTTCCATGGTTGCGATCAAAAATATATGTATTTATGCCCTGTCTACTTCCAAAAAGAATTTGAAGCAGCTCTAGTTGAATTCGGCCCAAAGGCCATCTTGGAAGTGTGTCGCTGTCTGTATTAACCGAGCTACCAGTAAGTGAAGCTCCAGAGCCTCTAGCCAAAGAATATTCCTGGAGGTGAAATAAACAGAGGTGAATTTGGCTGCTTGAAAACACACGTAAGCTCTCTATTTAGAACTCTGATTCCATGATGGCTGAAGAGAAAGAAAGGTATGGCAGGCAGTGTGAGTTCAAAAAGAATAGTTACCATTCCAGTCATCTTAGGAAACGCTGCAATAATTTCTGCTTAGCAGATGCAAAAATAGGCCGGTAAAGCTGATAGCCCGCCGGTAGAACGAAGCTGAAACAACCAAAAAGCCTGCAGAGATTAAACAAGTAACTGGCAAAGTCGAAGTGGCTTTACAGCCTGTTGTTAATGTGGAAACTTGAAAAAGTCTATTTTGCATATGAAAGCAAAATAAAATAACAGTGAGGGTGAGGAAAACGAGATTTTCATAGGAGGTTCTTTCTGAAATTCAATTGGTTTTGTTTTTAGTAACCAAAAGGGAAAATTCATTTCCTAAATTCAGTGTTTGTCCATGAGTAAATCCTTTAGTTTCCGGATTAAGAACCTAGATCCTACTGTTTCTGTTCACCATATATACTTTAACTGAAGACACGCTGTGCAGCTGTGTGCTGAGTACTGGGGCTACAGAGATGAGTTAGATATGATCCTTGTTCTTCAGTTGCTCATGGATACACACGGAATAAGAAAAAGAGCCACAGATCTTGTTATGTGCTGGTACCTAAAAACACTGTGAGGCCATAGAAAGGAGGGCAAAAGCCTTGGTTTCTCTGCATTACTGCCCTTTTGTCTCCAGTTCATAGTCTTGGGACAAGAGGCAAAGGAGAACTGTGTTCTTGCTTGCTGTTCACTAACATGTCCAAAGGTTCATCCAGTCATGAACCTCTGTTACCTAGACAACAGGCTACGCTTCTAGCTGGTACTCACATGTAGACTTCTTTCATCCAAAATGTACCCAGAGAGCTTGCAACACTCCATGGTGTGTACAGTTTAGACGTTTGTCCTCTTACTCATAGAGATGATGCTGGCAGCTACCTTACCAGAAGCCCCCCCCCCACCGCGCTGCGAGCAAGCCCAGTGCGTACCCACTATCCCAGAGGATTTATAATCACACCCACTCATAGTGTGGATGATAAATTATATGGTCCCCATATTAATTCTATGACAAATCCTCAGTTAAACCTGAGCAACTGAGCTGGTGTTTTCCAGAAGTGATTCTTTTTTGTGGCTTCCAAGTTATCCGCACTGTCTTGCACAATGCCGTTTTTGGTCAGCGATGTGAACTTTCATGATGTCTGGCTTAGTTTAGGAGTGTTGTTTGTGCTTGTGCAACTAGGTTTTCCTCAGAGCAGAGATGGCTACTCTGTGTGGAGATCATGACCATGGGGGACCCATCATTCCCCTGCAAGGGGAAAGCTGGTCCAGTAACTGTGTGGGCATTGCAACCTTGACAAATGAGACACTCCCTCAGTACACTTTGCACCTGAATGAAAATCCACACACCAATCTTAAAATGTCACCACTATGTTATTTTAATACTTGCATATTTGTTAAATACTTGTCATGCATCCTAAAATATGCTGAAAATAAATATTTCAAAGAGAATTTTAAAAGGCACTAGGACAAAACCTTTTCTGCTGTGTGTGGGGGAGGGAGCATGGGCAGGGATTTTGGCCTCTGTTTTCTTTTTCTGTCACAAATTATGCATCAATTTTTCATGGAAATTAATGGCTCAACAATGAACTATCTTTGGGCACTTTACAAATTGGATGTGACTCAACCATTTTTTTGTCTAGTAAGCTTTTATGGTTGGAATTTCTATAATAATTACTATTTGGTATGAGCCTCGCTTAAGTTCTATTATTGCATGAACTACTGGAAAGACAGCCTCTGGACTTTAGACCAGTTCAATTTGGAGTTTAGCCAGTCTATAACTGTGTGACCCAGAGTAGGGAATATTAAGGTCTAGCTGCTTTGTTGTTGAGAGGACCACAACAGGGTTTTACATCTAGTGAATGCTCCACAAATGCTAATTTCTTTCTCTTTGCACCTTACTAAAGAAAATATCTCTCCCAACCTTTGACTCTACAATTTTATGGATTTTATCTTACCCCCATGAAACTACCTATAATTAAAAAAAAATTCTTTGACTATAAATATCCTCAGATAAAATGAATATCCTTGGAGAAATGACACCAATGTTTTGCTAATGCAAATGAAGATGTGTATATATATTTCTACAGATTTATTTATTTATTTTAGAGAGGCAGGGAGAGTGCATTAGCAGGGGGAGGGGCAGAGGGGGAGAGAGAGAGAGGGAGAGAAACAGACTGCCTGCTGAGCATGGAGCCCAATGCAGGGCTGGATCTCAGGACCTGAGATCATGACCTGAGCAGAAATCAAGAGTCAGATGCTTAACTGACTGAGTCACCCAGGTGCCCCTGAAGATGTCTATCTTAAGGAAATAAAAAACTGGTATGCTACTTTCTATTTGTAATAAAAAGTATTGAATTTAACATTTTTAAAGTAACTTAAACATAGCTTTCTAAAATTAGCTGAAATTATTTTTTTGTAAAAATTTCTAAAACACATAAAAAGATGGGTTGCTCTAGTAATAAAGAATCATGGTCCATATATAAATAATAGAAACTGGTACCTTGTTCTGGAAGAAATACATGGCAGCATGTGAGGAAGATTTAGAAGAGTGAACTTGGAGAGCATGTCCAAAAGGGGACATTCTTTAGAGGACGTATATCTATTATAAGACGCTCATGATAAAAGTCAAATGCTTTTTTAAAATGCCATTTAGAGGAACAAATATCTCTCCTGCTGGGAGGACACACCCTCCATAGTAAGCACATTGGAAAGATATTTGATGAGGGCTGGAGAAGGGACAAGTATGCATGGAGGTGTTGGAGGTGGAAGAGCAGGGCACACAAAAACAGTGGGCTGCTTTCCATGAGATAGGAAGGTAGGGCTCCATGTCAAAGGGAGGCTTTGAAGGAGGACATATGTGATGATATCAATTTGAACAGGGAAACTATGTCACGGAAATATCTTCTAGTTGTTTGTGCACATGTCAATCTTGCAGGGAAGAAAATGAGCACCCATTGAGAAATCATGCTCTCACACTTCTGTACTGTTGGCCTCGCACCTTTTTCTTTTTTTTCCCAAAGTACTCATCACATTTTAAGATGCTATGCAATTCAATTAATTTTGTTTATTATCTATCTCCCCTTGCTATAATCAATGAGGGCAGGTGCATCTGTCTACGTAAAGAACAACATATCAACTATTCCACCTGACATATCAAATGCAATTGTAATAAGCCATGTTTCTTTATGATTTTTACTAATCTAGGTATTTTGCAAAGACTTTGATAATTTCTTAGAGTAGATGCTAAAATTTTAAGGGGATAAATGGAAAATGATCAGCTTCTGTTTTCCAGCAAGGGGAGTGATCTTCAAAATGTAAAAGGTAGAACAAAGAAAAGGATTATGAAGGAATACAATGAACAACAGTATGCCAACCAATTAAATAACCTAGACAAAATGGACACATTCTTAGAAAGAAATAAACTACCAAAACTAAATAGGAAATAGAAAATCTGAATAAACTCAAAACAAGTAAAGAGATTAAATCCCTACTTGGTAAATTTCCAACAAAGAAAAGTTCAGGATCATTTGGCTTCACTGGTGCATTCTACCATTTGAAGAATAATTAACATTAATCTTTTTCAAATTCTTCAAAAAGTGAAATCCTTTTCAAACTCTTCCAAGAACTTCCAAACTCATTCTGTAAGACTGGCATTACCATGATATCAAAGCTGAAAAAACAAATATCAAGAAAACTTCAGACCAAAGTCCCTCATGAATAAAGATGCATATAAAACCAAAATGAGATACTACTTCACACTCACTAGGGCGGCTATAATAATTTTAGAAGAGTGGAGGCAGTGTGGCTCTTCCTCAAAAAGTTAAAGATAGAACAACCATATGACCCAAAAATCCCACTTCTAGGTATATACCCAAGAAAACTGAGAAGAGACTCAAACAGATAGCTATACACCATGTTATTTATTTATTTATAAAAAATCTTTTTTACACCAAACGTGTTTTTTTTTTAAGATTTTATTTATTTGTTAGAGAGAGAGCACGAGTGGGGAGAGGGGCAGAGAGAGAGGGAGAAGCAGACTCCCTGCTGAGCAGGGAACCCAATGTGGGGCTCAATCCCAGGACCCTGGGATCATGACCTGAGCCAAAGGTAGATGCTTAACTGACTGAGCCACTCAGGTGCCCCTAAAAAAAGGTTTTAAACTTCTTGCCTAAATAAGATCAGAGATCATTACAAAACTTAATTTCTATTTTACCAAAGTGGCATCAACTGATGGGCAATAATGGCTAAATGAAATGTCATATAGTCATACAATGAAATATTATTCTGTCATAAAAAGGAATGGAGTACCGACACATGCCACAACATGGATGAACCTGCAAACATCATGTTAAGTGAAAGAATCTGGACACAAAAGTCCACACACCATTGTAAAATTGTACAATTCCATTTATATGAAATGTTCAGAATAAGCATATCCAGAGAAAGCAGATTCATGATTAACAGTGTTGGTAGGGGAGGAGAACCAGAAGTTACTTCTTAATAGGAATGGGGTTTCTTTTGTGCATGATGAGAATGTTCTGGAATTAGATAGTGGTGATGATTCCACATGTTGCAAATGCACTAAAAGCCACTAGATTGTACACTTTAAAATGGTTATGTTGGTGACTTTTATGTTCAGTGAACTTTACCTCAATAAAAAAATCCCAAAAGGCTAATAGGGAAATAGAGTTAGGGATACAACACTCATAAAGTTCTCAGTGACGCATAAAAACAGGTAGGGATATAATTTAAAAAACCAGAAAATAATCCAACAGAATTGGTATTACAGCTTTACACCTGTTAAATGGTTAAGGAATGAATAAATACTATAATACATATGGTACTTCACCTTGAAAAATATCTGAAGTTTGCATGTAGGCGTGGGTGTTTGCAATCTCACTAGGCTTGCCTGCTTTGGCTCCATACCCACTACCATACAGATACCAGAGGAAGTAAACAAAATAATAAGAGACAAAAAATATGAAAAGAGAAGAGAAAAAGGAGGAAAGAAATACAAAACAAACTGAAAGAAAATGGGAATATTAAAGAGAGTTTAGGGCAGGAGCCATGGGTATAGCTTGAGAGTATTTATGTATTGGTGACAGGAGAATCATTTGAAATAAAGAAGAACCTTATAACACCAGATATGGATGGGTGGATGTGGTGGCCCAATATACTTATGAGGTGTGTGCCTGGATACATTTTACATGTCCCTACACATCTCCATTCAGCTGGGTGCAGTTTTCTGCATTCACCTAATGGTTCTAGTGGAACAAATTAAGATTTTCAAAGCATGCATTAAAGCAGAAATGACTACATTATAAAAGCCTTTTTATGTAATTACGAGGTTTTTAAAAATACTTTCCTAAAACTCAGCAAATTCTTAAAGATTAGCTTCAGTGTAGAATCTTAAACTATATTAATAAGCTTTTCATACCCTGTTACATTAAAATTCATGGCCTATCTTGTATTTTGAATAGATTGTTTACCCATGCATGATTTTGTAATATCATCCTTTGGCCACTTGGAAAGTAGTGGTTCATTGAGTTACTAGCAAACCAAATTCAACCACATTTTTTTAAAAAAAGGATTATATTCCATGACTGAGTGGAATTTATCCTAGGAGAAAGGTTGTTTCAACATATGAAAATCAATCAATGTAATACACCATACTAAAAGAATAAAGGATGAAAACATCATGATCATTTCAATAGATGCAGAAAAGCATTTGACAAAATCTGATACCCTTTCATAATAAAATAACATTCAACAAATCAGAAATGGAAGGAAACTTCCACAGCTTGATAGAGGACATCTATAAAAACTCACAGCCAATATTATATTTAATGGTAAAAAAACTGAAAACTTTCCCCCAAATCAGGAAAAGAGCAAATCTGTCTACTCTCACCACTTCAGCATTCAGCATACAACTCTACATTGTACTGGAGATTTAGCTACCATAATTAAGCAAGAAAGGGATCCAAAATGGAAGGAAGGAGTAAAACTATCTGTATTTGTAGAGGACATCATCTTACATATGGAAAATCCTAGGAATATACTAAAGAAAAAAATTATGAGAGCTAATAAACAAGTTCAGCAAGGCTTCAGCATACAATATAATTATGCAAAAATTAGTTATACTTCTATACACTAGCAATGAACAATCTGAACTAAAATTTTAAAAAATGCCATTTGCAGTATTATAAAGAAGAATAAAATTGTTACAAAGAAAATCAATAAAAGGAGTTCAAGATTTGTACTCTGATAACTACAAAACATCATTGAAAGAAATTAAAGACTTAACAAATGGAAAGACATTCTATGTTCATGGATTGAAAGACTTGATATTGTTAATTTAAGAAGGCAATACTCCCCAAACTGATCTACATAGTCAATGCAATTTCAGTCGCCTTTTTTTTTTCAGAAATGGACAAGCTGATTCAAAAATTCAGATAGAAATGAAAGAGACCACGATAGCCTAAACAACCTTAAAAAAGAGCAAAGATGGAGGATTCACCCTGACCAAATTTCAGAACTTACTACAAAGCTATAATATTCAAAGCTATGTAATAGTGGTATAAGGATATTATAGAGCACAGGAAGAGAATTGAAATTGCAGGAATAAACCTCACATTTGCAGTCAATTGATTTTCAACAAGGTTTCCAAGAATATCCAATGCAGAAAAGAATAGCCCTTTTAACAAATCGTGCTGGTTCTATTAGCTATCCATATGTAAAAGAATGAAGTTGGAACCCTACTTCACACCATCCACAAAAGTTAAATCCAAATGGGTAAAAGATTTAAATTTAAGGGCAAAACTGTAAAACTCTTAGAAGAAAATATAGGCATAAGCCTTTGTAATCTTGGATTAGGCAACGGTTTCTTACATGTGACACCAAAAACATAAGAACAACAAAAATAAATAAATAGAGAAATAAATAAATAAATAAATAAATATTCATCAAGTGTAAAAATTTTGTGCTTCAAAAGAAACTATCAAAAAGGTTAAAAGACAATTCACAGAACAGAAGAAAATATTTGCAAATCATACATGTGATAAAGGACTAATATCCAGAATAGTAAAGACCTCTTGTGACTCAACAATAAGAACACAAATAATGCAATTGAAAAATGGGCAAATACTTTGGATAGTCATTCTTCAAAGAAGATATATAAATGGCTAGTAAGCACATGAAAAGATGCTCAACAGCATTAGTTGTTACTGCAATGCAAATCAAAATCACAATGAGATACCACTACACACCCATAAAAGGACTGTAATCAAAAAATTGAAAAATAACAAGTGTTGGCTAAAATGTGGAGAAATTAGAACCTTCTTCCACTCTTGTTGAGAATGTAAAATGGTGCAACCGCCTTTGAAAACAACTCTTCAAAAGATTAAAGAGAGTAACCCTGTGACCCATCAATTCTACTCATACGTATTCATCCAAGAGAAATGGAAACATATGTCCATACAAAAACTTGTATGCAAATGCTCATAGCAGCATTATTTATAACAGCCCAAAAGTGGAAGCAACTTAAATGTCTGTCAACTGATAAGTGGATAAATAATACATGGTACATCTATAAAATATCATTTGGTACCAAAAACAAATGAAGTAATGACACATGCTACAACCTGGATGAGCGTTGAAAAGATTATGCTAAGTAAAAGAATATAATCACAGAAGACAAACTATTAAATGATTCTATTTATGCAAAATGTTCAGAATAGGAAAATCTGTAGAAATAAAGAGTAGATTAATGGTTGTCTAGAGTTAAATGTTTAAGAGGAAATGGGGAGTGACTGCTAATTGGTACAGGATTTCTTTTCTGATGATGAAAATGTTCTGAAATTAGATTCTGGGGTTTGCACAACTCTGCAAATATACTAAAAGCCACCAGATTGCACACTTTAAAAGGGTGGATTTTATAATATATAAGTCATATCTCAATAAACAATAAAGACTATAGTGATGTTTGGAATCAGCACTGGATCATTTAAGAAGAAATAGTAGTTTACTAATCTCATTTATTACCATGTTTTCATAGGTGGACTAGACAAATAGATCAGAGGAATAATATAGACATAAACAATGTACCTCTATTTAAATAAGTAATTTGAGTCAATCATTGTTCATTTATTTATTCAGTACTTTACTAAGAAAGTGCCTGAGGTATGCTGGCTATTTGAGACCCATTGATCAGTATGACACAATTCATTGTGGAAGCAGCCTATTCCAAAAAAAAATTTTTTTTGTAAATTAGGGAAGAGAAGCTCAAAGAGGTTAAATAACTGGCCCATGGCCCAACATCACACAGGTAGTGAGTAACAAAGCAAGGATTTGAACCCAGCTATATTGTTCCATTATATCACACTTCCCAACAGCAGAATGCGAATAGTTAACACTGTAATTAGGGAGATTCACAAAGTGTTGGATTAACTGTATGCAAAGAATATTAATCCATAGACTGATCTCAACCTGAAGGAACATTCCCAGGGGGTCAAGGGTTCTTTCCATGGCCAAATTCTGTGTGATAGCCTTATCAACAACATGAATGGAGACACAAAAGGCAAGCTGACCACAATTGCCTTTGACACAAAGCTGCAAGTGATAGTTGATGTGCTCAAAGAAAGAACCAGGATTCAAAAAGATTTCATCAGACTGGAACCATGGGCTGGTATTAATATGGGATGCAGGGAGAACTGGCTTAACAGGAATTCACATGAAAAAGATTTGGATATTTAATTGAGAGCAAGCCCAATATGATCCAAAGGTGTGAGCCAAAAAAGCTAAGGCATTCTTATCCCGCATTAAAAGAAATGTAGTGTCCAGGAAAAGAAATAGAATTGTACTTCTGGTCACTGCTCTTGTCAGACAAATTCTGAAGTATTTTGCTCAGCTGCTGTTAAGAAGAGTATTGGCAAAGTGGAGTATGTTCAGAAGGGAGAGATCAGGAGAGTGACACTGGGTCATATGAAGAACTGGAGATGTTTAGCTTAATCTGAAGACTTGGACAGTGCAGTGGAGGTGAGAGAAGAAAAGTGAAATAGTTATTTTCAAAGACTTGAAGGGATGTCTTTGGGCTGATGGTTTAATCTAATTCTGCTTACTCTAACAAACAGAATTAGGACTCAATGAGACAAGAAAATTGCATAAACTATTTGCAAATAATTGGATTGAGGAAAATAGAATAATATACTTTGTAATTTAGTGAGCAGTTGCTCATGGGACTCATTCAAGAAGAGTCTGGATGACCACTTGTAAACTGGAGATTCTTGGAGTTTCACTGAAGTTTGGACTCCAGGACTCACAAGATCCATTTGAACTCAAAAAGCCAATAATATGTGATAAGAAGGCCACTATCGTAAATATTCTACATGCACTATCATATTTAGCCCTAACAAGATCTTAATGAAATATTATTCCCATTTATCACCAAGGAAACTGGGGCTTTAGGTGAAGTGTTTTCCCCAAAGATAAACGGCTTGTAGTACAAGAGCTTGCGCTCAAACTAAGAGTGCGGTGATTTCAGAGCCTCAGATCTTAAATGCTCTCCCCAAATCTCTTAATCTCTGTTATTTAATGAGTTATAATTGATTGTGATTATGAGATAGTTTGGTCCAAATTCTTTTTGTTCAGAATGACTACGTATTGAAGGGTGTTTTATCGTTAGACATCTGAATAATTCAAGGTCAACAGGAACTCTTACCTTGTGGAGAGTAAATGCCTGTCCAGTGGAATTTCAGGATTGACACGTTCAATGTTTAAAAAAGCAAACAGCTTAGCTCATATTTTCATTCTTGGATTATTTTAAATGACGCAGTGCCAGAGTACACAAAAGCAGATAGCTTGGTTTCAGATTTTCATTCCTGAATTGGTACTCCAATATGCATGCCATGCTGGCGGATGCCTACCAAAGAATGGAAGGAGTAAGGGATGGAAATTACCGTATTTACTCTTGTGTTAGGCAGACGACTTTCCTGCAGCTTGCACAATAGGTGCTCTCTAACATGCCGTTTGGAAAAACATTTGTTTAACCTCAACTTGTAGGTCCCACCACAAAGTTTAAGTCTTTAGAAGAGAGAAATGTCAGTAGTGGTTTGCTTCAATAAATTATTGTCTAGTTCAGAGTAACTGGGATAGTCAAATCAGAAAAAAATTCATTCATTCATTTTTTTAAAAAAAATTTTATTTATTTATTTGGGAGAGAGGGCACGCACAGTGGGAGAGTGGCAGAAGGTGAGGGAGAAGCAGACTCTCCACTGAGTAGGGACCCCGATGCAGGGCTTTATCCCAGGACCCTGGGATCACAACCTGAGCCGAAGGCAAATGCTTAACAGCTTAACCGACTGAGCCACCCAGGTGCCCCATTCATTCATTCATCATTCATTTTAGGAAACAGATAAATGAAATTATTACAGATTTTGATCAGTAGAAGAAAGAATATACATCTGGTGCTCTCATAAAAATTAAGGGGAATCTACTTAGATGGGGCTGGCCCAAGAAAGGGCACTCCGAATTGGTGAACTTTCTGCTGAAGCCTGAATGGTGGGAAAGAGCCCAGGGGAAGAGTACTCTCCATAGAAGACACAGAAGCTGAAAGGCCCTGTGGCTGGAAGAAGTTTAGCATATTACAGGCACACACAGAAGAGAGTAGTTCAGATGAGAGATGCCTGTGGTTTAGACTGAGATGATAGCAGTGAAAATGGAGACAAGTGGATAAACTGGAGGCATATTTTGGAAGTTGAAATCAACCCCAGAATGCACTCTATATGTAAATGCAACAATATCCTCGGTGCATTACACACACACACACACACACACACACACACACACACACACACAGAGCTCTAGTTCTATATAATCTCCAGAAATCTTCAACATGTTTCAGTCTTGTATCAAATAGTTTTGAATAGAAGCAGTTCCTTTTTCTTAATGGGCACGACAGGCAATTCACTTTTTTTAAAAAATATTTTATTTATTTATTTGACAGAGAGGGAGACAGGCAGCGAGAGCGGGAACACTTTCTATTAAAAACTCCCTCTCTCTCCTTCCTCCCTCCCTTTTTCCCTCTTCACTTTCTATTAAAAACTCCCTCTCTCTCTCCTTCCTCCCTCCCTTTTTCCCTCTTAATCCTTCCTTCTTGCCTGTCTTCCTTCAATGGTATTTATTACATGGCTACTTGATGTTAAGCACTGAGTTTGGTATCGGGCCTATGGTTATAAACCCAATATATATGTAAGACAGTCCTGGTTTCCGCCTTCGTGAAGTTTTGTTTAATTGGAAGCTAATTAACTCAGGACAAAATTTTATCTATTTTGTGTTTCTATGTTTTTTAAGTTAGTTATTGAATGCTTATTAACACCAGCCAGTATTCCTAAGTACTCTACACGTGTAATCTTAATTAATCTGTAAAACAAACACTTTCCCATTCTGCTCATTCTGTGAACGAGGAAGGCGACGCTCAGGGAAGCTACTGGCTCCAAGTATGTGGTGGAGCTGCAGTGTGCGCCCAGGTCTCTGGAACTCTCAGCTCCAGCTCTTAACTGCAATGCTTTGTGGTATCTTTAATTCTATTTTAAAGCTAATTAACCAGATACATAAATAAAAGCAATCAAATGAACAAACAAACAAAACCATGAATTAGCTGTTTCTTGCTACAGCCATGCTTGCGGTCTTCCCTTAGTTGGCAGCAGACTGGAGAACTACCAGCTCCCTCTCTCAGGCTCCTCTGGGCTACTCGCATTTTTTAGATATTTTTAAAGATAAGTCGTAAAACGGAGGTCGCCAGGGCCAAGATCATGGGTCTATTAGGTACCCCAAATCTCTAACTGATGACCACTCCTTATCTCCTACTATAGAGGAAAGCAGTCACTGTTCTCTGTATTTTCATTGTCTTATTTTAATGGTGGTCATGTAGAATTACAGAACGGAGTTTTGTGTCTTATTTCTTCCTCCATGTGCAGCCATACACATTTCACTAATGGTATTAAGAGCGTGATTTGAGATTTGTAGATTCAGCACTTGAAGAAAATGTTTTACTAGCACCGTAACAATGCCAGTTCGCATTCCCGCTTGCTTCCTACATCTATTTCCACTTCTTGTCAATGATCTGCAAAGGCAAATCTGGTCGCATCCCTCATCAGCATCACACTCTCCAACAACTTGCCGCAGCACCAAAAGGAAAAGATCCACTCTTCACCGTGTCCTCCATGGCCTGGCCTCTACCATCCTTCGTCACTCCATTTTGCAACATCCTTTCCTGGGATTACTACCCTCCCGCTATGGTGTTCTTGGAGTTCCCGCCACCTGACGTGCTCTTTCTTGAATTCTTGCAACGGTTAATGCCTTTCCATGCTCTAGTTCTATAATTTCACCTCCTCAGGAAGCTCTTCTATAATTATCGTATCTACAGAAGATGCCTCTTCTCCAGTCTCTCCAGCGGATTATTCCCTAGAAGCCACGTGGTTATTGTCTTCTGGCATTTTGTCAGTACCACCAACTAGATTGTAAATTCAATGAGGAGCACTCTCTCTCTCTTCTTCCTTACTATGTCTCCCGTGCCTAGACCACGTAGAAGGCATTGAATATCTGTGTTGAATGCGTGAATAAGTGATATTTTTTCAATTACGTTCTTTTGATATATTTGAAAAACCTATTGGATTTTGATAAAATATTATTGCATTTGGAATGTATTTGATTTGGTATGTCAGCTATACTAAAAGGAACTTCAGAAATAATAGTTACTATGATTAGTCACCTGTATCACAGGCTGGAGAAAGTGTTGGACCAGTCACTGAACAAAATAAATACACTTCTGCAATGCAATGACTTAAAAATTATGGTGTGGAATGTAGCAACCTCAGAGTTTCTGTCTGGTGGTTGGCAAAGAAACCATTTCTGAGAAAGAAGATTTATGCTAAGGTTTGTGACATGTCACTTATTTATAATTGTAGTAAAATCTACATTGAAAATATATGCTGAAGTCAAAGTATATTAAACTTATGAAATATATTATTATAATTTGTATTTTCCATGTAGTTCTACACTTATACTTAAGTAACTTTTATTACTCTATCTTTGTTAAAAGAACAATAAAATTCTTTACAGGGCAAGTAATAATGAACAACTCTTTCTAGTTTACCACTGCCAAAGAGAGATATTATTTACTTAAATAATATACCTTTTAAAAGTCAACATGGATTTTAGTAACACAATATTGCAACAATGTGAAAGGGTGAAGAAATGGGTTTTTCCTGATTCAGAACTGAGGAATTCATTTTTTTTAAGTTCAGTTTTGAGCTCATGCCATTGTTTAATTATGGCAAGGGGAGCGCTTGTATGAAATCAGACATGCTAGGCTGCCATTTGTTTCTCTCATCACCCTGTCCCAGACTAGGCAGTGCTGCTGGTTGCAATCTGAGTACCGAGCCCCAGGCAACAATGCCCATTACTCATCCTCTCAATCAAATATCAATGTGGGAAGTTTGTGACTTAGGCCAAAGATGAAAAGATCTGACCAGCTGTTCATCTCAGGCTCAGTTCTGATCCCTGTGTGAAAAAAGAATACCTTAGAAAAGTAATTGTGAGTCTGAATACAATGGTTGCCAAACAAAGACTCTAGCTCTGTTTATTTTGGAAGAGCCATGTGCATCAATCTGGCTGTGAGCAAGGAATTCATGTGTGTGCTTCTGCCCAAGAGGGACAGCAAGATTCATCCATCTCATTTGAATGGAGGTTTCTCTGCTTGAATCGTCTGTCTTCTCTACCCCTTTGTTGGTATTTTCTGAAAAGAAGAACGTCTTTAAGGTCAATAATAAATGATTACTAACTGTGAAACTGAAAACCAAAAATCTGGTCAGAATGGTCACCCTTGAGGATTCAAGCTCTGGTAGTACAGAAGGATAAACTGTCCTAAGAGTTAATGTCAGTAGAACATCGGAGTTTAATGAGGGATTAACTGCAGAGGTGGCAGGAGAGATCATCTCCAAGCAGGAGCAGGACACTCTTCATCTCTGATGGTATTATTCTCCATCCAACCCATTGTTTTCCCACTGGTTTTTGTCTCTCCTTCTTATGTATCAAGTCTAGATGGAAACTTTCTTGGCCCTGAAGTGTGGATATGTTTTCTAATTTTTCCATGTTGTTGACATTCATAAATATTAATCAGCAATAATTAGGTTCTCTTTCTGAGGAGTGAGACATGAAATGCCTTCATTGCCCTGAAAAAGAAACTCTGGCCCTTCCATACATTGAAGTTCAATTCTACATTTCATACAAATACTTTTTATTCATTTATATTCCTTTTTCAATAAGATATTCTGAAAAATTAAAATTATGAAGACTAGTTCTGGTTTCTGTTAAGTAATATTTTGTTTCAAGGTTAATATATATGGGATCTTATAAAAGAAATTATTTTACTGATATAAATAAAAAATATAGGGGTGCCTAAGTGGCTCAGTTCATTAAGCATCTGCCTTCGGCTCAGGTCATGGTCCCAGGGTCCTGGAATCGAGCCCCACATCAGACTCCTCTGCCCCTCCCCCTGCACATGTTCTCTCTCTCTCTTTCAAATAAATAAATTAAAAGTAAGGAAAGAAAGAAAGAAAGAAAATAAATTCCTTAAAGTCTTTTTAATTCACATGATACTTCTGATGTATGAAGAAAAACACATTTTACTGCAGCTAATTCTGATAGGAAACTATAATTCCAAAAGTTTCAATTCTAGTTACACACTCGATTGGCTCAGAATAAAGAAAAATATTTATTCTACCATGGAACAAAATGCATTTGTTTTAGACATCAATACTTATATTGATCCTTTTCAACACTTTTTGGTCTATGAGATTTTATATGATCAGCGATTCATATTGCATTATGCTTTTCAAGGTCACAGAGAGAGACTATTATACTTTTTTCTTGGGGAGATGTTGAGCTTGCATTTCAGAGAAGATATATTAAAATTGTCATAAACATACCTCTACTAAAACAAGGTAGCTAGCTGATGTACCAGAGCACACCAAAGCAACAGCTCAGGGCAGCTTTTCACTTTCCAGGTGGAATTTCCCCCTTCCTAATTTTCTGCTTCATACCAATGAGTATGTATTATAATCACCTTGAGGAGTGTGTGGCTTACCTTATTGTGTTCCACAGGTGCGTTTTTCTCTACAGTAATTATTGTCAACTAAGAAAGTTTCTGTTTTTGAGAAAATTTACATCAAAATTTCATACTAGTTTTATTTAAATACCAGAGACCAAACTATATGCAGGGATTTCAGTTGACTGTAACTGTTAAGATAAATTAATATTATATCATAGCAAATAATTATTTTCCCCCAAACATCACAAATCAAGAGGACGTATCAGAGTGTGTAAACAGAGTAACAATATTATAAAGCTATATTTAAACAGAAATTACAACTCTTTTACAATGACAAGATATTCTTTGTCATTAGAGGCAAAATGAGAAGTGTTCAAATAAGTTTTTCTAAAGACAACAGACAAGAATTAATCACATCTTAGTCTTAGGGTAGAGGCATGCTGAGACACTATTAATAAGATTTTTAAAAATAGTGTGTGATGGTTTAATTGAAAGCATTTTTTTTTCTTAGTGGAACATAAAATAATAGTTCATCCTAGGGTCAATAGTATCTACATCAGAGGAATGGAGATATTAAGTAGCTTTTTTTTTACAGACGGAAATTTACTTTTAAAATACCAAAAATTGGAACTACAGAGAGATACAGAGAGGTACAAGGATAACTTTTAACTATAAGATGAATAAAGTCCGAGGATCCACTGTATAACATGGTGCTACAGTTGATAATACTATATTGAATAATTGAAATTTAGTAAAGGAGTAGACTTAAATGTTCTCTTACACACACAAAAGGTAAATAGATGGGGTGATAGACATGCTAATTCACTAGATGGGAGGAATCCTGTGTTATACCGTATATGTATATCAAATCATCATGATGTACACTTTATTTTTTTAAAGACTTTATTTGAGAGAGAAAGAGAGAGAGAAGGAGCAGGGGGAAGGGCAGAGGGAGAGGGAGAAACAGACTCCCGCTGAGCAGTGGGGCTCAATCCCAAGACTCTGGGAATAGGACCTGAGCTGAAGGCAGATGCTTAACTGACTGAGCCACCCAGGCGCCCCATGTTGTACACTTTAGCTTACAATTTCGTTTGTTAATTATACAGCAATTATAGCTGAAAAAATACTGAAAATCGTGCAATTATGTCAACATAAAATATTTTAAGAGTAGATTATTTAAATTTCATTATTTATTTGGAATAAATATAATAAAATAGTTGTGTGGTGTATGCTGTTAATGCAAAGATTCCTATTAGTCTTGATTACTTAATTTTGGAAAAATAAATACTTAGTGACATTAAACATTCAAACAATTGATGCAGATGTTTTTTGGCTCTGTTATTCAGAAATTTGATGAAAAGCAATCTATCTCCAATGTCTTTACGATGCCATGATTTTAGGTTTATCAAGCTTGTGCCTTACATTTCTTTAAATGATGCTTTGAATTTCTTCTTGCGTGAAACACCATAGGCTTTTACTTTTTAAAATATTTTATTTATTTATTTATTTGAGAGAGAAAGAGAGAACTTGTGAAAGAGTGAATGGAGGGAGGGACAGAGAGGAGGGAGTGGGAAAGGGAGATAATCCCAAACCGACTCCCCATTGAGTGGGGGCGCTGAGGCAGGGCTCAATCTCACCACCCTGAGATCCTGACCTGAGCTGAAACCAGGAGTCGGTTGCTTAACTGACTGAGCCACCCAGATGCCCCCAAAGCTCCACAGTGCTTAAACATTTATTCAATTAAATTTGTAAAGTAAGAATAATGATAAATATGAGATGTTAGTTTCAAATGCTTGCACATCTATTACTTTGTTTGCTGCTAATAGCCCAGTAAAGTGTCTAGGGCAGTTATCATTCTGAGAGGTTATCTGACCAGCCCAGGGGAACCCTACCATATAAGAAGAGCCAGAAGAGGAATTGGGTTTTTCTAGCTCTTATAGAGGTGAGGCCGATGTTTGATTTTTTCCAGGGAAGCAAATATAATTTACATAACACTGGAAAAAATACCCTGAACCTCCCCCTGAAAAAATTAAAATAACACATACAACCCCCCCCCAATACAACTCTAACAGTGGTGTGACCTTGAATTGGAGGGTGGATAAATTTGGAAAGAAAGGCTAGGATAGAGCTAAAAAGGGGGGAGGATAGACTTCTGAAGACCCTGAATGTCATTTAGAGTAGTCTGAATTTCATTTTTAGAAACTTGTTTATCAAAAAAATACTAAAGATACAAATCAAAACCACAATGAGATACCACCTCACACTGGTCAGAATGGCTAAAACTAAGAAGTCAGGAAGCAACAGAGGTTGGTGAGGATTGAGAGAAAGGGGAACCCCCTTCACTGTTGGTGGGAATGCAAGCTGGTGCAGCCACTCTGGGAAATAGTGTGGAGGTTCCTCAAAAAGGTGAAAATAGAGCTACCCTATGACCCAGCAATTGCACTACTAGGTATTTACCCCAAAGATACAAACGTAGTGATCCAAAGGGGCACCTGCACCCCCAATGTTTACAGCAGCAATGTCCACAATAGCAAAACTATGGAACGAGCCCAGATGTCCATCCACAGATGAATAGATAAAGAAGATGTGGTATGTATACACACACACACACACACACACACACACAATGGAATATTACTAAGCCATCAAAAAATGAAATCTTGCCATTTGCAACAATGTGGATGGAACTAGAGGGTATTATACTAAGCAAAAAAGTCGGTCAGAGAAAGACAATTATCATATGATTTCACTCACATGTGGAATTTAAGAAACAAAACAGAGGTCATAGGGGAAGGGAGGGAAAAATAAAATAAGACAAAATCAGAGAGGGAGACAAACCATAAGAAACTCTTAATTATAGGGGACAAACTGAGGGTTGCTGGAGGGGAGGGGCGTGGGGGGATGGGATAACTGGGTGATGGACATTAAGGAGGGCAGGGGATGTAAGGAGCCCTGGGTGTTATATAAGATTGATGAATCACTGACCTCTACCTCTGAAACCAATAATACATTATATGTTAATTAATTGAATTTAAATAAAAAAAATAAATGAAAAGAATTCATGTTTAAAAAAGAAAAAGCATGTAAATTTTATTCTAATGCATATATATATAAGTATATATAATAAACAGCATCTAAAAATGTAAAAAAACCCCAAAGAAGTGGTAAGCCTTATAGGAATTATATTCTTTTTAGTTCTTGTCACAGTATTTAGAGTTCAGTTAATTTTGTTATATTAGATTAATACATTTTGTACATAATTGGTCACATATGGTTAAGAAGGTTTACTCTGACTCCCACCCTTGGAAGGGTCGGCTGGGCATTAGACTGAGCAGCTCAAAGTAGTTTAAGGAGAAGGTGAGTGCTGTGGGTATCAACTTTATCTTACACAAGTTCATCCAGATGATGTCTGTGGCTTAGCACCTGTGCTCTGCATTGTGCACAGAAAGCAGTGTTTATGACCAACAAGAAACAACAGTTAGAGTAGATGCTTGCCCAAAGAGAAATTGGACAAATGAAAAAGGCCAGAGAAGGGTACTAACTTTGCTGAGTACAAAATACACTGGCCTACACTGTAATAAGTACTTTACTATATTATCTTATTTAAGCCTCATAAGACTCCTGTAAGGCAGGCCTTATTCTCTCTGCTTCACAGATGAGCTGCGTGAGGCCAAAGAAAAATTTAGGCAAGTGGCCACCTAAATGCTATGAAATGGCAAAACAAAATACAATTCTACTCGTTAATTTTGCAAGCAAGTACTATCATTAAGTTATTGAAAACTAGATCTAACAATCTAAATTTGATCCTAAAAAAGATACCATAAAGTTTAATGAGTTTTCCTCTGCTTAAGATGTTATTATTGAATTTTAAAAGAAAAATATGAATTTAAAAGAAAATAGTTTAAATTTAAAACTCTGATGCCTCTCAAAGTAACTATCTCAGATTGATTCATTTTAGTAAGGGACACCAGTTGGGACAAGGCCTCATACAAACTTGCCATGAACAAGTTCAAATTTTAGGATTCGATCCAAGAGGTTCAGTTGTTACTGGTGACAAAGTCGGGGACTAGGTCTATCATGTTCCTCTGTAATGTGGTGACTCAAGCTTCCTGAGCCTTTTGGGAAAAAAAACAAAACCAAAAAACATTGTCAGGGAGGAAAGTAAAAGTTATGTTATGCATGGAAGTTAAATAGATTAATATAAAGTTTTGATTTTTATTAGCCATTTTGGCTTAGTTGAAACTTCCACATTCAGACATTTTAACCCCCCAAAACTTTTGTTTACCTAAATTATCTTTCTTGGTTGCTCTGTTGTCTGTCTGTTATTTACTCTCTTTCTTCGACCTCCCTCTTCCTTTCTTTGTATAAGCACACTCATTTTTGGGGAAAAATCCTACAAATTGCCAATGCATCAACTTTCCAATGATAGCTCTGAAAGAAATGCTGTCATTATGCTAGGAGATAATTTGTAGTTGATCATTCTGAGCTCTTTTTCTGGCATTATTTATCTCAGCATATACCTAACGGTTATCTTTTCAAAGCCATCTCCCGAAATCTCAAAGTCTTCAACACAATTTAAAATTCTCTCTTTGCACTGTTGACAAAGAATTTTGAAATTTATAGGCAAACATGCTGGAATAAATCAAGATGCAGATGATTAAATTGTGGTTTCTGAAAAATATATTATGGTCGAAAATAACATGATTTGATATTAACTGTTTTGAAATTCTCATTTTTTATTAATTTTCTCATAGGAAAATACATTGAAAACACCAACCATCATTTTTTTGAGACCATGCACCTAAAACTATTAAGTATTTACTTTGCAAATTCTGCCTAGTGTTTATTTGAAATTATATGGCATTGTGTTCAGTCTTTATTATTTACTCATTGTGGAGAGGCTTTTATTTGTTTTAATTCATGGCAACCCATTTTTACAATTCCTTCAGTACAGCATACAAATGGCCAATAAACACATGAAAAAACACTCATCACTCGGCATCAGGGAAATACAAATCAAAACCACAATGAAAAGCCACCTCAAAGCAGTCAGAATGGCTAAAATTAACAAGTCAGGAAACAACAAATGTTGACAAGGATGCTGAGAAAGGGGAACCCTCTTACACATTTTATACATATATAAAACGGAATATTACTCAGCCATCAAAAAATGAAATCTTGCCATTTGCAGCAATGTGGATGGAACTAGAGGGTATTACGCTAAGAAATAAGTCAATCAGAGAAAGACAATTATCATATGATCTCACTCACATGTGGAATTTAAGAAACAAAACAGAGGATAGTAGGGGAAGAGAAAGAAAAAGTAACAAGACGAAACCAGAGAGGGAGACAAACCATAAGAGACTCTTAATCATAGGGGACAAACTGAGGGTTGCTGGAGGGGAGGTAAGTGGGGGGATGGGGTAACTGGATGATGGACATTTAAGAGGGCACCTGATGTAATGAGCACTGGGTATTATATGCACCTGATGAATCACTGACCTCTCCCTCTGAAACTAATAATACACTATATGTTAATTAATTGAATTTAAATAAAAAATAAAATGAAATTCCTTCATTACAGGGGCACCCGGGTGACTCAATGGGTTAAGTGTCTGCCTTTGGCTCAGGTTGTGATCCCAGGGTTCTGGGATCAAACCCCTTCACCCCCCCTTGGGCTCCCTGCTCAGCGGGGTGTCTGCCTCTCCCACTCCCTCTGCCCTTCCTCCTGGTGGTGCATGCTCTCTCTCTCTCTCAAATAAGCAAGTAAATAAAATTTTTAAAATAATAAAATTCCTTCTATGCATAAACAATAACAATAAGATAATTGTTGGCCTTGCTTGGTATAAAGATTTTATTAAACACTTTATCTGGACCAAAACAGACATTTTTCCAAAGAAGATGTACAAATGGCAACAGATTCATGAAAAGATGCTCAACATCACTAATCC
Source organism: Ailuropoda melanoleuca (assembly GCF_002007445.2). Lineage (NCBI taxonomy): Eukaryota > Metazoa > Chordata > Mammalia > Carnivora > Ursidae > Ailuropoda > Ailuropoda melanoleuca. The sequence continues at coordinate 55,644,309 of NC_048226.1, forward strand.
TCAGGAAAATGCAGATCAAAAATGAGATACAACTTCACACCATTTAGAATGGTTAGTATCAAAAAGACAAGAAATAACAAGTGTTGTCGAGGGTGTGGAGGAAAGGGAGCTGTTGCGTACCGTTGGTGGGAATGTGAATTGGTGCAGCCGCTATGGAAAACAGTATGAAGATTCCTTAAAAAATGTATGATCCAGCAATTCTACTTCAGGTATTTACCTGAAGAAAACAAAAGCAGTAGTTTGAAAAGAGGTATATATATATATATATATTCCTATTTACTGAAGCATTATTTACAATAGCCAAGACACGAAACATTCTAAGTGTCCATCAATAGATGAATGGATAAAGAAAATATGGGAGATACACATAATTAAATATTACGCAGCCATAAAAAAGAATGAAATCTTGCCATTTGTGACAGCATGGTAGACCTAGAGGGTAAATACTGAGTGAAATAAGTTAGACAAAGAAAGACAAATACTATACGATTTCACTTATTGTGGAATTTAAAAAACAAAGCAAATGGACAAACCAAACCAAACAGAAACAACTCATAACTACAGAGAACAAACCAGTGGTTGCTGGTGTCAAGGGATAGGGGAAAGGATGGCTGAAGAAGGCTAAGGGGATTAAGAGGTATGCACTTCCAGTTATAAAATAAATAAATCACAGGCATGAAAAGTACAGCATAGGCGATATAGTCACTAATAGCGTAATAGCTTTGTACGGGGACAGATGGTAGCTAGACTTACACGGTGATCATTTCATAATGTCAATAAATGTCCAATCACTATGTTGTACACCCAAAACCAATATTATATTGTATGTCAACCATACTAAAATAAAGAATCACTTTATCTGTATTACTACTATACCAATAACATGAAATGTAGCAACCTTTGGTAGCAACCTTTAACTCCACATCAGAAAAAGAGAGATTATAATGATTTGACGAATTGAAACAAAGATCATAGTTTACTGATACAAATAATTATGCTTCAATAAGAAGTAGAAAACACCTCCATGAACCACAAACTATAGCACCACAGTCTCACAGTAAAGTGGAAAATTGACTCCAGACGTCCCAAATCTGCAGGCTTTCTGATCAACACTGACATATTTGAGCTCAGAGTCTAAGTGCATTTGCTTTGCTGTTTGCTTGGATTTTCCGAACTATCTCAGTTCTTGATTCCACATTGCTATTGTGTGGATCAAATGATCCCTGCTCATAAAAATACGCTGGGGAGTGACTCCCCTGGCGTCCAGGTTATGAGTGTGGTCAGTCATTCCACATGCCTTGGGGATGAGCTATCTTTACCATGATGAGAGATTTCCTTTTCGAGTTTAGTAATCCCCAAATACAAAATACTAGCATCAATAAAAGTCAAAGTAATTAAGGAAATGTATATTGCAACCTTGTTCAAGATAGCACTGAAATTAGGCTTATGTCTCTTTGCTGTCTTTTTTATAAATAAAATTATTACTGACCCAGAACAAAGAAGAAATTTACAACATACTCTTAGAGTTATAAATTTCTACTACGCGGACTTCTTCAATGTAAACCATAACCAGACCTTTAAAAATTTACCTCCTACATGTGTGCATTGGATATGTCAGGTCTATTCTCCTTTTGCATGGATCATCACATTATAAAACAACTTGGAAGGGGGAGAAAAAAATACAAGCAATTCTGGAAGCCTTTCCTCTTCCTTTTCTTCTAATCTTTCATTATGTCTTGGAGATTGAGTCCCTTCGTTTTAAACAATATGACTCACTTTATGTTTGTGGCCTTCCAACACTCCAGAATATTCTCGACATTTCGTGAGCAGAGGTACAGCTCACACAATAGAGGTAAGTCAGTCCCAGGCTCCAATCTGGGATGCAGACCGCTCCCAGATTCCCAGAGCTCTCTGAGAGATCTAGCCCTCAGCGTCCTGCGGACCAAAGGAAACCGCTCGTTTGGGAAATGCTGCCTGGTGCCGTTCCAAGAGCAGGATATTGTCAATCCCTTTAAGGATAGCGGAGTTAATAGAATTTGCCCTCCCAGCCTCTTTCTTCCCATCCTCTGCTCCTAAGATTTTACAAGTTGCCTGCAAGGGAGTCAAACACGGGTCAGGCAAACAGACGTGTTCTTTCCAGCTACCGTAATCGGATCGCTGGAGCGAAATAAACTCGTAGAAGCGTCCAGAGACCGCAGCCAGACAACCAGCCTGCGGTAAAAGCAACTTCGAAGTGAGGCTGCAAGCGCCGCCGGGCTGCAGATTTTAGTTGGTGGCTAAGCACAGTTACGATCCCCCATCTCCCGCAAAAACAACAACGGAAAGCCTGGAAGAGGGAGGGAGGATGAGGCAAGAGTCGCCCGCATTTTTGCACGTCGGCGCCGCTCGTTAGAAAGCCCTGCAGCTTTGAGAGGCAGGCGGGAGGGAGAGGTAGAAAAGCCAGGAGCCGACGTTTCAGAGAGAGGGTAGGGAGGGGGTGGGGGCCTCCT